>NC_136069.1:770169892-770481335 GCF_964261635.1 Lissotriton helveticus | reverse complement strand
CCTGAGACTCAAGTGAGCAACTTGTTGTGGACTGGGGAACTTGAGTCTGTGTGGAAAGACTCAGAGGTCTGAAGATGGTTATGGCTGTTGCATAGCTGTGTAGACTGGCCAATACTCAAGGGTGATAGCAAAGCTGATATGGTCTGCCACCTGCCAGGACACTTTGAATGGTTTGAGGTAGCAAAGGTGGGAACTAGAAGGCCATGTGTACTAGGGAAGTAAAGGTGTTCCCTGAGTGTTGTGTGTGTGCCCTGTTGACCACAAATTAGTTCGAAGAAGTGTGCTTCTTTTGTAGAGGTGAAAAAGTAAAAAGCCTGGGGTGAGACTTGGATTGCCTTTAAAGAGAATGCAACTAGAATAGAGTGCTCTCCTTTTTCTCTCCCTGCATGGGACACTGCACTATGGCTAGAAACTGTTTTGGTGCCGAATTTGCTTACTCAGGATAGTCATTGGACTGAAATGTCATTCCTGCCTGGGCACACCAGGTCCATCACACAATTATAAGACTGTGGTCCATCTGAAAAACATTTGAGAGTTAAAACTGGTAAAGCAACTCAGATGAACATGATTGCCAAATATGCGAATGCAACAGGGAACATGAGCTCCAATGGGTGCCAATCATCCACCCAGACGCTGGTAGTTCATCCTAGACTTTCAATTGCTGACTTTCTGAAAGCCATCAGAGTCTCATGTCAGGCATTTGTACACAAGATAGACATTGTGGGAGCTAGTCACAAAGATTAATTTACACATTGGTAAATCTACAATTGTACATTTACTTTTACACTTTTTTGTAAATGTACTGCTTGGGGCTATTCACCAGACTTTACAAGTGTTCATTTATTACAAAGTGTAGACTAACATCTTTCCACCTTTTGAATGGAGCCTTATTTGCGAGTGTAAAGTTACTAGTTAAAAATGTTCACATGTAGGTATATATATCTGTCAACAGGGTGGTATGCAGTAGAGAGTATAGACTGCGCTTTAGCTCAGATAAGTGTAACCTTTTTTCGCTGAGGACTGGACTTTTTTGTTAGGGGTTATTTGGTTGCATTTGTATATATGGTGAAAGAGTATACATGACAGACAAACATGGATGACACAAACAGATCGGATTGGCTAAATCCAACATGGAAAGCCTGAAAGAGGCAAGTTGTTGGTTGGAATGAATCAGGATTTTATGTTCCACTATGATCAGTTTTGGTAAAGATAACTACATGGAATGTTAGGTGACTTAACTACCACACTAAGACTAGGGTACTGTAATATTTATTTATTATGACAGAATAAGAGGATAGCCTTTCTGCAGTAGAACTACCTTACTGCAGAGCAACACAAGTAATTGGCTACATGAAGGGACCACATGGTTTCAATTTTCTTATTCATCCTAATTGAGGAGGTGTCTATATGTATAAATGGTAACATCCCTGTTAGGTCATTATTGGTACAAAAAGACCAAGAAAGGATGTACATTGTACTGTATCATGAGCTGGATAAATGATAGCCATATGTCTGCTAAATGCTTACGCTCAAACATGAACAATGGATCCTTCTTCTCTATATTATTAGACCTGATGATGTGGTTGTGGATCCCTTTGGTGTTGGTGGGGTACTATAAATGGTTGATGCATGTTGTGAAGGATAGATTTCCCCTAAAGACTTAAACATAGGAACAGGCGCACCCTGCAAATTGCAAACATCGTAGGGCAGCTTCATATGGTGGTTGCTTGGCAGACAAGGCATGCAAATGATTCTTCTTCTATTCTCGTTACCATGGGTCCTGTAGAAGGTAATTTTTTATTAATTAAGAGTTATGCATAAATTGCTTAAAATTTCTTAGTAAGGTCCTGGCACGTCGCCTACTCCCCCACATGCGGTGCCTCATACATGAGGAACAAAGTGGATTCATACCTGCGCCTAACACATCTCTGAATCTCTACCATGTCATGCATCATACAGAGGCTCTTCAGAACATGAATGCGCTATTGATGTCAGTTGACCTCAAGAAGGCTTTTGACACAGTTAGATGGTTCTATGTTTTTGCAGTCATGTTGAAGATGAGGCTAGGACAGAACTGGGTCAAATGGGTTAAGCTGCCATACACTGCACCGACACCGGGGGTCAAAATGGGCTACATGCATTCCCCGCAATATGAGATCTGCAGGGGCACGAGACAGGGATGTATGCTTTCTCAATTACTGTTTGCACTGGCTATCAAACACCTTGCAGAATTGTTCGGACTGTAATGCAGGGGCACTGGTATAATGGTGGATGGGCGCGAACATGTTATCTTGCTTTATGTGGACGACATACTTATATATTTACAAGATGGGATTAGGGGGCTTTAAAAATGCCATGGCATGCTTGGAGGCCTTTGAGGTAGTGTCTGGCCTATGTGTTAATAAATCCAACATTTATATCTTCCCTATCCCCGCGGGAGGGGTAAAGCCACTAGATTTCCCCTCAAACTCGATATGGTCACCCACCACTTTCAAGTATTTGGGAATACAGATCTTCCATCAGTTGGCGGACCTTTGAGAGGCTAACTTGGGGAAGGCTATTTGATGGCTTAAGGCTTGTGTCACCTTTTGGTTTTACCTTAAATTGCCAGTGATTGCCAGAATAGCGTTGACTAAAATGGCCATGTTCCCAAGGTTACTGTATTTTTTTGGGAACCTCTCTGTGGAGGTGCCATCCACATGGTTTAAACAGCTGTACGCACTGGTACGAGATGTAATCTGGGATGATGGCGACAGGAGAGTATCGTTGGCCATACTCGGATGACCCATGGAGGAGGAAGGGTTCGGAGCACCAGATTTTGAGTTATACTACCAGGCCTCACAGCTCCAATGGATTGTGAGATGGGCTGGAGGGGCTGATAGAGGAAGTCTGGAAGCAATTGGGCTCACATTGAAAGATGGGACCTTAATAACTTGCTCCTCGGATGGCTCCCAAAACTCAGGGATACTACTCTCCATTGCACTGAAGGGCTGGTGCGAGTGCGTATCAAAGAGAAAAGGAAGAAACCTATATGCACCTGTGTTGCCGCTGGTTGGCCTCCCCCACGGTGAGCCTCCTGTACATTTCACTATGGGACAGATGACGACTTGGATAAACGCAGGACTTATTACAGTCGGCAATTGCTATCAGCAGGGCGCTCTGATACCATTGGAAAATCTGACGGAACAACACAACATCCCACCGGTCAGTTTCTTACATATAAAGCACTGGTACAGACATTTAGAGAACTGTGGGTGGAAGACAGAATGGAACCTGCAACACATGAGGGCCTGCATCTATTGGATCGAGTAGACACCAGGTAACATGGATTTATAAAGCCCTTGCAGCAATGGTACGCCTCCACTGTTGACCCTCCGTGACAAATAGGAAAAGATTCTGGAATGGGAATTGACAGACCCTGAGTGGAGGAGAATTTTAGCCTCAACAAGAAAGATCTCTAGAAACACAAGGATAACGTATGTACAATTCAACCACATACACATGATGCACATAACACGGCACAGACTCCAGGTGGTATATGGAGGCAAACCTTGATCATGCCCTGGATGTGGCCACCTGGACGCCGACTTCATACATATTGTGTGGTATTGTCCAACTCTGAGACCCTACTGGGAAGGCATAGTTGAAGCCCTGAGGACAGCCCTTGGACGGTCCCTTGCCTGTACCTTAGAAGCATGTGTTTTGGGGTTATTCCCAAGACTGACCTTGCGAAAGGTTGGTACACGGTTCATAGACCTGCACTAGCATTAGCGAAGAGGCAAAAAGCCCAAGGGTACAGACCTGGAGGGAAAACGTCACAAAGTATGCGAAAGCTGAAGAAAGGCCACTGACCAGAGAGGAGGCTAGAGGGTTACAGATTAGACCCATAGCAGACTTATGGATGGAAGTCCTAGTAACATGGATGCATTCACCCAGAAATAGGCAGGGAGGAAGATTCCACAGACAGTAATGATGAACCGGAGAATGGACAAACTGCTGCACCCGGAAGACGGACAGCGGGAGTGGCCCTGAAGCTGCACCTTGAAGAGCAGTAAGCAGCGGCATGAGTTTAGGCACGAACATTTCCAAGTACTTGAGATATCATGTATTACGTGCTATGTAACTTGTTTTATCTGTTCGTATGTCTCTTTATTTCCACAGATACTTACGGCTTTCAGAAATCCTGAAGGCTCAACAACAAAAGTGAGTTTATTCGTTTTTTCCCACCACAGGTTAGGGTACGCCTTAGCGTGCGCATACCGCCGTGATGTGCTGTTCCTGACGAATGCTTTGCTATGAGCGTTATGAGGCAGAAACATGTGGAACAATTTTTCCTTTTCACAGTAGGAAGTACCTGGTCAATTTAACCAGTTATTGAAACATTCAACACATTTTTTTTTATTAGTGCCTAGTTTTCCACCATTAAAATTTTTGGGAATATAACAAAGGTATTTTTAACCACTTTTTTCACTCACTTATTGCACACTCAAAAAAACTTGCTCCGCTGTAGTCAGGCATCGCAGCACACCAGAGAGGCACTCGGCCTCTCTGGTAGGAACCCGATGATCAAGCATGTTACCAACTAGGTTGGCGAGTGAGGGTTCTTTTAAAAAAACAAGAGTGATTCCTCTTGCTGGCTCTTCTTTTGTTGGACGCACTCTTTTGTTGTTGAATTGATATTGTTCAGGGTCACCAAGAGTGTCTCCAGTTTTCCCCTCTCTCTCGTGTTGTTTACCTACACAAAAGTACTATGTCAAGGTGACTAGTCCTCTACATTAGAATCTGCTATGCATTGGCCAAAATGCAACCTCTGACTTTGACATCAGCCTGGCTGTGACAAGGGCATTGGTGTACATATTCATGAAGCACTACTGACTTCACAGCTAGGTCCAGTGAGAGGGACATTTCTCCCACTCTGTCCTTGAAGAATGTTTGGTCTGAGTAAACTCCACAGACCCTCCACATTGGGAGGTACTGCTTTAGTGCCTTTCTAAAAGGTGAAGAATAAGCAGTTGTAAGTATCCATCAGAAGAACAAGTTACTTACTTTCTGTAACACTCTTTCTGGTGGATACGCTATTTAACTGGAGATTCCTCATTGCCCTCCCACCTCCCTGTTCTGTGGAGTGGTCTATTTTTACCACCCAAAAAGGTTCCACATTTTCAACAATTGTTTGGTGCCCCACATCCGGTGCAGAAAGAGTCTAGCTAGAAAATGTTTGTTAGAGTAGCTCCACTCCGTCACTTCCGGGGAAGAACAAAGTCCACGCAGAGCTGCAAAGTCCCACCTAGCAGCGCAGTGGAGGACTGCTGTGAAACATTTCTGGATCCAGTCTGATGCCTGGAAATGTTCTGTTAGAATTCTGCGGTTAGAGTATCCACCAGCTAGATTTTACCGAAGGTAACTAAATTCTCTATTCACCATGAAAAACGTTTGACCCAGACTAATTAACCAGGGTCAAACGCCTGAATTTGTCCATGGACATAAAAGAGCAAATTGAGTCCCCATTTACTAGCAAGAAGAAAGAAGGAGTCTTCGTGGAAATGGAGAGAAGTAAGACTCCTGGAATTGATGGGCTAATCCTGAGTTTTATTAAACTGCTCTAACTTTACATTTAAAAAAAATCCTGTAGGTCTGTAATAAGGTTCACTGGTCTGGTTACCTACTTAGCATGATGAGGGGGCCTTGAATGTGTTGGTCCCTGAGCAAGTGAAAGATCACATGGAATTACTATCCTACAGACCTGAGACATTACAGACCTCTGACCATGATCATCACTGGGCAGTCCTCTCTTGCCTCTCCTTTTCGCCATTGGTTTGGAGTCATTAGACAACATACAGTGGACAAATATAGTGGAAGGTGTAACAGGATAGGTCACCATATGTGATTCACCATGTGAAGATGACCCTCTTGTGTATGTGATGACCCCAGATTTGAAATTAATCGAATCCAGGTGTTTTCAATGAGGCACAATTGAGTTGTGCCTGAAAGCCGTGTGAGTTTCTCACAGAGTCTGTCAGTGAGGTGAAACGGTGTTCGGAATACGTGGTTATCCAATCATTGGCCTTTCTGCGAAGTGCACAGAACAATGATCACGAGTGCCTGTTGCAGCTGGGATTCTATGCAAATGTGTGGGTAGGTTGGCACTCTTGGGAATTTTTAGTTTATGTTTTTAAGCCAGACTCATAATTATATAGGACCCACCCAACTTTTTCAACCCATGCAAAGCCCTGGATATAAAATGCCATTGCATTTCATTAATACAGTGCTTAATTTGTGCCCGTGTTTGCCGATGCTCAGCACCAGCACTTGTTGTCAACGCCGACAACGCTGGGGACTATTCATCTGTTCATCTCTGAGGATGTTGCCTGCTATGCATGACTCCCCTCTAGCTCACAATAATATCTTCCAAGGAACTAGAGACCCATCCAGCAACATCAAGGGGCGTTAGAGACTACTATTGAACTAAATATTAATATAAATTGCATTAGCGTTTTCTACACAATGCGATCACTAAGGCATTTTTTCAATAACCTTGGCTACCAACAGAAACGACATGTCAAGAGAAGGTTATGCTAACAGCCTGTACCTTTGTCCTCCCCGATTCGTATTACGCAAATTACAACTGATTCAAAAGCCCTAGCCGGCTTATTACATTACATCCACCCAAAGCAGTGCTGTAAATGGAAATATCGAAGTGCAGATACTCACTTTGTAGAGTACCTGTTTGCTCCTGAGAAGTGCTGGTACTCTCCAATTAAATATATTGCAGCAGTACTGATAAGAGCAGGTACTCTTCCTTTCAAATTAAAGAAGTGTCGGTACTCTCCAATTAAATATATTGCAGCAGTACTGAGAAGAGCAGGTACGCTTCCTTTCAAATTAAAGAAGCGCAGGTACTCTCCATTTAATATATTGCAGCAGTACTGAGAAGAGCCGGCGCTCTTGCTTTTAAATTTAAGAAGTGCAGGTGCTCAGTACCTGACAGTACCTGCGCATTTAAAGCGCCGATCCAAAGGAACATATGACAGCAGTAATCCATGCATTACCTTGGCTGCAGAGGTACTCATTAATGCTGGCTAAGTGCAACCATAACTTGTGTGTCTATCTTTCACACTTCACCCACAATCACATCGCTAAACCCTGCGACCCAAGACAAGTTGAAAGCACTTCTCTTAGCGCTCAGGCACAACACAAATGCAACAGTCTGTTAACAGAGAATGACCTTCGATCACGCACGCCACTGAATGAAGCGCCGTATAAAGTTAAACATCTTGGGGCAGATTTACAAGCCCCTTGCGCCACTTTTGCGTCACTTTTCCCATGTTAACAGTGACGCAAGAGTGGCGTAAGGGGCTTTCAAATCTGCCCCCTTGTACTTGATTTGTGAAAATGGCATATATCGCTAAGCATATTTTCGAACTAATTTCTAAAGATTGTTGTGTTTCAACAATTTTTGAAACTTTCACCTCTGCCACGATTTTAACGGTTAAGCTTTTTTTCACATCAAGCCCAATTTACTATTACCTAATGTTTTTTGTTTTTATTGGTCCATTATTTTGTCTTCTATGTTTTTCGAGGCGAGAGCCTGAACTACATTTGCCGTTTGATCGATGGACGGGTGTGATTGACGCCCGAGATGGAGAAGGGTGATTACTTCACAGTATCCTGTACCAAATAAAAAGTGCCCTCCTCTTTTAATTAATTTAGTGCGACGAAAACTGAAGAAGTACGATGATAAAGTCTCGTGTTGTGTCGAAAAATGTGAGTAGCAGGCACACAGCGGCTTTTCTCCATGTAGTCGACGTTTTACTCGGCAGGACCGAAATGTCATAAGCTCATTTAATAGGAGCAATTTTCCTTTAAGCCCTCTCTTTATTACCCTGTGCGTTTTTCCTTTTCAGGAACATTAGTCAGCGAGAAGGAACTAGGTATGCGATTACTAGAAAAGAAATACAATTGGAGTGCAGCCTAATGCAGGCCGCCTTTTGTTTCTGCACACTGGCGGCTTCATTAAGGCACAGTGGCTCCACTCACTGGACTTAGTGGCCTTCTCGTATCCAAAGAGGATTTTACATGGACTTAAATGCTTTCCCCTTTGTTGAAGCACAATGCTCTTTTCTGCGGCGGCGGGATGATGAGCAGTTCATGGAAGGGCTATGGGGTTTAAGGTCCGCCCTTTTAGCCCCCACCTCTACACCCCAGTGCAAAGACAAAGCCAGGTGATTTCCTGAATTGGATAAACTGGTGATGCCTCTGTAACACAATGCAGGCCCGGGGAATTCGAGAGGAGCGCTTTGCCCAGCAAAATGCGATGATTGCGCACTGAATACCACAGATACGATGGCCTCTTTCAGGATGTTATTCCTGTGAACGTTTCCGGGTCTCAAATGAAAAAAAAAATAAGTTGCCAGCCTGTGCACCACAACAGAAACCTGCTAAGCCTGCATTCCTTTGTGAAAGCTTCATTATGCACCCTGTGGGTTTTAAGTATCTGGAAGTTGGTAGGTTGCATTTCTTTCGCAGATAGTGGGAGGCTTGTTTTCCATTGGTTTGTGTGTTTTGCAGTCCTGCCTCGCGTCAGTGACATGAAGTCTTCATGTTACTCTGCTAAACAGCGTTATTAATATGCTTTTTGCACTGTTCTGTCGCTGGAGTAAGCATCATTTTGTAATCGTTGTTAATGCAATAAGTGAGTCTATAGTGGCCTTTTCAGTGCAGCGCCAACAGGTAATGGTTGTGTGCAGTGGCGGCTCATCCGCTAAGGCGGAGGAGCGTCTCCCCATTCCGAGGAGCAGCAAAGGAAGGAAAAACATAAAATGATAATAAAGGAATGTTATGATCATTATATTTTTTTCCTTCTGCTGCAGCAGTGAGTGCGGGGGCAGGGCGGAGCTGCAGGGGAAGAGTGGTAGACACACTTGTGCGCATTTATTGTTTGGTCAGTCCTCTCCGGCCACCCAAACCAGTCATGCTCACTCCCCTGTTCTCCATGCAGGCTGCATTACAGCCTGCATGGAGAACATGTCCACCCTTACAGTCCCTGGCACGGTGCTCAGACCAATCACAATGCTCCATTGGAGCATTGTGATTGCCTTAGGGGTGGGAGCCTGCCTGCCTGCTTCCTCTTCTGACCTGGACAAAGGCGAGCACGAGGGAAGACGCGGGAGCTGGTGGCGGCTGCGGCAACGTAGGTTTTTTAAAAGTTAATATACTTTTTTTTAAGCAGCCCGTGAGCCCCCCGCGACCGCGCCCCCACCCTCGAAGAGTGCTGGCTGCTCCTCTTTGTGTGCTGATTCCAGTATGGGCCTATGGCCTACCAGAACGAGTAACACTTCTAAATTTTATGTTTAAATACATTTTGGAGAGTAATATAATAAACCATGTCAAAGATTTATTACTGCACCAAACGTCCTGGAGAATACTGATTTAAATGTTATAATATCCCACAGAGGTCCCCCTTTGACATTTATACATTCATGCGACCTGCAAACAGTTTGTATCTGTTTACCTGTGTTTTCCTTAAATCTCCCCTAAAGGTATGATCACACATGCACGAGCCAATCTGAAGGTCTGCTCTCCCTTGGAGATTATGTAGGGGTGAAAATGTTATGAACTCATCAGACTGTCAATCATGGAGCAGGGTTATATCAGCATGAAAGGCAAACAGTTCAAAATGTTCAGCCTGCAATGGAGTTTCTGTAAGAAATCAGGCCTCAATGAAGAGGAGCAATGTTATGGTTATATTCATGGGTGAATTAAATATTCAAGATTTCACAGACAAGCTGGCAAATCATTACACAGACAAAGCAGACACGTTGGACTCATAGTTAAAACAAAGACAAAGCACCAACACCGACTGTTTTTCCAAAACAACAATCCAAGAATACTCTAACACAGTCTCTCTGCTCCTTCCAACACATTTCACATGATGAATTTATGGACCTGATCAAAGGCAGCCCTTCTGACCCATGTCCACTGCAAACCTTCAAGACAATCCTACTAGCAACCTCTGCTGCCACACCAGTAAGAAGAATCATCAACAATTACTTAACTACCAGAATATTTCCAGAAGAACTCAAAATGTCATACCTAAGCCTATTACTGAAGAAAACAAACTTGGACCCGCTGAACCCCAACATCCACAGACCGATTACAGGTGGACCTTTGCTGGGCTGTCAAATTTGCCGGTCACACGCACGCCCAGCGAACTACGAAGATGGCCGGTCCCCGCTAACACTCATGCGCAGGTACCGGCAGGCGAGTTCAAAACCTCCCTGATCCCGAGTGAAGACACTTTGCGTTCCAGCTTCGGGTTAGAATCTTCTTCTTCCGGGTCACGTACTGTCACTTCCGGGTTGTCGTTCGTCCTGCGTCCGGCTCCCTCCCTCGACGAGTCGTTGTCTCCGGGTCTTCAGTTCCCTTCCTGGTCATTCTTGGCAGGTCTCCTGAATTCGACAAGACGCCTGCAGTAATCGTCACATCCTGGGGATGATTTCTTCCTCCTGCAGAGAGAATAAAAGAAAGAATTAAAAGCTGCATTACTTTCCCTCTGTAACAGCGCTTTTTAGCTCTGAATTGATATTATCCTCTGAAGAATCTTCTACATTACTTATCTGATGCAATCTCTGTGTCTTTGGAGATCTGATTTGTTCCAGCTTCTTAAGGTTAAGTGGAGTTCATACAGTGTGCTTTAGAGCATCACTTTAAATTTATGATATTTTAAGTTAGAAGTCACTTTTATATATCCAGTCACCATATGTTCATAGGTGGGTTTCAGTGATGTCTGCCATATACTTTTTTCCTGTACATCACTCATAACTCTGAACTCTTTACTTCATACTCTTCCTTTTCCATTTTTTAGACATGAATACTCCTTTACTCACTCCATTTGCCAGAATTCACAGCAGAAGGGTATTATTCAGGTAGTTTATAAACATGCAAAGAAAAGCTTAGACTTTAGGTGTAATGTTTTCCCTGTATATTTACCTTTTTCTGTCCTTTTATTTGATAGAGATCTCTCTTGGCTGACTGGTTTGTCCCAGAGTGGGGTGTGTTGTGGGCCTTTTTGTTTTCCTTCCTTGATTTCCCTTCTTCCCCGGGTTACTGTCAGTACTTTGACTCAGTTAGGCACAATAGGTGACAAGGAGAGGTTGGGGACCTTCTCATCTTTTGCATGGCATTCCTGCGGAAACCTGAGTAGATACTGACATGGGCAAACTAATAGAAAGAGTAGTATTCATGCAGAAGTCGCAATTCATTGAAGATAATGCCATACTTTCAAACTTCCAAACGGGAGTCCATCCAGAAAGAGGCCCAGAATCTGCCCTCATAGCCATCTGGGATGACCTGAAGAACACAGTTGACCGCAACAGGTTGCTACACTACTTCTCTTGGACCTCTCCACTGCCTTTGACACGGTTGACCGTGACACTCTTATACAAAGACTCTATGATGCCAGCATAGAGGGAACTGCTCTAGACTGGATCACATCCTACCTTTGCAGCAGAACTAATTTCATTCATACCACCCCTTTCTCGTCCAAACCGTACTTCACAAAAGCAGAGGTCCCTCAAGGCTCTATCAATCCCGCCCATGCTTTTCAACATCTACATGAAGTTATTACTGGCACTGATCAATCAATTCATCCTCAGGTGCTATAACTATGCAGATGACACGCAAATACTCCTTTAACTGAAATGCCCCAAAGACATTGGAAACTTGCCATTGTTCAGTTGTCTTAGAGCCATGTATCAATGGATGACGTGGAGCCATCTCTAATTGAATGCTTCCAAAACAGAAATGCTCACTTTGACAATTGGAAAAATTATGACCCACTCACCATCTGGCCTGATGATCTAGGAACACCGCCTAAAGTAACGAAGGAAGTAAGAAACCTCAGAATGACCATGGACTCCAAGCTATAAATGAATGCCCAAATGGACAAACTAGCCAGATCAAGCCTTGTTGCTATAAAAACTCTGTGACAAATCTTCCCCCATCTGGGATTTCATCACAAGTCCAGAATACTATCTTTCTTCTTCTGTCCAAACTCAACTACACCAATAGCCTCGACCACAGATCAATTTTAATGACTATTAAAAGACTACAGCAGATTAAGAACTTGGCTGCCAGACTACATTTACATATAAAGTCGCAAGGCCACATATTCCTTTCCTTGAAAGCCCTGCATTGGTTACCGGTTGCCAGAAGATCCACGTTCAAACTGTTTTGTATCACCCACAAAGTGATAAATGGAACAGGACCTCTCTTTTTCAGGAATAAAATTACCAAACACATTCAACAAAGGAACCTCGGCTTTAGAGTGGCGCCTCTCCCAAAAATCCCAACGTACAAGAAAAAAAACATGGGTGGCACATCCTTCTCTTCTCAAGCAGCCAAACTATGGAACCATTTACCCCCCAAATCTAAGATACATGGATAACCACATTATCTTCAGAAGACTATTCAAGAATTGTCTCTTCCCCAAATAAATACACAGCATATCCCTCTGTATATACGCACTTATTTGGACTATAGATATGTAACTAAATGTGTGTATTGCTTTGTATAAACATGCCTAATAATTACGTTTATACAAATATAGATAATCATTAGTTCTGCTTAACTAATGTACATATATTTGATAGTTACATTATTCTGCATTTTCAATCAATCAGGGATTTTTGAAGCGTGCGACTCACCCATGAGGGTCTTGAGGCGGTGGGGGGGACATTTGGGAGGGTGGAGGTCGTGCAACTCTGAATCCGCCAAAGAACCAGGTCTTGAGGCTTTTCCTGGAAGTGTGCAGAGTGGGGGAACGTCTGATGTTGAGTGGGAAATCTTTTCAGGTCTTTGCTGCGATGTAGGAGTAGGCTCTTCCACCTGTTCAGGCTCTGCGGATGTGCTGGGTTGCGGCGAGGTTGGCAGACCAGAGGTTTCTCTTGGGTGCATGGAAGGAGACTCTTTCGTTGAGGTATTGGAATCTGGTGTTGTGGAGGGATTTGTAGGCATGAGTGAGCAGCTTGAAGATGACTCTCTTCTCGACGGGGAGCCAGTGGAGGTCTTGTGGGTGCTAGGTGATGTGCTTGTGTCGTGGGATGCCAAGGATAAGGCTGGCAGCGGTATTCTCGATGTTCTGGAGTTTCCGGAGCAGGGAATTGTTGATTCCGGCATTGAGGATATTTTCGTAATCCATTCTGTTCGTTATGAGTGCGTGGGTGACGGTCTGTCTGGATTCGGGGGGATCCACTTGAAAGTCTTGCAAAGGATGCTGAGGGTGTTGAAGCATGAAGGAGGAGACAGCGTTGATCTGTCGGGTCATTGTGAGGGAGAAGTCGAGTATGATGCCAAGGTTCCGGGTGTGGTCCGTGGGGGTGAGGGGTTTGCCAAAGGCAGAGGGCCACCAGGCGTTGGCCCATGCTGAGGGGGTGGATCCGAGGATGAGGACTTCTGTCTTCTCCGAGTTGAGCTTCTAACAGCTGCTGCTCATCCGGGATGCAACATCTCTAATTCCTTCCTAGAAGCTGAGCTTGGTGGTGTTGGGTGGCCTCGTGAGATGGAGAATGAAATGGGTGTCATCGGCGTAGGATACTATGCTGAGTCCATGCTGTCTGCCGATTTTAACATGTATTTAAGTGACTTCATAAATAAGTACATCTTTTATCATAACTATTTATCTATAATTGCTTCACTATTAAATTACAAAAAAATAACAAGAATTTAAAGTACAACACTTGAAAGCCGGAGTTTCTTAAATGCATCTTTAATCTACATATTCTACCTTCCTTATTCATATATATTCCTTCCATGTACTTATGCATCTATATATTTATTACTGTTGTTCTAATTCAGCATATCCAATGCACTAATTCTTCTTCTCTTTTCAATGCAATACTCTGTTTCTCACCCTATACCTCTATCAATACATCCTCTACCTTCACCCATTCATCCCAAACCCCATGCCACTACTATGAGCCCCAAAATAACCCTCTCTAGACTCTTCCCTACTCTACCCCTCCTTTCAGCATCTCATACCTCTTTTACTATTCAGATCTCCCAAACAAGCCTTTCTAAACCCTTCCCTCTGACTCTCCCCCTCCACCTCCCTTTTACTCATCCCAAACCTCCTCCTACTAGTGTAAGCTCAACCCTTCCCACCAAAAAAAGAATTTGAAATCCTTCCCTCTTCCATACCTCCACTATCCTTATCAATTCATATAACAGACTAACATGTCCACTACTCAAATTAAGTTAATATTTCATGATACCAATTCACCACTAATCCTTTATGGGTTCCGGAGTAGCGTGCTACTTGCCAAAAAAGCGCTTCAACACCTCTTCAGGGGTAGCAAGCGCTATATAAATACAAACCGTGTTCCGTCTTCTATTCCTCCACTATCGATCTCAATCAAAATAAGTAACTAGAATATCCACCACTCAAATGACTTTTATATTTCACTATACTAATTCCCCATTAATCCTGTGTGGGTTCTGAAGTAGCATGCTACTCGCTGAAAAAGTGCTTCAACACCCCTTCAGGGGTAGCAAGCGCTATATAAATGCAAACCTTTTCCCCTCTACTATCCCTCCACTATCCTTCTCAATCCAAATAACTGACTAGCATATCCACCACTCACATTACTTTCATATTTCGCTATACCAATTCACCACTGATCCTTTATGGGTTACAGAGTAGGTTGCTGCTTGCCAAAAAAGCGATTTGACGCCTCGTCAGGAGTAGTAAGTGCTATGTAAATGAGATTACAATACAATGGGCCATGATGACCTTGATTGATCCCCTGCTCGACTAGTGTAAGGAGGTGCCAGTGTGTCTGCAGTCTCACCAAATCCATGCCCCCCCCATAAATATTCAACAAAATGTAATCAAGTCTGATTGCAATTTCAGCAACTAATATTTCTAGGACCACAGGCATGTTTCCAACAGAAGTCAACACATCTTTATAAGGCCACCCCTTAAGAAAAATATTTTAGAACCAGTAGACAGACCCAAAAGACTACAGACCAATCTCAAAAAGTCTATTCCTAGGAAAATTAATGGGAAGAGAAGTTCTCTCAATAGATCCACAACTTCATGGAACAAAATGTGCTATTATCCAACCAACAAACAGGGCTCCTTCCCAGGAAGAGTACTGACTCTGCCCTGATCTTAAACTGGGGTGACCTAAAAAGGACAGTGTTAAAAACAAGGTGGTAGTAGTACTCCTTTTCGGCCTATCAGCCACCTTTGACACAGTTTATGATGAAACTCGACTACATAGACTAAAATAAACTGGCATAGAAGGAACACTGTTTCCTCTCTAAAATATACGGTAATTTTGGCAAGATTACTTCAAGGATCAATCATTTTGCTACTACTCTTCAATGTTTAAGTCAGATCGGCTCCTTGAGCTCATCATATTGTTTCATCTCACATGTTGCCTCTGGCGATGATACGCAGGTAATATTTAAATAGGATAAACCAAGTGATCTTGAAGTCTTAAAATTAAGTCATTCAAAAGGAGCCCTTGACCAGTGGATGTTAACAGACCAACTTAAACTCAATGTATATAAACAAATATATTCTAACATACAGAGCATGGGAAATCTATACATTATTGACAGCAAGGCCTTTAAAAATATGAGCACCATCAACAAGTTTTAAAGATATGAAAACATTGGAATTATCGCAGACTTAGCACTCTATACGAACGTTCAAGTTAATAAAGTAAGAAAATCTACATTACATACTTCGTGGGCATCACAGCAACTTTACCCACATCTTTGATTCACACAGAAGAGCAAGGGAACTACTTGCCTCACCACATCATAACTGGATTATGGCAATTGCGTGTACCATGGTGAATTAACATCAGTTTTGCAACTCCCAAGATTTTGGAACACAACTGCAACACTAACTCTACATATAAAGCTACAAAACCATACTCTCCTGTTTTGTAGGCTCCTTGACACCCAGTCACTAGAAGACGTACTTTCAAAATACTCTGTGTTACACATAAGACAATAAAAGAAGTGTTTGGACTGGAATGTCCCCTGCATGCTAAATGGTTGTATACCATCACGTTCACTGCATGTGAAACTGGTACCCTAACTTTTTGTTGTCCTGGCGTCATGCTAGTTTAGCATGTCATCAGAGGGCTGACCCTGGTAATGCAAGGTTTAGAAGATGATCTATGACCTGAAGGGGAGCACCAAACATTCCTTCCTAGTGGACTTTCGACTACTATTTCTGCCTGAGTGAATCACATAAAACACTGGTGGCAGCTGTTAGACCTGACAGGACTTAGAGTGGTTTTACCCCAAACCTTTTGTCTACTCACCTCCCGTTTCTAAAATTAGTTGTTGTTGGCTTTAGGACTCCATGAATTTTACAACTGCTAACCAGTGCTAAAGTGCTTTTGCTCACTCCTTAAAACATGGTAAATTAACATACACTTGATAGAACATTTATTTACTTTTAAGTCGCTTGTAAAGCGATACAACATGTACAATGGGCCTGTAAGTATAGTGCTACTATTGGGCCTGCAACAATTATTGTTCCACCCACTTGAGTAGCCTTTTAAAACATGTCTCAGGCCAGCCATTTCAGCATGTGTACAGTTTTCAAAATGCCAATTCGAACTGTTAAAATAAACCTTTGGGCAGGCTTAAACCTACATTTTTAATTCATATAACTCACCTCTAAGTTAAGCCCTAAGCAGACCATGGGGCAGGGTCCATTGTAATTAAAAGGTTGGGTGTGTACTTTTAAGGTTTACATGTCCTGGTATTGAAAAACTCCCTAATTAATTTATTGATTACTGTGAGGCCTATTCCTCTCAAAGGATAACGTTGAGTTACCTTATTGCATTTAATAAGTGATCATTTTTGTTTGGGAAGAGGTAGAAGTATCATGTTTGGTCTCACAATAATTGTAATTTCAAATGTTCTTCAATGGTAAAGTAAAATTTTAGAAAGTTTGTATTTTCTTTTCCTAAACATTTAGTGCTTGCAGGAGTGTATACTGAGTCACATGACTGAGAATAGAGTGGCAATTGGCCTTTGTGTATTCCTCCCAGACAGTGAGACAAAGGGGAGCTAGGTGTTTGCAGGATGAGCCGTCATGTCAGGGTGGTATGGGTTGAGCTGTTGCCTGCCACACTTACATTTCAAAGGGGCTGTCTCAGCACAATCTCAAAGAACGTGACAACAGCCCTTTGTCCCCCTAGACCTGTAGGAGACTGGGCAGGGGAGAAGAACAATCCAGAACTAGATGTGGGGGAAGTCTAGAAGCTTCCTCATCTTCATAGACTGGCACCAGATATAAATATTGGAACACCAGTCCAACTCTTCAGTACACTCCTGGACCTGTAGACATTACAGAAAAATGACTGCCTTCTTTCCCCGAGGACTGCATTGCTGCTTGAAGCCTGCCTTGTTCTTTAGGGGCTACCCTGCTGCCACCAGAGGACTGCCCATATGGTTGAGGCCTGCCTTGTTTCCCAGAAGAGTGCTCTGATGCTTGAGGCCTGCTTTGTTCTTCAGAGGACTGCCCTGCTGCTTGAGACCTGCCCTTCTCTCTGAGAATGAAGACTAGACCTACATCTTTCATCCCAGGCTAACTTGGGTGACTACTAGGGTCAGTTTGCTGACCTCCTGTTCTGAGCTACAGGGATACAACCCGCTCAAGAGGCCTCCCTGCAACTGTCTAGCTGACCTGCTGCAACTGGCTCTGCCTGAACCTGCCTGCTGGCCTCTGCTGGGGTGAGTTTCTAATCCTCAAGATGTGCCTCCCCAGGTCCTGGGCCCTTGGCTGCTGTCAGTTGAGATCAGTGGCAGTCGGTGCAGGTAAGCGCGGTGGGGCGGAGCGGGGGATGTTGAGAGACAACAGAATAGGATGTATTTATTTGTTTAATTTTCCCTATTTCATCGTCTGGCGACATCCCCCCACCCCACTGGATCACCGCGCTTACCTGCACTAACTGCCGCTGGTTGAGATCCTCCTGTGAAATTCTGAAGTTCTGAACTCTGTGCACCAGACTTTGCAAAGGTAACTTTTTCAGGGGGACTAACCCGGTCCATGTGTCTAGCTGACAATCCATCGCGTCCATTGACGTTTGCTGGTCTAGGATGACCAGGTACCCATAGTTAGCCCTTTCTGCTTCTTGGCACTATTTTTACTTATCCCTTTAAAATTGCATGTCGGTGGCCAAGATGACAGACGGGTAGGACGCACTCTCTTGTCCCTCCGTCCCAACCGCTTTGTGGCCTCACTGACTGGCAGCACCAACCTGCTTAAAGCCCCAAAGTACAAGGTACACGACTGCCGACCGCTGGTGGTGTCTCGTATAGCCCTGGAGGGGGTCTTTGGATGCAGTTCAGCTGCAGGGAGCCTGGAGGAGCCTTGAACGACCCCAGAGCAACCCCAGACTTACCTAAGAGCTTGGGATCACCTAATTACCCCCCTCTACATACACGTGCTGACTGCCTCCGTGCAGCTGCCCGAGAAGGGGGCCTTGGAGGGCCCTCTTGTACAACTGCTACCCCGACAGAAGACGGTGAACAGTCAAAATATCGATTTTTAAATATCAAAGTACATTTATATCGAGTTTTAAATATTGTAGGGACAGAATATCAACATCAAGAATATCAACAAGTAGAATATTGAATTTAAGGTAAGAAATATCGATGTTGCAAATATCGATGTTAGTAATAATGATAGTTAAATTATCGATGTTAATAATATCGATATTTATATTAGTGTTATGTATTTTAGTATGTATTTTATATGTATGTGTTCTATATTTTTTGTTAAGTAGTGTACTGTTTTTTAAATATATGTATACATTTTCTGGAAATTAGTGATTTTTTTTAAAGTTAATTTTGTGTTTTAGTACCGTTGCGGGTTGTGGGTTTATAGGGGAATACGGTGGGAAGTAATTTATTTACAGTAAATTAAATAATAATTTTTCGGAATTATTGATTATTTTTATTAAATGTTGTGTTTTAGTTCTTTAGCTAGGGTAGGAAGTAATTGAATTTTAATCAAGTCATTATTAATTTTTAATTGATCGTATTAATAATTAATGTATTGTTAATTAATTATTAATTGGTAATTAAATATTGTTAATTGATAATTATATTATTTGTATTAATTTATTATTGGAGTGGGTTGTGGGTTTAAAGGGGAATAGGGTGCAAAGTAATGTATTTCTAATTAAGTAATTAATAAAAACAATTGGGTAGTGATAATAAATTTTTCTGTTAATTCATTAGTAATTGGTCATTAATGTGTATGAAATATTATTTATTGGTATTGATAATACATTTTTTGTTTATAAATTATTAATTAGTTATTAATTTGCATTACATATCATTTATTGTTATTAATTCCTAATGTATTTTTAAATAATTATTAGTTGCAACTGAATTTGTATTGATTGACTAATTAAAAATTAAATTAATTGTGTGAAATTTTATGTGGTTATTGGGGAATAGGGTGGGAAGTATTTAATATTATTAAAGTAATTGTTAATTTTAATATATTTGTAGTCTTTATTTTAGTTTTGGTAAATGTATTAATAAATCATTATTTAATTACAATATTTATTTGATTTATAAGTAGGTTATTTTTAACACCTACACTGTCCAAACCTTTCCTTACTGTTGCCCTCTCTGGAGTGGGAATAGTAATTTTTACCCCTGTGCTATCCAGAGCTTTCCCTACTGGGACACTCTCTGGAGTGGGAATAGTAATTTTTACCCCTATGTTATCCAACGCTTTCCCTAGTGTTGCACTCTCTGGAGTGGGAAAAGTAATTATTACCCCTACACTATCCAACGCTTTCCCTACTGTTGCCTTCTCTGGAGTGGTAATAGTAATTTTTAACCCTACGCTATCCAGCGCTTTCCCTACTGTTGCACTCTCCACAGTGAGAATAGTAATTTTTACCCCTACGCTATCCAACGCTTTCCCTTCTGTTGCACTCTCTGGAGTGGGAATTGTAATTATTACTCCTACGCTATCCAACACTTTCCCTACTGTTGCACTCCCTGGAGTGGGAATAGTAATTTTTATCATTACGCTATCCAACGCATTCCCTACTGTTGCACTCTCTGGAGTAGGAATAGTAATTTTTACCCGTACGCTATCCAACGCTTTCCCTACTGTTGCACTTTCTGGAGTGGGAATAGTACTTTTTACCGCTATGCTATCCAGCGCTTTCCCTACTGTTGCACTATGTGGAGTACGTATATATATTAATTTATATGTATATTTTTAATTTATTTTAACATTATATGTATTAATTATTATTTTTAAATATGTTTTAATATGTTTAACTATATTTCTTTTATTTATATGTATTATTTACTTAATTTTACATTATTTAAAACATTAAGAAAACTATATTTTTAATATCGATATTTTTGACAATATATATTTTTTCAATATTTTTGTACCTACCATTATGTAGATTGGACTTCGATATTTTTTACTTCAATATTTTGTGTCAATATTTTTGTAGGTCGATTTTCTGTCCGTCGATATTCTGTCAGACATTCCAGAAGACGATGTGCGTGTGAGTGGCGCTGCATGGATGAGCGATGTACTAGCTGGCAACTTTGAGAGTGGATGGTGAAAGAACGCCAGGCCATCTGGACTACCCGCTTTCTGGACCAGCTGTGTCAAGCAGTAGTGTACGCCATGAGGCTGAGAGCCCAGTGAGGCACCTAATCCTCCAGCACACTTCTGAACACCGTACTCGTAGACTGCAGGAGGAGCAGTGAACAAGGTTAAGCTTTCCCTGGCACTTCAGAGGCCCTTGTGGTGAGCCCCACTTTAGTCTGTGCCCTAAGGATAGCAGATGCTGTGGGGCCTCATAGCAGTAGCACATTGAGCCATAGCTGACAACAACAGCCAAGATAGTGGCGGCCACGCAACGGAAATAGTGGCAATGCAGAGAGTGGAATGAAGAGCCTGCTCTGGTGGCACATAGGTGAGGAGCAGCAATGGAGTTCACCGGGGTGAATGGGAGGCTGGACCAGCTGACTTCGGAAGCGTGGGACACACTCACTTAGATACAGAGCCGATGATCCCCCGTGCTCGCCACTGAGACACATGGGGGTGTGGCATCAGTGGCCTTCCACAAAGACGGGGATGCGAACCATGGGACAGCCACCGCCCCAGCTGAAAGAGATGCTGACCAAAACAACTGGGAGCCACACAGGAGACAAACTCCTCACGCCTGCATGGAGCACCATACTGACAGCGACAAGAATGAGGGCCCGGTTTACCGCGCCTTTCTGGAGGCCTTGTTCCCTTCTCTGTGGGAAGATCTTCAAACCATTACAAAGGACTATCCCAAGACCTGAAAGACATCTGTCGGAACCTGATGGAGGTGTGAGATAGGGTCTCCATGCTGGAAGACCTCAAATTTAGCTGTGATGAGTACATCGAGCAACTTAAGCAAGAGGTCATCAGGTTCCAGGAACAGCACATTTACTTACAAATGCAGGTGGAGGACCTCAAAAACTGATTGAAGTGCAATGATGTACAGATTCGGGTGGCCCCAACCAAACGCTAAGGGAGCTGACATAGAGAAATATGTGCAGGCCCTCTTCACTCAGATCTTGGGAACCTTCGCTTGACCACGAGATACAGCTTGACAGAGAAGATAGAGTGGGCCCCTCACAACAGGAGGGCAACAGCCCTGCCAACATCTTGGTTTGCATCCCAGATTTCAGCTTAACCCCTTCCATGCTCATGACGAGCTCAGCTCGTCATGCAGTACACTGCTCGTGTGCAATGGGAATAAATGAGTTCCAGCGCTGAGGGGAAATTGCTGTAGCATTGATGTGGTTAAGGAACAGATCATACATAAAGCTAGAAACCTACATCCCTTGCAGTTCCAAGGGCACACACTGGTGCTGTTTCAGGACCTGTCCGCTCTCACCTTAAAGTAGAGACCCACCTTACAGTCTCTCTCTGCTTACCTCCGGGTGAAAGGAGTGACCTACTCCTGTGGACATCCCTTCCCCATTGTCTTATGCCAGGACTGGAGACTTTACCAGATCCGCTCCCTGACAGAGGCGTGCAAACTCCTGCAGATCGAAGAGTACTCTAACAGCAAGCAGAGGTCCACCCCTCAAGCACAGAAGCCCCGGAAGCACCTCCGATGGCATGGGGGGGATCCAGAGACGATTGCCAGGGAAAGAAGAGCAGTGTTGGATATACTATCCGGAAATCCTGAGAGACAGAAGAGTACTTGAAGATGGCTGGGACTCTTGTCTTCTGGACAATGCCAGTGATGTGGGGGCCAGTGGGGTGGGGGAAGGCAAGGGTGAAGGACTGGACTTTTTAACAGTACCAGCGGTGCCAGGGAACAACACCTATAACCTTCATGGGATACCTGTTTCGGCGCACAAACTACAGAGACACGGGACACTTCCTTCGGCGTCAAAGATTCAAGGTTTATTTACTGCAGGGAACACAGAAGTCACAACAAGTACAACACGTGCAACTTGGGGAGACTGCTTCAAATTGGTTCTGTGGAGCGCTCCTTTTATACAGAATTTACTCATAGGACATCATGGTACACAAAAGTTTACAACCTGGTTCCCATAATTATCCCCCAGAGGGGTCGCTTTGGTCACTTTGGTACACATAAGGTCCGGAACATAAGTGCGGAAACTTTTGGCGGTTCCCAACTGTAAAAACCCATCTTCCCAACATTAGTGAATTCCAATCGGCAGTAAAACAGATCGAAATAGGGACAAAGACAGGTGCAGAGGAAGATGGAGACAGTGGGGAGATCGAAAAGGGTGTAAAAGGGGGAGGTATCGGGAAACACGAGATACAGGCATCAAAGGGACGTGCCTAATGAGATGCACGGCTGAGACAATAAACCGGCACGGCAAGATGAGCCTCAAGCGGGGCCATCTGCCTTACAGTATCATCCCCCTCATCGTAAAAGATATTTACAAAGAACATGTGTCTTCCACAAATATCTTGAGAGTCCCAGGGTAACGAAGCGGACAGTGTCTGTTCGCTGGCTACTTGAGGGCAAGAGACAAAATGGATGCCGTATCTAAGATGGAACCCGTGGGTACAGATGAAAAACCTACATATTAAACGAACGGTTTAAGTTAGCACAGCGAAACTGCGCACACTTACTAAACTCGTCATTTGCGGTTCTTAGATACCAGACTCGACCATATTCGTGCGAGTCGAAAACATCACTTACAATTGTCACGGAACCTCAGACGCTCCTTTTGCCCTCATGTAGGCAAGCACTAGTCGGAATCATATTCGATATTCATCAGACCCTCGAGATGTTGCTGTAGCATAGCTCTGTCCAACCGAGACCCTTTGGTAACAGGTGGCTGTCTCATACACGTTGTAGCACAGAGGCCACATAAGGCAGGACCACACTGCACGCAAAGGCAACACGTGAACAGGAACGCTACAACGACTCCAATGATCATCAAAATCTTCCAACCCCAAGTCGACATCAGGCCCCAAAACCATCCAAGTAGCGTCCAATCCCCTACATCCACGTGTATGGATTCGGAGATTTTATGTAACTTCGAGATGGCTTGATAGACAGTCGGAGCGTTATCAGGAATGAAAATACAGCAGCTCGAATGGATCACCTTACATACCCCACCTCGATCTGCTAAGATCACGTCTAAAACCATACGGTTTTGTAACGTCATAAGTCTATCCGCCTGAAGTTCTGTGGTGATATTACCAAGGGCACTGGCAGTAATATTAGCTGTCGATTCTACCACTCGAGTCAACTGTCTCAGGTTCCTACTATTAACCATAGGTCCCCAAAATGGGAGGAAACCCTTGAAAAAGTCTCCTGCCTCTTGACCGGCAGTATCCTCTTCGCTAATTACGCCTCTCACAACTCTAGTTTTGTGATAATCTGCATCTACAGTAAACGTCGGAGGCAACAAGTTTGCGATAAAACATGAGCCCATGAAGTCAGAGGGCAACCATGCATACGCACGATCATGACAAATAAAGTATGTACCCTTGGCAGCCAAAAACACAGGGGACGAGACCATTGGCAAAATATAATTTTCAGTGCAAGCACTCTCTCCAAGTCGGGCTTTCGATCTACGGCCGCGACCTATTAAACAAAAATTGCCAATGTGGGGTACGACCCATATCGGAGGCGAGCTTTTAAGCTGTTTTTCACCAGTGAACACACTATATTCGCCTCTACTTAGGACCCTATAGGCTTGTACCTCTTCTTCAGGGATAAGCGAGGGATCATAGATATCGCTATCTAAATCCTCTATTGCTATAGACAAAGATTTTTGGTACGAGGTAGGACCAGAGTAGGGGGAACGTGGTTCTCGAATGGGGTGGAAACCCAGTGCGCTTCGAAACATTGTTTGAAATGCTCGAGCAGACCCTTGGGAGCTATACGGTAACACCAGATATGGAATTCCCTTATCCGTAGTATGCGGCATCAACCCACACACCCAACAATTAGTAGTGTTAACCACTAACTGATGCTGATGAAGGAGCTGAATAAAGGAATTGTTGCGGAATTCTGCACGTCTAGCCTGCTCGTGTTCAGGTAAGATGTGAAAAGAATGAGGAGAAACAGTGGAGGTGAGTTTAAGGTCAGGGGTAGGAGTAGGTATGGTAGAAGGCAAGAAGTAAGACATCGTGTAATATACTCCACCCGCCAAAAACGCAGAAACAGTCACAAACAGTACGAATATTTGGAACACAAAACATTTGGTACGACTGAGTTGCTGCAGCTTGAATCTTTGTGCTTGAGCTCTTTCCAAGTCCATCAGCTTTGAAAATGCCATTCCCTATGACCGTCCGCAACGTTTCTTGACGCACTTCGTTCTGTGTAGCAATAGTCAATTCCTAGGAGTTCCCAGGAACCGACGGTCTTTAACTTAGCGTCAAGACCTACTAACCAGGAGGAAGTACGCGCGCGGCCCTACGGCCTTCATTTCACAAATATATATATATATGTGAAAACAATGTCTCTCAGCTGTGGAAACAAAAAAGTGTAAGGAACGAAGCTCAATGAATATGTACAAAATAATTACAATAGTATGAGTGTTCAAACTGATCATGGAAAACGGGATAATGCACTTGTCAAGGGACAGGACGGGGTTTTTTATTAGTCTTTAGTGCTGGATCGCAAAAAATATCGGGTTTTCCCAGGACGTGTCTGTTCGTTAAACAAAAGATTCGTCGAAGGGACAACGCCCTGTTGATCAGCTGAATGTTCTGGTCTTGAGTCTTCTGATGACAAGTGTTCAACAATGCCTTTTTGCTGCACTGAGGATTCACCGACAGGTTGTGCGTCGCTGAAAGGTACAAACGCCGGCAATCCTTCGGTTTCAGTTGATGCAATGCCTTTCCTCACCCACGAGTCTGCTGGCAACGGGATGGGGACTTTCTTGGTATGGGTGGCATGCACCCAATTCTTCCGCCCCTCGAGACGAACTGCAGTTCTCGTGGCAAGGAGGACCTGATAGGGTCCAGTGAACCTGGGATCCAAATTGTTCTTGCGCGAAAAGTTTCGCGTTACCACCCAATCTCCGGGCTGGAGCTGGTGGCCTGGACCCTCCGTCTGCGTCGGCAATGCTTCGTGAACCTGTTGGTGAATTAACCTCAGTTTAGCAGTCAAGTCATGAAGATAATCGATCAACATTGGATACTCAAGATCACAAAAGGCACCCGGTCTAGGGACCCCCCAAACATTGGCAGGACGACCGAACACTATTTCATAGGGACTGAGCCCTACTCGGGAGTGTACAGTTGCCCTTGTTGACAGCAATGCTAAGGGTAAAGCGTCAGGCCATGAAAGACCTGTCGTAGCCTGAATCTTTGCTAGTTTTAGTTTAAGGGTGCCATTGTACCCTTCAACCAAACCAGCTGACTGAGGATGATTGGCACTATGGAATTTCTGATTAATTCCAAGGCCCTTGCACATACTCTTCATCACACTCCCCACAAACTCACTTCCGTTGTCTGACCACACAATTCTAGGCATTCCATACCGAGGAAAGTATTCCTTCAGTAGGATTTTCGCAGTGGACAAAGCAGTATTGTCTTTGAGAGGATAGGCCTCAACCCATTGGGAGAATGCGCAAACAACAACTAAAACGTATTTCAAGTTATTGCATCGCTCCATATGGATGAAGTCCAATTGGATCACCTCAAAGGGACATGAAGGGGGAGCAAAACTACCAGGAGGAGTTGGGGTTCCCTTACCAGGATTGTCCAACATACATACCATACAATTCTTAACCAAGCGTTCAGCACATTTCGTAATACCATCATTCTTCCACACAGGAAACAGCAATTTACAGATACCTTTCGCGCTAATATGTGCTAACCCATGTGCCATAGTCACAACAGCCAGCACATACGCATCAGGCAACATCCATCTTTTCTGTTCCGACAAGTCAATCCAACAACCATTCGCATCCAACTTTCCCTTACTTTCTTTCCACTTCGTCTTTTCAGTCTCGGTGGCCTCATTCTGAATTGCTTTCACACTCTCGATAGTGTTTTCACACATACTTGATTCTGCAGGCCACCTAACCGAACTCGTCACATACATTCGAGTGCTAAGGTTCCAGGCAGTCTCCTTAGCAGTCTCATCCGCAAACGCATTACCACGACCAACATCATCCGTCACCTTACGATGCGCACTACATTTAACAATCGCCACTTGCTTAGGCAACGTAAGTGCATCCAAAAGATCATTTACAAGCTGGCCATGTTGAATCTTCGTACCATGTGACGTAAGGAATCCTCTCTCTCTCCACAGTCGTCCAAAACTATGTGCCACACCAAACGCATACTGGCTATCTGTAAACACATTCACCCGTTTATCTTTAGACAACACACACGCTCTCGTCAAAGCAATTAACTCAGCAGCCTGAGCCGAATTCTGACTTAACCTTGCGTTTTCCACAATCGTTCTCAATGTAACTACAGCATACGCAGTTGTCACATCACCATTCGGTAACTTGAAACAAGAACCATCCACATACAAAGTACCATCGGGGTCTGTCAATGGAGTATCTTTTAGGTCAATGCGACCCTTGGTTTCCTCTTCAGTTTTGAGATAGCAGTCATGTACTGCTTCATCACTTGATTCTGTGTCGATCGGCAGCAATGTTGCTGGATTCAACACATTACATCGTTTTATCCGTATATGACTGGCCAACAACGTCAATTCATAACCAGACAATCTTGCACTTGTCAGATGTTGAGTTTTCGTTCGGTTCAATAGAGTGTCGACTGCATGCGGAACCATTACCGTGAGCATATTATCCATGACTAGACCTGCGGACTGTCGAATGGACGCCGCAGCTGCCGCTGTTGCCCTTAAGCAACTTGGCAAGGCTCTTGCTACTGGGTCTAAAGTCGAAGAAAAATAGGCACATGGGCGTTGCTTACCACCAAAAGGTTGTGTCAAAACACTCAACGCGCAACCATCCCTCTCGTGAACGTATAGTGTAAACGGCTTACTGTAGTCAGGAGTGCCCAACACAGGAGCCGAACACAACGCATCACGCAATTCAGAAAAACTTTTCTGACATTCTTCAGACCAAGGTACTGGGGATGAAACGTCTTTGCATGTAAGGGCTATCAATGGTTTCGCCAACAATGAAAAATTTGGAATCCATTGTCTGCAGTAGGACGTAATACCTAAAAAGGCGCGAACATCTCTCTGAGTTTTTGGCACAGTCATTCGGGAAATCGCTGCAATTCTCTCTGGGGTCAACCTTCTCCCTTCTTTTGACAATAAGTGACCTAGATAGGTAACTTCTTGACAACAATACTGTAGCTTTGAAGGCGATACCTTGTGGTGTAAGTCATGTAGATAGCGTAACAGTGATACTGTAGCCGTTTTGCAAATAGATTCTGTATCAGCTGCCACTAAAAGATCATCCACGTATTGAATCAAAGCTGCACCCGTTGGTAATACAAAGGCATCAAGTTGACCTTTAAGTGCTTGGCTGTAGATTGACGGACTCTCACAGTAGCCCTGTGGAGCGCGTTTTAGCCTAAAACTGCGACCTCCTAATGAGAATCCGAATAGGTCTCTGCTTTCCTCTGCAATCGGGATGCTAAAGAAAGCATTCTTTAGATCGATCACTGTGAACCAGGAAGCAGATGCCGGAATCATTGTTAATAAAGCCGTAATGTCAGGGACCACGGGAAATTGTGGAACTACTATTTTATTTACCTCTCTCAAATCTATAACGAAACGATATACAGGAGGTTTGGTTGGGTCAGTTCGTTTCAGAATTGGCAATACAGGGCTATTACATACATTTCCACGAGTTTCTTCAACAACACCCTTTCCAATGAGATCATAAACAATTGCTAACAGCGCTCGTTCGCCCTCAAGAGAAATACGATATTGAGGTAAACGCGGTAATCGCACATTTTGTTTCAATTGAATCACATAGGGTGGAATGTCTAACAGGCCCACGTCATTGGGACCTGTGGCCCATAAGGACGCAGGGAGGGAACTCAATTCCGGTGGGAATTTATCAACCGATAAATACATGGGAGAGATCACTCTCCGTCCTAATGTAAGCTCCACTCCTTCGGGGGAACAATACAATGTTGCATATAATCGTTTCAACAAATCCAGGCCCAAAAGATTTTCACCACAACCTGTAGATAGAATCAGTGGAGCGGTTAGCTCACGGGGTCCAATCATAAGAGGCAAAGGACTAGAGACTGGGTTACTAACAGGGGCGCCAGAGAATCCAACGGAAACGTTCGTTAAGCCAGACAAAGGTGCGCCAGGGAGTTTTGAATGCATGATGGAACTTTTCGTCGCACCAGTGTCTAACAGAAAAGGCTCAACTACACCTGATGTAGCCACTGCAACGTAAGGCCCACTCTGATCGACCGGAACTGACACTACTCCCTCTCTTTGTCGTTGGCTGTCCTAGTAGTGGTCATTTACAACAGTTTCATGCTCTACATAATAATCATCAACATTATACTGTGCAGATCGGACTGACCCCGCATTTCGCTGGTCAAAATAATTATTTGCATCCGATTGATTTTGATGACGATCAATCTGATTGTGGAATGAACCACGACCTCTACCACGTGGTGCCTGTTGAGGACCACCACCACGGTTTCCACGTGTCGACACACCATTCAGACGGTCCCGTAAGGCAAGACAATCATATTTTAGGTGTCCCTCTTTCCTACAATATGCGCACTGATTATACCCAAGTGAAGATCTGGAATCAAAGTTGTCAGAGCGCGGCTGTGTCCTATCGAGCTGTGCTCGTGGTCGATACTGTTGTTGCGAATCATTTTGGTTTGATCGTGGAGGGTATGCTTGCTGCAACAAAACCTTCGTTTTGAGCTCCTTAGTTTTCTTTTCTACACGATCACTTTCTTCCTTTTCCCTATTCTCATAATACTGAGCCGTTGCTAGTATTTGCGCAGGGGTTGAAACTGCCCACGCACTTTCTGAATTCTTCAATTTGTTGCTTAGTTCAGGCAACAAATTCGACACGAATTTGTCAACGAATAACCGCTGGCCTCCCTCAGCGCCCATGTCCTGGCCGCTGTGGTCGACAAACGCTTCCTCAAACCTTGTAAAGAAATCTGAGACACTCTCGTCTTTCTTTTGCTTACAAGCTGATAACTTATCCCAGTTCACCTTCATCGCTGGCATGAGAGTTTTCATGAACGTAATGATTTTCTGAGGCAAATCCAAAATCAACTGTTCAGGCTTGGCCCCACCGACTTGTAATGCATCAGCTGCTAGCAGTGCAGCCCAATCACCCCCTAATTCAACTGCGTGATTGGCTTGACGAATTTTAGCCCAAACTGGTTGCGGTACCACATTGCCAAACAACATGTCGATGTCGGCAATATTCATAATAGTAGCTTCCACCAGTTGTGATAACTCCTTATAATAACCAGCCGGATTTTTACGCGGATCGGGTAAGGATTGCTTCACTTGCAAAACTTCTGATCGTTTCCATGGAAGATGTATCCACACTCTTCGAAAATGCGGTAGCACCACAGGGTTTGCATTAGGATCACCAGGCACCCACAGTGGCGGAACCTCTCTCATGGGATACTGACCAGGAACCGCTTTCCAGTTCTCAGTGGTATCATCCAATGACACCCGAGAATGTGCTGTGGGTCTGAATGCTAATAAGCGTTCCACGGCACGTTGTACATCGTCTCCTATAATCATACCGTTCGAAAAGTGACTCTGAAGTTCAATTATGTCGGACGGTACATTATCTATATCATCATTATACCATTCTTCCCTCAAAAAGTTACACATCTCCTCAAATACGAATCTCTGCGTAGGCTCATTAAACTGAGAAAACGTATCAAAGACTACACGTGGAGTGTAATTAGCAGGATGTCTAATCCACCTATGTGCCATTGTTACTAACGTCTCTTTCTCCCTACCACTAGGGATCTGACTCCGTCTCTGAGGAGTGTCAGATGAATCAGACGAAAATAACGGACCAGAAAGAGGTGAATAAAGAGTAGCAACAGAGTTAGGAACACGCTTACGAACAGAAGGGGAAAGAAAAACAGGGGCAACAACACTGGAGGTGAAGGAAGGCATAGTAGAAACAGACAAGGTAGTCGGAGTAGCAGAAACAACAGTCTGCGAAGGTACAGGTACAGGAGCAGTAGGAACAAGAACAGGTGGTGAAACAAACGTAGGGTTTACAGCGGGCTGACCCGCAGCCGCTGGAGCAACAAGAGGTACAACAGGAGGTACTACAGGAGCAACTACAGGAGCAGTAGCACCCTGTACATAAGGAGGTGGTGATTTCATCAAATATGACAGCAAGCAATCCTCCTTCAAATTTTCTTCTTTCTTTTCTAGATTATTCGGTAAAACTGGGTAACATTTATCTATTTTCATGTGATGCAATCTAGTAGCGATTTCCATGTCTTTTTCTTCTTTGTCTTGTCTACATTCTTTTATAGCTTGCATTACAGGAACAAACTCTTGTTTTTGATTCTTTTTAAGTTGTTTGATTTCTTTCTGCTTGGCCTCTTTACGCCATATCCGAAAGGAATCAAACATAGCTGGCCTAGCTTTCTTTAAAAATAATTTAGCCTCAAGATTATCTAAAATCGAAAGTTCAAAAGTTCCATGTGGTGGCCATCTAAGGTCACCGTCTTTCTTTGTATAACGGACCCAGTAATCATTATATATTATAGGACCCACCCCATGTCGACTATAAAGATCATGTATCGGAGTTCCAACTGGAGGTATCGGACACGAGTCCTCCAACCGGGAATCCATTGCGCAACATTTGAAAATACGAAACAAACCACTATGGCTAGGCATCGTGCACACTAACCTAGTATCAAACTTCAAGGATTACCGAAGCAATAAAACCTCGTGTAAGTCAAAACCCTCGGTTTTTGGCAATTGCAACTGTCAAATAATACTAAGGACCAATACTAAGAACCACAAATGCAATGGAACCATGCAATACAACAAAGCCTTAAGGCTATCACAAAGCTCGGAGAGCTAACCACAAAGCCTGAGGAGGCTATTACAAAGCTCAGTGAGCTATTACCACAAAGCCTTAAAGGCTAACCACAAAGCTTTCAAAAGCTAGAACAACCACTAAGGACTGGGAGCGACCCACAAATACTTAACTCAGAACTTCAATGGCGTCACCAGGAAGGCCCGTCTATCGTCTCGCTTGTACATAAGGTCTACGCCGGGCGTCGAAGACAGGTCGACAGTCAGGGCATCGGTCCGTCGCAGCCGTCAGGAGGCGGGAATCTTCGCAGGGAAAAACTTCGGGCCACTTATTTCGACAACAGGATCGATGAAGCGGGGTGCACCTTCCCTCGGAGATTTCACACGAAGTTCCTCACGATCATCAGGCTTTGGACCGGTACCGCTGAAGGCGGCCCCACGTTGGGCGCCAACTGAAGGACTGGACTTTTTAACAGTACCAGCGGTGCCAGGGAACAACACCTATAACCTTCATGGGATACCTGTTTCGGCGCACAAACTACAGAGACACGGGACACTTCCTTCGGCGTCAAAGATTCAAGGTTTATTTACTGCAGGGAACACAGAAGTCACAACAAGTACAACACGTGCAACTTGGGGAGACTGCTTCAAATTGGTTCTGTGGAGCGCTCCTTTTATACAGAATTTACTCATAGGACATCATGGTACACAAAAGTTTACAACCTGGTTCCCATAATTATCCCCCAGAGGGGTCGCTTTGGTCACTTTGGTACACATAAGGTCCGGAACATAAGTGCGGAAACTTTTGGCGGTTCCCAACTGTAAAAACCCATCTTCCCAACATTAGTGAATTCCAATCGGCAGTAAAACAGATCGAAATAGGGACAAAGACAGGTGCAGAGGAAGATGGAGACAGTGGGGAGATCGAAAAGGGTGTAAAAGGGGGAGGTATCGGGAAACACGAGATACAGGCATCAAAGGGACGTGCCTAATGAGATGCACGGCTGAGACAATAAACCGGCACGGCAAGATGAGCCTCAAGCGGGGCCATCTGCCTTACAGTATCATCCCCCTCATCGTAAAAGATATTTACAAAGAACATGTGTCTTCCACAAATATCTTGAGAGTCCCAGGGTAACGAAGCGGACAGTGTCTGTTCGCTGGCTACTTGAGGGCAAGAGACAAAATGGATGCCGTATCTAAGATGGAACCCGTGGGTACAGATGAAAAACCTACATATTAAACGAACGGTTTAAGTTAGCACAGCGAAACTGCGCACACTTACTAAACTCGTCATTTGCGGTTCTTAGATACCAGACTCGACCATATTCGTGCGAGTCGAAAACATCACTTACAATTGTCACGGAACCTCAAGGGGTATGGGAGAGAGAGGTGTATGAGATGCCATGAACTCTGGCACCCTAATACTCCATGGGACAATAGGGGACATGCCGAACACCTTTACGTAGTTGATTTCTTGTTTTGACTATTGTTTGCTATTATGTTATTTGGGGAGGGATCCTTGCACTTTGGGCCTCTGCACTACACTATAGATGTTTACTACTGCAGGGTTCACCACATACAGTGTTGTGTCTGGGATTGTATAGCTAGACTCTTAATTGGAGTAAAAAGCATGGCTGATGTTTTACACTATACTTACCACATGATTGCTTTAAAGTCCTCACCCTTAATGTGAAGGGGCTTAACAGCCCTGTCAAGTGGCGGCCTGTAATCTCATTACTAAAACAGCTAGGGGCAGATCTATGTCTTTTACAGAAGACCCATCTGGTTGCACAGGATTGTCACTGGTTCAGGTCCCAGGCCTTTCCACTAACCCAGAGCGGAGTTCAATGAGTTCTGCGTGAAGTGCACAAAAAACTCCGCCGCACTACATGGAGCTCCGCGAGCAGTGGAGTTTCTATAGATTAATGCAGTTCGCGGTGATTGTCAATGCCAGGTGCTTGTCTGCATTGTGCAATTATCACAATTGCCATCATGCCCAGCGCAAGCGGCGCTGCTTCTTTTCTGCCGCTCGAGTAGATTTTTACTGGAGCGGCAGCTTTCTCAATGCGAATGGGCGGTTTATCAACGCGAGCAGTCGCGAGCATATGCGACCACTCCTAATGAGAAATCTGACCGCCCGCGTTGAGAAATCTCACCGGGAGGTTGGTTTTCCACGCTCACGCTCGCCAACTTGATGTTGACAATCGCAAACAAGGAAAAAACTTGCTGGGAGGTGGATTTTCCTCGCTCGCGCTCGCCAACTTGACATTGACAAAGGCGAGCGAGGAAAAAAACTCCACTCCACAGTTCAAAGCGGTGTTTTTCTGAATGCATAATGCGGAGTGCGGAAAACTCTGCAAACTTCGTTAGCGGAGTTCACCATCCAGTCTTACTTTCCACAACTGTTTTTCTCCTCAGCGACGAATAAAACAGCAGGGGGTAGCTCTTCTGATCTCTCGCTCTTTTCGAGGGAAGATGGGTGACAAGCTGGTGGAAATTGCAGGAATATGGGAAGATGTGGGGGATCACAACTTTGTGGTGGGCACCCTTTATGCCCCTAATGATAGCCAAGAGCGCTTCCTTAAGCAGGCAGAAGTTATGTCCGCTCACGACAAGCAAGTGGTGCTCGGGGGACTAAATCTGGTGTTTGACAGTGACCTCAATAGGTCTACACCCTATAATAGAGGCTCCAGGGCAATTTCCCAGGAAGGCATGCAATTTCTACTGGAAATTGGGCTGAGAAACCTTTGGAGGGAATGTCATCCCCAGACTAGGGATACACCTTTTATTCTCATGCTTACAAAACCTATACCCACCTTTATCGCTTCCTCTGGACCAAAAAGCTACAGAGATTGAAATAGAGTTCAGATCCCTTTCAGACCACACAGCTGTCTCCCTCACATTAACCCTCCCGCCCTTGCCACAAACACCTTGTCTTTGTAGTCACAGGGAAAGTCTACTGCAGAGACCAAAAGTAGTAGTGCAGATCAACAGTGCGGGTACTGATTACCTTGATGTCAACGACACGGCTAGCACCTTAATTTCTCTCCTCTGGGAGATTTTAAAAGCAGTCATCTAGGAGGGGTCCATAGCCATATCAGCAGCAGACAATAAAATACAATGCGAAAAGAGGGAACTCCTAACTCACAAGGTGCAAGAGCTTCAGCTTATATGTACGTGCACTGGCGTTCCACGAGTATGGTGGAAACTGAAAGCCGCAAGGATTCAACTGGTGGGACTGAACCTGGACAAAGCCGAATACGCGCTGCTTCGACTCCAGCATTCTTTTTACGTCGGGGTGACAGATATGGGTGTTTGTTTGCCCAATGGATGAGGCCGCAGCAGCAAGCTACTGGAATAGAGTCCCTTCAGTTGTATAACGGCACAGAGATCGAGCGAGATGCGGCCATCACATCAAAGTTTAGACCTAGCCATGCTGTTGAAGGTATAAGAGAGGTCCATGAATGCCAGACATATGGAACCCTGCTTTACAACAGCATATTTGCTGATCAGCAGGTGCAAGTTTTAAGCATTACGCCACCATGCCAAGCCCCTTACAAAACCCAAACTGTACTTATAACAGCATGTCTGTCTCCTGATCCAAGTTAAAAGATGCTCCAGGACAACTCTCCCTGCCAGCTTGACAGCTGAATCCAGCAGGGATATCGTCCAGTAGCATCCTGGAGTTTGAAGATTACCCTTTTTAAAGATCAGATCACTTCTGTAGGGGGAGCCAGTGGAGTTTCCTGAGGTGGGGTGTGATATGGGTGCATCGGGGAAGGCCGAGGAGGAGTCTGGCTGCGTGTGTTCTGTATGGTCTGAAGTCGCTGTAGAAGGTGTGCAGTGATTCCTATGTAGAGGGCATTGCCATAGACCAGTCAGCTGGTGATGAGGGCTTGTGTCACTGTGCATCTTGTGTGTAGGGGTAGCCATTTGAAGATCTTATGTAGCATGTGCAGTGTGAGGAAGAAGGTAGGGGAGACTGCGTTGATCTGTGATTTCATGGTGAGCTTGTTGTCATTGATGATACCAAGGTTTCTGGCGTGGCTGGAAGGAGTGGGTGTATGTCCTAGGTCTCATAGCCACCAAGAGTCGTTCCATGAATTGCAGCTGTTGCCAAAGATCAGTGCTTCTGTCTTGTCTGTGTTGAACTGCAGGCAGTTGTTCTGCATCGAGTCGCCAACGTTTGCCATACATCTGTTGAAGTTGGTTCTGGTGGTGGTGTTCGTCGGTAAGTGAGAGGATGAGTTGGGTGTTGTCTGCATAGGAAATTATGATGAGACCAAGGGATAAGACTATGTTGGGCAGCGGGGTCATATGCGTTGACGAGCGTGGGGCAAGGGATGAGCCCTTGGGGGATACAGAAGGTGATCTCTTTAGGTTTAGAGGTGAAAGGTTGGAGGTGGATCCTCTGGGTTCTTCCAGTGATGACGAGGCGATCCATCTGAGCGCGCCCCCTTGGATGCCGTGGTAGTGGAGCCTTTGGATCAGTGTGCCATGTAATACGGCGTTGAAGGCTGCCAAGAGGTCAAGGAGGATCAAAACTGCTGTTTCTCCTCAGTTAAGGAAGGTTCGGATGTCGTCAGTGGCTGTGATCAGGGTGGTTTCTGTGCTGTGATTGCTGCGGAAGCCGGATTGGGAGGTGTTGGGTAGCTTATTCTGCTCCAGGTGTGTCATGAGGTAATTTTTGATGATCTTTTCCAGCACTTTTCCTGGGAAATGGAGCAAAGTGATTGGCCGGTAGTTTTTGAGTTTGCTGGGGTTGGTGGACAGTTGTTTGAGTAGTAGTATGACTTTGGCATGTTTTCAGGCATCGGGAAATGTTAAGATGGTAAATGAGTTGCTGGAAGGGTGGCGAGTTTCTGGCTGATCCTTTGGTTTCTGAGCTTAAAGATGTAGTGCAGGTGATATGATAGCTCCAGAGTGGATGTTTTTATGGTAGAGGTGGTGTCCTGGGTGGAGAGGATGTTCCAGGTGGTCAAGGTGTGGTTCGAGTTGGTTACAGAGGTGGCGTATCTGCCGAGGAAGTCCGAAGAGGTGGGTTTCGGTTTAAAGTTTCTGTATATGGCTGCGATCTTGTCTCGGAAGAAGTGGGCGAGGTTGTCGCACAACCCCTGGGAGGGTGTGCTTTTTTTTTGCTGGCAGCCGGGTTGGAGGATTTCTTAACAAAGTTGGAAAGTTCCTTGGTGTTGTTGGCTCTGGTTTCGATGCATGCTGCGAGGGTTGTCTTCTTTGTGCCCTCAGCAGGTGATGTTGGATGCTAAGGGAGGTCTTGAAGGCTGACCTGCCAGAGGTGTCCTTGCTGGTGCGCCATCTCCTCTCTAACTGTTTGCTGTCTCGTTTCGCTGTTCTGAGTTCTTGGGTGTACCAGCTGGCCTTATTTGGAGGATTTCCTGGGTGTTGCCCTTAATAAGGACTATGCTCTCTGCACAATTGGCAATCCGGCTTTGCAGTTTTTCGCTCCCTGTTCGAGGTTGGCGGCGCTGACAGGATTGTAGATGTTGAGGGCCTTTGCCCAGCTGGACTGTTGAGATTTTGTTCCACCTCCGGTGGGGGACGTTGGTCATCTTGGAGCTGGCGGTGTGGGGGCTGGAGATGCTGACGTGGATGATGAAGTGATCGGTCCATGTGAATTCTGTGACACAGCTGAATTTGACTTGGTTGCTGGAGGTGAAAATTGGGTCCAGCGTGTGTCCTGTGGTGTGTGTAGGGTCATGGATGATCTGAGTCAATCCGAGTCTACTCATACTGTTGAGGAGGTGTGTAATGTTTTTGTCTTTGGGGTCATTGATGTGGAAATGTAAGTCGCTGAGGAAGATGTAGTCATTGGAGTCTAAGGTTAGAGGTGCAATGAAGTCTATGATGGTGTTGCAGAAGATTGAGCAAGGGCCTGGGGGCTATTACGCAAGGGTGGCTCTGATGGTTGTATTGTCATCCGTGTGGAACTTGAAGCTGAGGCGTTCCATGGGGGTGGTAGTGTTGTCGGTGGTAGTGATACTTTATATGATCTCTTTGTGGATGATGGCGCTGCGTTATGGGTGGGGTTTTTGGAGGGCTGGTGCGTGTAAAATGGCAGGTGATGTGGCAGTGGGTGCAGGTGAAACATCATACCTTGGAACGTAGGTTGGTGCAGTGGCAGTTTGTTGTGGTGTCCTGGGTCGAGGGCGTTGAGCTCGGCGATAGTGTATCTTCGGGGGGAGGCCCGCTTTCATGGCACTGTGTGCGGTCCAGGTGTGGACGGGCACAGATGGGCTTGCCTTGGTGCGCCAGCAGCGCGTCTGCAGCATTCATTAAGTAGGTCCTTGGGTGGGCGGGGCTTCTGTTGGTGGGAAGAACAATGAGTGGGAAAACCCAAGGGCATATTTACAAAGAAGTGACAGAGCGCAGCGTTAGCCTTCTTGGCTTAACACCTTGCTCCACCACTTCTGAAACTCAGGGCTGCACTGTATTGACAACAGTGGGATGCAGCCCTGCATTTCCCCCTGTGCTGGCACTAATTGCAGCTGCCTAGTGCCAATGCAGGCACCCTTGCATCATAGTGCAAGTGGGCCTGTGTTGGGGGGAATGATTGTTTATGTGCAGGAAGGTATCCCTTCCTGCACATAAACAATCTTAAATTGCGATTTGTAACTTCTATGTGTGCTGCTTTGTGCACTTTATTTATCTGAGTAAAACAGGACCAAATCGACTAAAAAAACAATCAGTAGAACTCAAGATAGGAAGTTTTAAAGATTAAACTGCAATATAGTGCAAAGTCAATAGCGCTTAGGGGTTACTTGAGGGCATGCTAGACTGGGGTAAAACCAAATTTCAGGCTGACCGCTATGGAGGGCAAGCCGGCTACATGGCCCAAGCCGGGCCTGCTGAAAAAGTACCTCAGATAGAGCAAGCATCAGCATCGAAGGCTCAATGCGTCAGTTCCAATTCACGCAGTCAGGTTGATGAGTAAAAATCAAGCATCACAATCATGTCCTACGTAATTGTCGAACCCCTTACGATGTAGCCACTTAGTGGTCCTCGAGCCTCGCAGTGGGGACCTTGAATTGCCACTGCGTGCTTGTTGGGCCTCGGAGTCGGGGCCTCAAATCAGCCCTGCACCATTGTCTTACCTCGCAGTTGGGTCCCACATCGTCACAGAGCCATGCAAGGATGACATTGGATCGGTTCGGCCTCATAAGGCACTCTGGCCGATCAGCAGAAAGTCATCACTGCATAGAACTTTAACCCTTTCCGCGCTGATGACGGAACCGCTCCGTCATCAGACGGAGCGGTTCCGTCATAGCCCGCTCGACGCGCCTGCGCGGCGCTGATTTCTCGCCTGCGCGGCGCTGATTTCTCGCCTGCGCGGCGCGTTCTATTGAGCAGGCGGGGCCATGACGGAACCGCTCCGTCATGAGCACAGCTCAACCGAGGCTGGTGACGGAGCGGTTCTGTCACCAGCATGGCCCCCCCGCCCCCTTAGCGCTGCGGCAGAATAGCCGCCGCAGCAAAGGTGCTAAGCAAAAACAGCTGCAGACCTCCCTTTTAGGGCCCATTACTGGATTGTCACCTCAGGTAAGGGAGGACTCACAGATTGCAGAGTCCAGCAGCTGAAGCAGAGTTGAAGGAAGTCTTTGATGGCCCTGAGACTACAAGAACATGGGGTAAGCCAGCAAGCCCTTGGAGAAACTTGGGTTCAAGGACGTAGAGAGCATGTCAAGTCCTTCTAACTCCCAGGCAAGAAGCAGCAGGCAGCAGTCCATCACAGCAAAGCAGATTGCAAAGTGGTAGTTTCTCCTACAGCACAGCAATCATCAGGCAGCAGGCCAACACAGCAAAGCAGTTATCAAAGTGCCAGTTCCTCTTGCAGCATAGCAGCTCTTCTTCCAGGCAGAATGTCCTTGGTTCCAGTAAAGTTCTGATTTGCAAGTGCCAGAGATCCAGTACTTGTACCCAGTTGTGCCTTTAAAGTGGGGGAGACTTCAAAGAGGCTTTCGAAGATCATAAGGTCCCTGGCATCAGACTAACTATAGGGGGTAAACAGCTGTTTGTGTGGGCACATCCCTATTTAGGTGTCAGCTCCTCCCTCCCAATTTACCTCAGGAAGGCCCATCAGCCTAGGGAAGGGCTATCAGGATGCAACTACACCACCCCAGCTCCCTTTGTGTGATTGTCTAGAGGGAATGCACAATGCCAACCCAGACATGTATTCAGAGGCAAGCAGAGTCACAGAATGGTTAAAGTAAGAAAGTGCCAACTTTCTGAAAGTCTGATAGAAATCTACATTATGCTTCCCACAAGTCCCACAGTTACCATTCACATCTCCTCTAAATCAGCTCCTAAATGCTGCATTAAGCTCAGACCTTCAAATCCAGGTTGTTGTCCTTGGGAGATACTTTTTATTAGCATAAGGAAATGGACTTGGATTGCTTTTAAACACAGAATTGCATATTACAATATTACAAGTAGGGCACATCTACAAAACCCACATCTAAATCATTCATCCATTAACTGTTGATTAGACTTCATTAGGTTTGTGCTGGGTTTGAAGGGTCTGATGGCTTCAGTTTTTTGTGCATGTAAGTTTATCTATATAAGACTTAGAAAGGCTTCTCCTGCGTTTAATCACAGTAGCTCTGAGCATATTTTCAAGTTGGATTGTAGCAGAAATGGTTGTAGCAGATGCATTCATTGGAACTTGGACACATGCTGCTAACCCTAGCATTCTGCTAGGTGAACCAATACTGCACCTGAACATCAGCTTGTCCAAGATTGCATGCGTCTTAATGTCATGTGGCTATGTACCTGTGCTAGACATCAACTTTTCCCCAACTATCCTTCATCTGTGTCACCAAGGCAGCTATGTTATATTTGCGTTTTGAACAGTTTCACCTTCAGCAAATGTAATGGCAGTTCGTGTTTTCCCTAAGTTTCACACTACTCTGGCTAATATGGTTTATGGACACATCCAAAAGCCTTAGCCTACATTAGAGATGATTTATGGCTCGACATTAAATCAGTTTGAAGGAAACTGCCTCTTGTGCTTTTCCTTCGCTGTTGTTTATAGTTACAATATAAGCAGTCTAGCATATGCATTGTGGAATTGTAATATGTGACAACTGACATCCTTATCCGCTGGTCAGATTGGGTTACCGTGAGCAGCTCATGATAGGGTGATTTTTTTTCAAAACATGTCTCACTGCAAGGTCCAGGACATGTGCACATCAAAAAGGCATGATTTTTGCTTGCTTCCAAAGCTTAGGGTAGCAATCAAATGTATGCCAATATCAATGGTCAACATTGCCCTGGACATCCTAGAGCCTATCCATTGGAAGGCCCATGAAAGCTATGTTATAGTTGGTATGGATCTATTTTCCAGATTGCCAGAGGTGTGTTTTCGCCGGGGCATTGAGACAATGCATGTGCTTGATTTCTTGAAGGACCTTATTGCAAGGGAGGGTCTTCCTGAAACAATGTTGACAGACGATGTGCAATTGGTGTCAAAGGAGATGGAAAGTTTTCTTCAAAGGTGTGGTATATACTATTAAACACAAGAAATGCACCCTCGATCATCCAGAATTCAATGGGATGGTAGAGAGGTTTAATTGTGTGTTAAAAGAAACACTCTGTGGCTAAAAACAATTGGCTTAAATGGAAGGAAGAAGTGTCCAAGAATGTTGGTGTATACATATTCATTTCTCACACTACCAGGGATGAATTGCCGTTTGTTTTGTTTTGTGGAAGACACTCTGATACTGTGTTAGAACCATATTGGGTCAACAAGTTTCAGAGTAATGGGAGTAAGGGTCTTGTGTCTGAGGAGTAGACATTGAGAGAGGACAAGAAGATGAAAGACAGCAAATCCTTGTTTGAAGCAAAACACTCAGTCAAACCAACACCTGTCGCTGTAAGGGAGATGATCATGATTAAGAAGAGAGGATGGAATGAAGTTGGGAGGAAGGTGTTGAAGCCTATGAGGATTATAAAAGTGTTCATTAATGCTATAAGAACGGAAGATCACCATTTTAGGAATCTCAACCGATTAGTAGTATATAAAGGGGCGAATTGGGAGAGTACTAAGAAGTCACAAGTGGTGAAACCAGTGGCAAAGATGTAAACAGTGAATAGGTTGCATCAAGAAAGTCTAGCAGGAACGTATGGAGTCCTGCATATTTGGATGAATATGTTGCTTGATTTAAAACAAATCACATGTATTTTATATATTGCTGTATTTTGGTTGTTCTTTGTGTATAAGAGGGGTTTATTTTGTGATGTTTTGTGTGCTGCAATATGCTATGTTTCATGTTATTATATGAGAGGGAGGTGTGGTATCTGGGATTTGCCACCAGCTCTCTTGAATGTGGGTATGCCATGTCATGGAATTGCTGTTGTGGGATTCCAAATCGAATGTTGAGGTTAGATTGAAGAAAACTGGTGGCATGTCCCGAGGAGGATGGCTGGGATGTTCTTCATGTACTAAGGATATTTAAAAAACCCTACACCTCAACAACTTGCTCCTGAGATCTGTTCAGCATTGGATATACAGCTTTAATACCATTGAAAACCAAATACTTTATATTTGGTTAGGTAGGTAGTCAAGAGGTTTCTGTTAGAAGATCTGAGGTTTCCTGTTGGTAGGTGAGGGACTTACAGGTACATGCATCAATGTAGGATTTTGCGATTCCTTAATTGCGAATATTAAGTAATCACAATTAAGGAATTGCAAAAGCCTATGCATGTAGGAATCGCTATAAAATTAGCGATTCCCAAACATTCCTTAATTGTGACTCGCAAACTGTGAGTCGCAATTAAGGAATGCATTTCCATTCATTCCTACGGGCCAACAGGCTCATAGGAATGAATGGGAGATTGCATGCGCAATTTGCAAGTACCAGTAGGCACTCGCAAATTGCGCATGCGATGTCAAGGGTGCAAGGGTGTCAAAAGAACACCCTGTTGCACCCCTGAAATTGCTCTGTGCGCACATGTTGCGCACACACATGCCCTTAGGTTGCCTACAACTCTTGCAAAGTGTGATTCCTTAAATGCAATTGCAATTTGAGAAATCACAATTAATTGTGAATTCTCAAATTGCGAGTGCTTTGAACCTTGATGCATCGCAAATCCCCTTTTTGCGGGCGCAAACAGCCGATTTTTGCGAATCGCACCGTTTGCGCTCGCAAAAACGGTTGATGCATGTGCCTAAAAGAGTTTTTGGGACATAGATCAATTAACTAGGCAGAGAATTCATCAGGTTCAGCAGGCTGCTGTTTTACTAGGAGCCTAAGTCGGGATTTTTCCTGGGTGATGTGGTTTGGTCGTTTCAAACCAAGCAGCAGAAGTACTGCATGGTTTGAACTATGTGGACATTTGAGAGAGAATTAGGGAGGTCTGCCTATAAATTGTTGCAGTAGTCCAGACGGAACATGACCACAGCTCGGATTAAGATGTTCCAAGTGCCGTGGAGCAACAGCAGAACGCCTTTTATGGGTCGTTGACGGTGTATTGCAATTTTGGAGACCTCGTTCAATTGGCGAGTAATGATAGAAGATTATCAAAGAGTACTCCCAACTGCTGTACCTCATTGTTTATTGAGTTTAACTAAATTGTACTCCAGGGCGGTTATCACCTGTTAGTGCTCATGCTTAGGCGTCTGATGCAAATGAATTAGCAGCTTATATTGTGGACCTTGTGGCAGCCTCAATAATAAAAGTTGCTTCTTAGGCTGTCTAATAAACACACTCAGGCTCAGCCCAGTGGTCAGTTAAACAAAATCCAACAAGTAAAGATCATGCAGCCATACTTAAGCAGATGGCTTGCATGTGGGTTTAATGAAGAAAGGCTCTCGAACCAGTAAATGCTTTTTAAGCCCTCTTGTTGTTTCGCAGGTTTGGAGTGGAGTGAAGCTGCACTAATTCATTAGACATTATTGTGGAATGCTTGGCATGTTGTAACAAATGGAGGAAAACAATTATATGCTTTTATGTGCGATGCTGCAAGCGTGTTCTGTGTTTAACTTTGAAGAACTTTGTGAAACTCCTTGAATTAATTAGCGCTGAACAGTTTGTCATGAGTATTAAAGGCATTTACACTGGGAAAAAACAGTAGCAAATAAACAGTGTGCTGCAGCCTTGTTTGCTACAAAAATGATTACATAGTGAAATCTGATGTTTGTACTGGTGGCAGCTCTATTTCTGGTGTGATTTATGTGTCTTGCACAAGTGAACCTTTGCAACAGTAACAGGGAGAGGAGTTTAACTACTGCTTGATTGCAAGAGGCCCAGGGATTGAGTGAGCAGGAGCTGCCAAAGCGCCTGGGTGCAAACCAGGAAGCCAATCACAGCACAGCAGAACGTTCATTTGCCACATCTGACGTTTTTTGCTTCACTGAATAGGAGTCGTTTCAGGGACCGGTTTTAGAACAGATATTGAGCGTCCGATTTAGCAAAGAAATCCGAAACCTAAGACTAAGAGACTCAGGCCCACTATTTCAGGCATTTTTTTAGTTCACAAATGGACTAATTCTAAAATTGGCCCGTTTGCAAACGCAAAAAATGCTTTTCACATGTATCAAACCCTATTTTGTGATTCGGTAACCTGTTACTGAACCTCAAAATGAGTTTGCGATTCGGTATCTGGAAGGGGCATGTTTAGGGCCTCCCTTTCAGATACCGAATCGCTGCGGTATGTATGAATGTTTTGTGACCGTGAATGTGTTTGCAAAACAAATGCATTTACCACCAACTTCAAGTTGGTGGTAACTCATTCGCAAATGGGAAGGGGTCCCCAAGGAACCCCTTCCCTTTGTGAATGTATGCAAAAACTTTTTCTAAGAGCAGGCAGTGGTCCTACGGACTACTGCCTGCTCTTAAAAACTCAAAAGTGAATTATTATTATTTTTTTAAAATACAGTCTATTTTCCTTTAAACAAATCGGGCTGCATTTAAAAAAAAAGACTGCTTTATTTCAACACAATCAAGGACTCAGTGGTCTGCTGACCCCAGCAGGACCACCATTCCCGTAATTTTAGTGATTCAAAGGGAGTCACAAATTATGACCTATCTCACTAATATTAATGAGGTAGGTTGATTTGCGATCCCCCACAAATCGCTACAAGAAACTTTTGGAGTTTCATACAATTGTAATAGCGAAAGCCTCCCTAACCACACTTTCCTATTTTACCCTCACACCCTTATTGTGTGAGTAAAAGGGAGCCAAACTCTCCTGCTTCCCTAATGCCCCCAACAAGTGAATGTCCAGCAATATGGATAGGGGATTGTGATCACTTATACAGGAGACGGGCACATTGTAGCCAAATATCAAATTAGTTAAATCATGGGAAACCATAATAAAATCAATCTCACTGCCCTATCGAGTACCATTATACGGAGCTCCCATTGATGAATTCAGACCTCAGCAAGGCCCAAAAGTACCGACAGGGTTCGCCCTTCTGTGTACAAAGTCCTTAGACTTACAAATGAAGTTGGCAAGGAAACTGGAAATACAAAAACATAGTTTAATAAACCTTTAAAGGTGGTGATACAACCTCCACAACACTTCTACAGCATTGTACAGAGTAGCACACTGAATACAAGCACATGGCCCCTTTTATACACAGTGGAAGGGGTTCAGTTTACAGCTTAGACAGAGGTTACAACCACGTAAGGACATTTCCAAATATATCAGTGGGTGGAGCTAACAGTATTTCTAGAACATGGGAGGGCTATGCTGATAAGGAACAACTGTTACTTCTGCTGAGCATGCGCTACACTCTCAAGAAGGACTAATAATAACTGTTGCTAGGTAGAATCCACAGTGTAACTGGCAGAGAGGTAGGACAATCAGAACATTGAGCACATGGCAATGTAGGGAATGAAAAATGGCGGACTCGAAATACAAAATGGAATCCCTATACTAGATATTTGGACTGATGCATTATGGCTTCAGCTAATGCTTAATAATACCGTTGTTTTATTTACAACAGACGACCCTTTCAGCGTTAGCTGAAGCCATTCCATTTCATAGGGTAGTCATCAAACTCATCTTGATTGGCAATTCTCATAATGTTAGAAATCTCTTTAGTTAGACTCTTTTGATAAGCAGCTTCGGAAACAGCTTTCTTATTGGGTATACAAGAGGTAATGCAAAGAGAACATATCATAGGACCACATTGAATACACATACAGCAAGTGAACAGAATTACTACTATTACACAAAGGCCAGTGAGGATCTTCCAACCCCATGTAGTAAATAAGGTCCAAAACCAACTAGAGAAGGTCCATGTACCATTATCTACATGTATGTCAGCAGCTATTTTATGCAGTTTATTTATGGCAGTATAAACAGAAGGCGAGTTGTCTGGGATGAAGACACAACAGCTACTTCCAATAAGTCTACAAGCTCCTCCCTTTTCCGCTAATATGACATCTAACACCATTCTGTTTTGCAGGGCAACAATTCTAGTAATTTGCAACTCTTCAGTTACGTTTCCTAGTGCTGCAGCAGTTTGGTTGGTCACTGCCTCTACAACTCTAGTTATTTTTCTTATCTTTCTACTGTTTAGGGCAGCTCCAACAAAGAAGAATAAACCTAGGTTAAAATCTACATATTGCTGCAAACTAGTGTCGGTCTGGTCCACATCATCGATAGATAAAGTACGTTTGTATCTATTCACAGTGGCATTATTCAACAATTTCAAGTTTTTATGATAAGTGGCAGGTGCTAAAAACACTGGTGGTAATAAAAACGATACATAGCATACTCCTGACCAGCCAGCTGGTAATCGATAATATCCTCTATTACCGCATACAAAATATGTATTATGGGATGCTAAAAATGTGCTATTATTCAGACCATCTATATTTAAGACTTTAATACAATCACTAACACCTACAGGGATGTACCCAACACTTTGTACGCATAAGTCCGCTTGTGCTTGTGCAACTGAGATCACAAATTTTTAACTTTCGACAGTGTCTCTAGTGTTCGTAAAAATGTAGGGAGTAGACTCATTGTCCGGTCGATATTCTTCCCACTCCCATATAGTTCCATTGGCTTGTGGATAGCCTTCTTTATTCTGGTGACATTCTTTGTTTAGTCTAAAAAGTAATCTTCCAACAGCAGGCTTTCTTGTGGCAAATAGAAGAGTATACCAGGCACGACAAGAACCATTATGAGAGAAAGGGAGAGGTAAAAACGGTGTTCCCCCCTTCTTCTGGTGCGCTGGCATCATACCACATATCTAGCAATTTGTTTCATTTGTAGCAGTGTGGGTATGATGTAGCATCTGAATGAAGGTGTTATTTACAAAGGACAAGCAGTGTTTTGATTCCTGATAGGGGAGCGTATAAAAGAAATGCTCCTCTGGCACCGGTGTAGAAACCACATATAGATCACGGGCAGGAATTACATCCTCAACAAACCACGTGATAATGGCAACAACTCCCACACTAGCAATAAATCCAAAGGCGCAGATCACTTTCTTTCTCTCCATGTTGAACAAATGTCTCGCAAATCTTCCTGAAACTAAAAAAAAAAGGCTGTCAGAACTCTTCCCCCAAGGCGGCTGTTGTTTTCTTCACCAACGGGCCAAGACGGGTGTCACTACTCTAATGCAAGGCTGATCCCCCCCCTTGCCTCATCGGCTCTCCGTTGCACCAACCGAGAGGCCGTTCTGACAGCAGTCTAAACAGCAGCAAACTTCTTCCTGGGTTGAAGGTTGTATTTTCTTACTCCAGAAGTCGTCGGGTCCGGGAAGAACTCCTCTTGCTCATCAGGTACCACAGCAGGGCCTTTCTCTGTAGTCAGGATTTCTCGATGGTCAGTCAACACGGCAGGCTCCACCAATCCGGGTTGCACTCTGCGACAATGAAGGGAGTGAATCCAGTTTTTCCGGTTGGTCACTCGGACAGCCGTTCTTGTTGCAAGCAGAACCTGCTCGGGACCGCACCATCGGGGCTCCAGGCCACTCGTCCTCTCGAACGCCTTGATGAGGACGAAGTCACCGGGTCGGAGACTATGACCCTCGCCTGTGGACCGGTCAGGGAGTGCTTCTCGAACCTGTTGATGAATAGAAACCAAGTTATCAGTTAATTGTGCCAGATAGTCATTCATCAATACACAAGGTACATCATATACGGAACTTGGTTTGGGCACTCCCCAAATATTCATGGGACGACCAAACACCACTTCATACGGTGTAAGGCCGGTTCGGGAGTGTGGTACTGATCTTATTGACAACAATGCCAAAGGCAAAGCGTCGGGCCAAGTCAGAGAAGTGGAAGCCTGGATTTTTGCTAGTTTAAGCTTCAGTGTTCCATTGTAGCGTTCCACCAAGCCAGCCGACTGTGGATGGAACACTGCATGAAACTTCTGTTTTATCCCCAGACCTCTCAGAACGTACTTGATAACGTCTGCTATAAAATGAGGCCCGTTATCACTCTATAATAGTCTACAAACACCATACCTAGGGAAGAACTCCTTCAGTAGCACCTTTGCTGTAGTCATTGCAGTATTGTCCTTAGTAGGGTAGGCTTCAATCCATTTACTGAAAGCACACACCACCACCAAGACGTACTTTAGATTATTACAGCGTTCAAGTTAGATATAGTCCATTTGCAGGACTTCAAAAGGTGCAGTAGGTATTTCAAATCCTCCTGCTGGAGTCCGTGTTCCTTTCCCTGGGTTGTATTTAAGACAGATCATACAGGTCTGTACCACTCTCTTGGCCGTGCTAGCAATCTCTGGATGCTCCCAAACTTGCGCAAGCAATTTCACAATCGCTGAAGCTCCAACATGTGCTATCCCATGTGCCATTTGAACCATAGGTTGGACAAAAGCTGTAGGCAACTTCCACCTATCCATTTGTTTGTTGCGCCAACAACCTTCATCATCCAGTTCTCCATTTTCAGACCATTGCTCTCGTTCTTTATCAGAAGCAACTCTCTGTATTTCCCTCACTTCTTTCCTAGCATCATGCCATCGTTCTGCTTGTGACTTCACAACATACATTGAAGTGGAGTCAGGTCTCATTGCAGTTTCTCGTGCTACTTGGTCAGCGAAAGCATTTCCTTGCCCTACTTTGTCAATAACTTTCTTATGTGCACTGCATTTCACTATAGCTATCTTTTTAGGAAATGTCAGGGCAGTCAAAAGATTGTGCACCAATTCTCCATACATAATTTGTGTTCCGTGTGATGTCAGAAAACCTCTTTCCTTCCAGAGCAGGCCAAAGTCGTGCGCTACTCCGAAAGCATAGCGGCTATCTGTATAAATATTCACACACAACTCTGCACTAAGCTCACATGCTCGTGTCAATGCTATCAGCTCCGCTGCCTGGGCTGATTTCTGTGGTATGCGTGCTGTTTCCACGATGGTATACAAAGTAGTGATGGCATATGCTGCCGAAGTCGTACCATCCGGTAGCTTCAGGCAGGAGCCATCCACCCATAATTCTCCATCTACATCTGAGAAAGGCGTATCCTGGAGATCGATACGACCCTTTGTCTGTTCCTCAGTCACAAAAATACAATCATGTGCTTCTTGTGCCTCTGGCTGAGTCGTCAGGAATGGTAACAATGTTGCTGGATTTAACGTAGCACATCTCCTCAATGTGATATGGGGAGCCAGCAACGTTAGTTCATATCCGGTCAGACGGGCACTTGTTAAATGCTGCGTCTTTGTTTGATTCAAAAGGGCGTCAACAGCATGGGGAACCAACACTAACAGCTTGTGAGATAACACTATTCCCTCACTCTGACGTATTGACACAGCTGTCGCTGCGACCGAACGAAAACACCCCGGCAATGCCTGAGCGACAGGATCGAGCAATGCCGAGAAATATGCACACGGACGCTGCCTGTCCCCATGCATCTGTACTAACACAGATGACGCACATCCATCTCTCTCATGTACATATAATGTGAAAAGTTTCGTGTAATCAGGAGTGCCTAACACTGGTGCTGAACAAAGGGCCTGACGTAACTGTTGGAAAGCGTTTTCACATTCATCTGTCCAAGGAAGGGGAATTGGAGTGTCTTTTGTCAATAGCGCTAACAGTGGTTTGACTATATGTGAAAACCCCAGTATCCACTGCCTACAAAAGGACGTAAGACCCAAAAATGCTCGAACATCTTTCTGTGTAGAAGGTGTTGGTGTGTCCAGGATGGCTTGGATACGATCTGATGTAAGTGCACGCCCCTCCTTAGACAAAAGGTGGCCTAGGTAGGTCACCTTAGGTCTACAGAATTGCAATTTCTTCTTAGATACCTTATGATTGTGAGAAGCCAAAAAGGAAAGCAAGGACAACGTACAAGTCTCACATTGCTCAGGGGTGTCAGCAGCCAACAAAATATCGTCGACATATTGAATAAGCACTACCCCCTCAAGCAAGACAAAGGAATCCAACTGTCTTTTCAATGCCTGACTGTAGATACTAGGGCTCTCAGTATCGCCCTGTGGAATTCTACAAAATCTATACGATCGATTATTCAAAGTGAAGCCGAAAAGGTAACGGCTATCAGGGTGAATAGGGATCGAAAAGAAGGCGTTCTTCAGGTCGACAACCGAGAATGTTGTCGCTGTTGGTGGGACCAAGGTAAGGAGTGTCGTGATGTCAGAAACAACAGGGTATTGGGGCACCACTATCTTGTTCACCTCCCTCAAATCAATAATAAATCGATATACCCTAGTATCAGTGTCTTTCTTCAAGATTGGTAAAATAGGACTGTTACAAACATTGTATGGGACTTCTTCCACCACCCCCACTCGAATGAGATCCTGCACAATCTGTATGAGCGCCTCCTCACCCTCCTGTGAAATCCTATATTGAGGCAGGCGTGGCAACACAGCTCCCTCCTTTACACTAATGCGAACCGGGGGAATGACCATCTGTCCCACATCAGTGTCTGAAGTAGCCCACAACGTGTGAGGTAAAGAGGCTAATGCAGCACTTTCAGTGACCATACACACTCTCTCTTTTGCAGGGTAATTGTCATTTAAAATCACGTGTACTCCTTCAGGGGAGCAGCGGATTGTGGCTCTAAAATGTTTCAGCATGTCTAGACCCACAATGTTGTCAGGCGTGTTTGAGGAAAGCAAGAATGGACATGGTGCTGTAAATTTGTCGACATGAAATGCAAGGGGTTGGGATAATGGGCTAAGAGAAGGTGTTCCATCGAACCCTACAGATGTGATCGTTAAGCCAGACAGGGGAGCCCTCGGAACCAATTGTTTAGACAAAGCGCTACGAGTAGCCCCTGTATCAACCAGAAACTGATCAGTAGAACCCAAAACATGTGCTGTAACATAAGGACCCCTCTGATCTACTGGTACTTCAACTGATTCCTCCCCCCATCCTACGCAATCCTATGCATATTGGGAATCATGACTTTCGGGGTGCACATAGTCAGACATCTGATACTGATTTCGTCTATCAAAGGTATTAGACCCTCCTTGTTGTTGCTCCCTAGATTCGAATCTAGCCCTGTCATTTAGGTTACCTCGTGGTCCAGAGAAACCCCCACGATTTCTCCCAAAACCTCTACCCCGTCCCATAGCCCTGTGTTCTCGCGCTAAAGGACACTCATTGGCCCAGTGGCCTCGTTGCTTACAATATGCACATTGATCTTTAGCCAAGTCTGTGCGGTTATATGTAGAATCATAAAAACCCCGACCACCTCTATTATTTCCTCTCTGGGGTGGTCCATACACTTGTGCTAACATAACTTTTGTTTTCAAATCCTTAGATTTCTTATCTTCATTACTTTTTGCTTCTAATTCCTGACGCTCGTAATACTGAGCCATTGTCAGGAGGGATGCCGGAGTCGAAGTCGTCCAGGAGCTTTCACTCGCTTTCAACCGAGCTGCTACTCCTGGTAATAAATTCGAGACATATTTGTCTACAAACAGATGTCGACCCGTGTCATCCGTTAGACACTGACCACTGAAATCGTGAAAAGTTTCTTCAAATCTCGTAAAGAAGTCAGAAACTGATTCGTCTGTCTTTTGCTTACAAGATGCTAACATAGTCCAGTCAATCTTTTTAGGGGGGATAATCGTCTTCAATTTAGTCAAAATGGCAGCAGGGAGGTCTAGAATGAGCTGAGGTGGTTTCTGCGCAGGTTTCCTAGCTCTGTCCTCCTCCTCAATGTCTTCCCATTTAGCTTTAAACGTCACTAAATCATCAATTTTCCGTACTGATCTCCACATGTCAGGGGGTAATATAAGACCAAAGAATAAATCAATGTCAGCTAATGTGATAGTACAAGAATTCAAAGCCCCCTCAACTTCCTCATAAAAGGCAGCAGGATTTTTCCGTGGGTCAGGTAACGCTTTCTTTAAGGCCATAACATCCGCTCTATTCCAAGGAGTATATACCCAATTATAGATAAAATACCCTCGGGCATCAGCTGAATCTTTATCTGAACTAGTACCCGCTCCTTTAGGAGGAACATACAAAGGCGCTGCCTCTCGCATAGGTTTAACATGCACAATATCGACCTTATCTGAAGAAAAGATAGGTGATTGTTTCCCGTCGCCACTCAAACCCATCTCTTTGTCGTCCGCCGTCTTTTGTCGTTTTTCTTCTCGTAACCGAGACGCCTCATCCCGCAATACGAATAACCGTCGAACCGCATCAGCTGCCTGGGAAGGAGAAAAGAGACCTTTACGCAATTCTTTCTTATCTTGTATTATGTCATCAGGTTCAAGAACAGGAGAATATTTTCGGAAAGCCCCGACTACTTCATCAGAAAAGGTTTCAAGAAAATAAATTTTTTCCCTGTCCGGCCATTTTTCAAGAGACAACAATATTTCAGCAAGAGGAATTGTACCCTTAAGAATACGATAAGAAATTTGTCGGAGCTCCGCCATACGATCAGATGTTAACTTAGACCGCGTGTCTACCTTATCTTTAAATGATCCAGAATCCTCATCTTCCCCTTTCGGAGCAGACGGGCCAGCATACGGAGGTGGAGAATGATCTAGTAATGAAAAATCATCATCAGAATTATTAAGGACAGGATAAAGAGGCCGTCGAATAGAATATTGGCCAGATATCTGCAATCTACGTTCCTTTTCCCGTTTTTCTTCCGCTTCTTTTTGTTCACGTTGTCTCATTTCTTGCGCCTTCTCACGCACATTCTTCCTCTGCTCTTTCTCAATCAGCGCATGTTCACGTTTCTCACGCGCACGTACTTCTTTCACCCACATTCGCACACTCTCAAACATGTCTTGTCTCGCTCGGCGCTTACACAGGCACTGTTCCACATACTCAATTTTGCGCACATCAAACAAACCATACAAAGGCCATCTCAACTCAGGATACTTCTTGGTATACTTCCTCCACAATGTGCTGTACATTATAGGGGAAAGACCAAACTTAATGTACATGTCCCTATTCGGCGTCCCTTCTGGGGGAGCCGGCTGCGATTCTTCAAGACTTAACCGGTTTCCACAGCAGCACCACTTACGTAGTGCGCTAAAAGCAGGCATGCTAGAAATAGTGCGACATACGCAATATTATACAGAGAAATGGCACTTAATCGTTGCGCCGCTCACAACCATATGTTGGAGAAAAATCTCCACATTGCCTGCCTATATGTGTTGCAACGCATATATACCCATTTTCATAATCATAATATGATCGATCATCCAAACATCTCCATATCCATATCCATATCCATATCCATAAGCCACAGCAAGCGTATCCTAAAACTGCCTTGCTAATCACTGGCTACCATAAACACTCACAGTAATTACCATACATTGGTCCTTACCAAGCACGAGCGTCCAGATTCCACTTGCCAAGTTCCACAATTTGCTCAAACAGCTTATCCACAGCAAACCGACAGAAGAGGTCTCAGTCGAAGACCGGCGCCACCCAGATGGTCAGATCGGAAGGAAGGAAGAAATACCTCAGGATGCCAGGACTAAAGACGCCGCTGGCAGTGATCACTTCCCCGGCAGACTTCCATTCCTTCGTCACGACCAGTCCTTCGAGCCTCCGAGTCGCCGATGAGCCCTACGTTGGGCGCCAATTGATGAATTCAGACCTCAGCAAGGCCCAAAAGTACCGACAGGGTTCGCCCTTCTGTGTACAAAGTCCTTAGACTTACAAATGAAGTTGGCAAGGAAACTGGAAATACAAAAACATAGTTTAATAAACCTTTAAAGGTGGTGATACAACCTTCACAACACTTCTACAGCATTGTACAGAGTAGCACACTGAATACAAGCACATGGCCCCTTTTATACACAGTGGAAGGGGTTCAGTTTACAGCTTAGACAGAGGTTACAACCACGTAAGGACATTTCCAAATATATCAGTGGGCGGAGCTAACAGTATTTCTAGAACATGGGAGGGCTATGCTAATAAGGAACAACTGTTACTTCTGCTGAGCATGCGCTACACTCTCAAGAAGGACTAATAATAACTGTTGCTAGGTAGAATCCACAGTGTAACTGGCAGAGAGGTAGGACAATCAGAACATTGAGCACATGGCAATGTAGGGAATGAAAAATGGCGGACTCGAAATACAAAATGGAATCCCTATACTAGATATTTGGACTGATGCATTATGGCTTCAGCTAATGCTTAATAATACCGTTGTTTTATTTACAACACCAGTGCCTTAGAGTCTTTAGAAAATAACAAAGATCTGGTGGTCATCACTCTATTCAGACTCTCTCCAAAGGGGGTGTGTTGGAAGTGTTGCCATTATGTATAAGAAGAAAATATATATTAAACAAAAAAAGTTTTCAATGAGCATTTTAAGGAGAAGCTACTGTCTGCAAGTGCAAAATACATTTGCTTTGTTTTATCGCCTTTCCCCCAAACACACACAGAAGTTTCTGCCTCAGTCTTCACTTCCAATAATGTAGATATAGTGTGATATAATATGAAGTTTCACCCTCTAATGATTTTTCCATTGTTATGGGTGAATTCCCCCATCACTTAGAAAGCCCAGATGGGGTAAACCATTGAATATTAAAAGAGCTCAAGATTTACAATTATCGTTATTGAACAGTGAACTCATCTATCAGGACACCCAGATGTAATTTTTGCTTCCCCTGACCTACAGTTTACCATAGACCTTTGTGTATTGTTATAACATCCAGACCATCACAGAATTTTCACTACTAAAACATCCAAAACAATGAAAACCAATAAAAGGGAGGTCATAAAAACAGACAGATGTTGGAGATGCTTCTCTATCCAAGGAGCAAGTAAATTAATTACAACCATGTTTGCCTCAAATTCCATTTCGGTTAATCCAAATGACCCAAATTTTGCTAAAGCACTTTTAGCCAGAGTCAAATTACCTTGACAAGACATTATCCATTGACTCCTGCGGTTATCTCACAAGAAGAACAGCCCTTGGTTTAAACCTGAACTACACACCTGATAACTCAAATCCAGGAAGGCGGAAAGGCAATGGTGGTCAAATTACACCGATGAGGCCAAACAATGTTATATCATGTGAATAGCTGCTGGCAAACAACACATTCTTTTGACTTAACAAATGTACTATTCCACCCACGTTATCCTAGCAACAAACATATTAAAATATTTCTTCAGGGGTATTGTAAAATTGGTGGCATCTCTAACATGTAATAACCAGTTTGAGCCTTGGCAAGCTCTGTGTAACAAACTGTCACAGTTCTTTGCCACCAAGGTCAATAACAATGGATCCCAGATTGAGAAGGAAGCCTCCCTTACTATCACTGTTTCACTGTCCCCTATCGTAGAGGAAAACCAAAACAAACTCACCCACTTTGCCGAGACTTAAGCCATGCAAGTAGTTAAGATTCACTCCCCTACAAAGCACTCTGACTTCCTGGCAAATATCTTCCCAGATTCAATACTGCAACAATTGGGTCTGTTCCTCATTTCAAATATAGTCAGTCTGTTTAATTACTCATTAAATCAGAGTATCATCCAGTTAGAGTGGAAGGCAGCAGTGTCCAAACCCCTGTTGAAATGCTTTTCTTCTGTTGAGGACTCTAACAACTTCTGTCCAATATTCCGGTTACCATATATTGGGAAAAAAGTGGTATCACACAGCTGTACACCTTTATTGAGACCAATATTAATTTACCACATCTTCAAGCCAGCTTCAGATCTGGTCATAGCACAGATCTAAGGCCTCATTTACAACAAAATGATGCAGCGCGGCGCCACAAGCCATTTTGCTGCACCGAGCTGCGTCATTTTAAAATCACTGGGATGTGTCCTATTTACAACAATATGACGCATCCCTGTGCTTTCCCCCCACGCTGGTGCACAAATGGCTGCCATGCACCAACACAGGCACCCTTTCACCATGGTGTGTGTGTGTGTGTGTATATATATATATATATATACACTAGCAGCCCGTCCCGACGTTGTCCGGGAGCAATTAGGCTTCAGGGCCGCCGCCCGGCCCGACCTTGTCCGTGGGTCCCCCGGAGCCTTCCTCCATATATTGCAGTATTATACCTCTATGTTTACTTTGTACGCTTTTTTAACCTGCACACGTCACTTTTTCCTCCTGTAATGCAGTATTATACCTCTGTTTACTTTGTACGCTTTTGTAACCTGCACACGTCACTTTTTCCTCCTGTAATGCACCGTTTGGCTCACTTTTGTAATGAACCTGCACGCGTCACTTTTTCCTCCTGTAATGCACCGTTTGGCTCACTTTTGTAATGCACCGTTGGCTCACGATTGTCATTTTTGCTTCACTTAATGTAACGTTTGCTTTTGTATTTTGCCGCCGCTCACCGCTCCTAAATAAATAAATAAATAACCTACCTGATCCGCCGCTCACTGCTCCTCCCTGCATGTCTGCCGCTCCTCACCGCCTGTCCGCCGCTCCTTACCGCCTGTCCGCCGCTCCTCACCGCCTGTCCACCGCTCCTCACCGCCTGTCCGCTGCTCCTCACCGCCTGTCCACCGCTCCTCACCGCCTGTCCGTCGCTCCTCACCGCTCCTCCCCGCCTGTGGGCCGCTCCTCCCCGCGCTCATGTCCACCGGTCCTCTTCGCGCTCCTGTACGCCGCTCCTCCCCGCGCTCCTAACGTCAGAACGCACGTCGCGGCCGGCGCTTCTTCAAAGGGACTACTTTTCTTTTTTGGTAAATTTTTGAAATTAGGTATATTTATTAAGTTTATATAGCCTATGTCCATCTGCACACCCTGACGATTACAACGATGTATCGGGTATGTGGATTGGCGCTGTGGTTCCTGAGTTTACCCGCCTCAAAGGTTCAAAGTTCTTCCTTTATAATAGTAGTATAGATATATATATATATATATATATATATATATATATATATATATATATATACATATATATATATTTACATATATATATATATATATATATATATATATATATGGGCTGGTGGGAGGAGCAGGTGGTCCTAGCGGAATTCCAGACAGAATGGGAGGAAAACATCCTCCACTGGAGTCGGTATATAGACGACCTCTTCCTAGTTTGGAAAGGGTCGGAGGAAAGTGCACGGAACTTCATTAAAAAATTGCAAACCAACAACCTTAATTTGAAGTTCACAAGTAACATCAGTGCATCCTCACTCAATTTTTTATATCTGACTATATTTGGTAAAAATGGCAGACTCCATTCAAATCTATATAGGAAGCCTACAGCCGGAAACACGCTGCTTCATGCAGCAAGTTTTCATCCCAATAGTCTAGTCAGAAGCATACCGTACGGGGAAAGCCTCAGAGCCATTCGGAACTGCAGTGACCAAGAACATTTGGAGCAAGAATTTAAAATCTTAAACGCTCGATTTAAGGCCAGAGGCTATACCCAAGAGAACATAAAGAGCTGCATCAAAAAGGCTAAAAACCGAAGTAGAGAAGACATCTTGTTCAATCAAACTAAACCCCAGAGTAAAAAGAAAACTCAGGCCAATCATATTAGAATGATTACTACCTACAACAAAAAACACAAAGAAGTTAGAAACATTCCAAATAGACACTGGCATTTGATCGCTAATGATCCTATCCTCCAAGATCTCGTCCAAAAGAGACCAGCTATCACATTTAGGAAAGCTAGATCTTTCAAACAAATGCTTGTCTCCAATATGTTGCTACCAAAACGAAACCTAAAAGAGAGTGGTGCAAATTGGCTAAAAAGAAAACCAGGGTTTATAAAATGTTCAAAGTGTAAGGCCTGTAAACTAGGGGTTAACATGCAATCATTCACAGTTGGCCTTTCAAAAAGAGTAAAACAAATAGGAGGTTTTTTCACATGCAAAACCGATTACGCAATGTACGTACTTCAGTGCCCTTGTGGCCTGAAGTACGTGAGAAGCACGTTACATCCAGTGCATATTAGAATTTTGCAGCACATGAGAGCTATACGCAACGCTGATAAAACATACCCAGTGGCCCGCCACTTTGAAGCCAAACATGATAAAAATGAAGCAGGGCTCTGATATTTTGTAATCGACTGTGTCCCAAAAAATGTTAGAGGCGGAGACAGATTAAAGAAACTAAGGCGCCTCGAATCAAGGTACATTTTGGAGCTCAATTCAAAGGCCCCGGGAGGGCTTAATTTAGAAGAGGATTTGAACACACATTTGTAATGAAAGGAGTAGGGGCCCTATACAGCTTACTGATCAAATGAAGTCACTTTGAGTTAAAATGCAGAAAGTGTAGAGAAGGCAGCGTAACCTCTATTTTAGCAATTTTAAATATGAGTTTGCTTTGTTATTATGTTTGGGCACTATGTTTTCACAATTTATGGTTATTCTACTGGAAGAGGTTTATGGTTGAGATAGTGGCTGTGGCCCACTTGGGATACACCCTAAATTTGTCCGGAATATTGGGTACAATTATTTCTTGAGGCACGTCGCAAGAGAGGCACTATATGCCCACTTGGGCAATATGAGTTGCATGTTTAACATGAAATCGTGTTATACATAATAACGATAAGCCTCATAACAGCGTCTGAATTCAACTGTCAATAAAGTTTCGATCGAAGCAAAGATGAGAAAAAATATTTCGTGCTTCAAAATCGAACTCTGAATTCCGCCCCATCATATTATTATCTGATGAGAGCGTGACGCGTTTAGGAGGCTCTATACACCTTTGCCACTCTTAAATTGCGTGTTTCAGCTATTTACAACAATGTGATATTCCGGCTCATTTGTCATTTGATTTGTGAAATTCTGGCGTGTTTGTCACTATCATTCCCCCAGTAGTCCTTGTGACATGATCGTATGTGTTGCACACTGTTTAAAATGGCGATTGTAATCTATTGAAGCTTTGGTGATCAAGCCTGCTGGTCAAGCGAAACGCGTCCGAGGGCTGACTGAAAATAAAATACTTTGGCCAGCACATAGTTTCGTTAACTTGTGGTGTCTACTACTTGAGAGGAGGAGTATTTTAAAGACCCGACATCGGAGGTCTTTTTTATGACGAAACACCCGCTGGTCTGGCAGGCGGCAGTTAAATTCTGAAAATGGGGAGGATTGGAGTATATATATATATATATATATATATATATATATATATATATATATATATATATATATATATATATATATATATATATATATATATATATATACATATATATATATATATATATCCCAAGGTTTCTTCAACACTGACAGCCCCCCACTCCAGGGGCGTGGAAGAAAAACAAAAACAGCAGAGCCAGGTTACTGCATTACTGCAGGTTTAAAGTAAGTCCTTTCATATCAAGCCACCGACTGTGCAGAAAGAGACCTACGTGTTTCGGCCTGAGTCTTCGACAGGGTGATATATATAGGTAGGTAGATATATATATATATATATATATATATATATATATATATATATATATATATATATATATATATATCAAATCACTCACACTCCGATTCCTTATGTCATAAGGGAAGTATGCAAGCACGGACTCCAAAGTGCATCAAATAAGTTTTATTTGACTGATGGCAACAAAGTGAAAACTCGACGCGTTTCGGGAAGAAAACCCTTAATCACCCTATATATATATAGATAGATAGATAGATAGATAGATAGATAGATAGATAGATAGATAGATAGATAGATAGATAGATCACCTACTGGCGATTGCCAGTAGGTAGTTATAGTTAGGACCTTGTTACTATTCAGAAAGCGTTTTTTCATTTGCCAATATCTTTAGTGCCATTTGACGAATTGTTGCGAAATTTTCAAAAGTAATAGCCGGCTCAATGCAGCTGCTGTGTTGAAAGTTTCGGGGTGATTCGTCTAGTGGGAGCCGAGCAAAAAGGGGGGAACCAAAACACGTTTTCTCAATGGTAAATTTCATAGGAAACTGTTAACGCAGGTACAGCTGGAATTGCTGAACAGAATCACACCAAATTTGGCAAAAAAGTAGCTCTTGGTCCAGAGTGCACTCTTTTTGTTAAATGGTGCAAATCCATTTGGTAGTTTCTGATAACTTTAAATATTTACAGATATCCATATATGAACACGAAGGATGTCATCAGTGATGTCACTGACCATGTCATGAGTGATGTAATATGTGACGTTATCAGCAGTGCTTTGAGGGGGCAAAGCCAGAATTTTTCTGGTTTTGTTTAAGTGAAATGTCAGCCTAACTATAACATCCCTGAAACCTGTGTTTTTGTCAGTGAATATATATGTATATACATACATATATATACATAGATGTATATTATTCACTGAAAAAGCAAGAATTAAAGTGATGTTATATTTAGCTATTTGAATGAGACAGACACTAACATAAAAAAAAACATATGAACTAACTATAACTTGTGCCCCCATCATGCCATCATGCACTGCTTATGACTTCACAGATTACATTACTCATGGCATGTTAAATGACATCATTTTTTTTTTTTTTTATAATATTGCTGTAATTATTAATGATATAAACCAATGGTTCTGACTGTGCAATAGGCTTGGAGAACGAGGAATACAAAAGAAATTAGATATTTTGGAAGCAAAATAATTTTAATGGATGTTATTGTCTTTTTACTTGTATTCACCCAAAGGATTGGTGCAATGGGGGTAGGCGTCTTGCTGGGGCCTGGCTGTTGAACACCATTAAACAACAGACTCTTTAGTTACCTTTGATGTGAAGTGCTAATTGCTGAACATGTAAGGTATTAGCTGGTCACGGAGAGGTAGCCACAGGGTCTAACCACAGGCGAATCCCTGCGGCCAACGCCCTGCTGAGCATGGCCAAAGGAATACACAGCGGGGATTAGCCACAGGCACTGTTTCAGCGCAGGGTATAGACATAGACAAATCCTCACCCCAACCCTTATTCTATGTTGTTTGGAGGGTTTGGTGTAAAACCAGGCCTTGCAGACAACCTCCACTGTGCATTTCCATGTCTGTGCCCAGTGCCGGTTGGCTTTTTATTGAGGGGGGTGCAGACCCTGGCCCAGGCTACCCTTGGTAAAATTTGAAAATTGTGTGCATTGGAGGTTTGATGTTTTCAGAGGGTTGGGTGCTGCAGAGACTTGCTTGGGCACTGAGTTCAGGTCCTGATGTGGATTGGATGCAATGTCTGGGCGGAGGCTATAACTGAGATGTCATGAGTGATGTCTTCAATAATTTCTTTTAACACCTCATTAATGATCTAATATGTTTTTTTTTCTCATTATCCATTGTTTTTTTTCAATAAATTTCGGATGCTAGTTTAACATAAATTAAGATCTTAGCACCTAAACTAACTATAATGCTACTTTACCATTAGTTTTTTTCAGTGAATGTGTGTGTGTGTAGCAGTTAAGTGACTGAGAAACTGGTTTTTGCCCCTTTTTAATATATGTACTTCAAGGTGTCAAAATAATTGTTGCATTAAAACTAACTTGATGGTTACGTCAAATTTAATGTCTTATTTAAGTAAATGGCAACATCTGAAAGTTCCCACTCTGTTGCCCAAAGTTTTCCAGTGACCGTCTATGGTTGTTGGCCATAAGACATCCTTCTGCCCTTCTGGTGAGAGTGTGAATGACTCTCAGGAAGGAACCCAAAGGGCCTGCTTTTGGAAGAGGGGTTATCTCTTCCAAGTAGGAAGGCCAAAAGCGGTGTGAGCCCAAAAGACAAGCTTCAGAGTGGAAGCCGCATTTGAAGGGCAAATGGTGGACACACATGAGAGGGGCTGTCCTTTTGTCTTGGTAGTCAGGTTGGTGTCGGAGACAGAGAGGAGAAAATAGTTGTCAAACCTTTTTTCCCATAGGGTGTGCAGCCCTTAGGTAGCCACACTTTTAGGGTGGGCTTCCGATCTCCACACACCAAAAATAGGGCCCTGTCATATAGCTAGATGCACACTTGACAGAAAGTTGTCAGCCAGCGGGACGGGACTTTGGTAGCCCATTGGTTACTAGCCACTGCATCCCCCGAAGGCAGCTTCTAAGCATACAAGTTGCACCTCTGGCACCAAGAACTCAGATCATGTGTGCACTGAAGAGATGAATAAAGAAGGACTGCCCTGCTGTTCCCTGGACCCGACAAAGAGAGGCTGCACCAAAGCCTGATCTGTTCTTGCTCGTCCTTCGGCTAGCAAAGGAAGGACCGTGCCTGTGGGGCTCTGCTGGAGGAAAAGTCATGCCCGAACCCCAGACAGAAGAAGTGACTCCAAGAGCCAGTTAGCTGATTTTCTGTTACAGCTACAGTGCCACAAAATTTGAAGAAGCCTACCATGGTGAGTTGGTAGCCAAGATTGCCTGAACCCTGCTAACCATAGAAGTGCAGCCTATGAGATCGAGTCTTTTGCACTCAAAGGTTGCACCTGAGTCTGCCGGACCTGGGATAGTCATCGGGTTGCTGTTTGGTTGCCCAAAACACTGGCATCAGCTCAAGGGAAGCACTGTTTTGCTGTAACCGTAGAACAGTAGACCAGTGGCAACTAGTTTTTGGCTGTTCTTCAAGCCAACTTTGAGGGACACTGACCCCTGTGGCCAAATTCACTCCACTGTGTCAGGATCCCCCTGTCACCAGACCAGCGCCCTTCAGCATCCTGTATCCCTTGCATTTTGAAAACTCCATTAATACCTATGGTGGTAACCGGACAGGGGACTGCTTTGAATGCAAGGTAAATGCCCTGCCAAGCCTCATTTGCCCTTGTGACTTGCTCCTTTCTGGAGTTGGTTGCCTAGACTGGGCCGGAGTAGTTGGTTACAACTTTAAAGAAGTTTTCAGCATTTTTCCAAGTAACCGCTAACTGCAGTAGTTGCTAATGTTTATATGAGGTTTAAATGACCAGCCATTTTTTAGCATTTACTTAATAGCTTATATTTCTGAACTCTCAGGTGGATTTTTTTTATTTTGATGTCTAAAAGTTCACAAAAATAAGAGCATTGTCCATAGTGTCTGACAAAAGATTTCTTGACAGTGGCAAATGTATACCTTGCAACCTCATGATGAAAAAATTGTGGGTCATTCCTCAAGAAAAAATTGTCCACAGGTGTGGCATGTTCAAGTCCACAAACCCTATAGGATAAAGTCACAATTATTACATGATGACATCAGTGATGTCGTCAGTTATGTCATTTGAGATGTCATTTGAGATGTCATCTTAGATATCTTCAGTGATGTCATTTAAAATGTCAAGAGGGATGTAATGGGTGAGGTCATAAGCTGTGCATGGCGGGGCACAAGCCATAGTTAACCCAGGAAACTATAACTGGTGAAAATATATATATATATGTGTGTGTTTATATGTATACTAGCTGCCTGTCCCGACGTTGTCCGGGTATAAAAAAGATTTACCTGAAGGACAGAAAACTTTACCGAATGCTACCCCACCGCTTTCCAATGCAACAGGCATCTTAGAATGCACACGCCCACACACAACAATGCTGAAGGGCATGCACACCTCACGACGTGCACAAACGCTAATCTCATTACAGTGACATTAGCGTTCGGGTCCGTCGTGAGGTGTGCGTGCTGTTCAGCGTTGTTGTGTGTGGGCGTGTGCATTCTGAGACGTGTGGGCGTGTGCATTCTGAGACGCCTGCGTTTATCCCCGATTGAGATCGGTAACGCTTATGCCCACAAAGGTTGCTTTGCAACATATGTTATTAACGCCGCCTGAATGGCAATGTGCGTGAATGCGGCGCACCTTGTGTCTTCTATACGGACGTGTGAGAAGTGATTATAACTCGTGAATGGAAAGGCACGCTACTGAATGACGCGGCCATTTTTTGTTATAAAATTTGTGGCACGCCCCTCTGAGAACGCTATTGTGGTACGCCCCTCTCACAAAGTATAATGTGTGTACTTTGACATGGCTACGACCACGCCCCGACACGCCTACGGCCCTCTGAGTGTGTAGTTTGACACGCCCACGCTCACGCTCTCTGACAATGGTTACGGCCACAAAGTAAAATGTTGGTAGTTTGACACGCCCACGAACACGCCCACGACACACCCACGCCAACGCCCACGCCCACAAGGGACTACTTTACCCCTAAGGTTCTTTGACGTTTCTAATGTATATGGTGGCCACCTGTATATCCTATGTCCATCTGCTGCAACTCCCCTTTCCAATGCTGTATTGGGTGTTGTGATTGGTGCTGTACTTCTTGAGTTTACCCGCCTCAAAGGTTTCAGCTCTCTCTTTATAATAGTAGTATGGATTAACTGAAAAAATCATAGGTTTCAGGAACGTAATAGTTAGTTGGACATTTCACTCATAGAAAACCATAGAAATTCCCCTGTTATAGTTAGTTGAGCTAACTATAACTCGCGACCCAGCAATGCACTGCTGATGACGTCACATATTACATCATTCATTACATGGCCAGTGACATCACTGATGACATCTCAAATTACACCATCCAGTGAATGTGTGTTTCTATAAAATGTAAATATGTTTTATATCTATATATATGCCAAGGTGTGTTGAAGAATGAATGGGTGTATAAAAGTAAGGATGGATGATTAAGTAGGTGTTTGACTGACTGTATAACTGAGTGATTAATTATGTCTTTTTTAATGCATGTGTTACCAACTGATACAGACATTCACACAGTTTAGGTTGTCAGTTGGTATGTAAGCGGTTGCATAGTTTGGTTAGCAGCTAAATGAGGATCTATATGAGCTATTGATTGCCTGTCTGAGTGTCTGTATGGGTGCCTGAGTGTCTGTCTGGGAGGGTGAGGGGTGTAACTCTGTGCATAGATGTGTGAGTGGATAATTCACTGGGTATATGTGTTCAAGTCTGTATCTGTGAAGGGCTGTATGGCTGGGTGAGTGTGTGTATGAGTAAGTAAGTAAGTAAGTAAGCTTTATTCGATAAAAAAATCATATCATAAAAGCATTTCATACACAATTTTTTTTTTAAAAAGCATTAAAATAGCAACCATCAACATAAGAACATTTCATAGCAGCATATTAGATGTGAAGGCTCAGTCATTGGATTAACAGTTTCCTTACAGTCCTAAGACGCCAGGCCCAACCCAAAAATTTTGCCATACAGGTAGAAAAGAAAGGTCTAGCATCTGTACGTAAAATACGCAGTGCTTCTAGATAAGAACGAGTTCCCAGACACCTGCAGAGGGGCTTCAACCACCTACGTCTCGGGGCTGCATAAACATTGCACTCAAACAGCATGTGGGACACAGACTCTATCCTTAGGTCACAAAAAGGGCAGTAGGGTACAGTTTGGGCCGGCGGTTTCCAAGTGGACGTAAACTCACATAATGGGAGCACCCCCACCCTAAACTTGATGTACAATGATCTGTCCCATGAGCTCTGGATAATATCCAAATAAGGTTCCCTGGACGGTAACTCTTTAAACAACAAGAACAGTGATACAGATTTGCAATGGATTGTACTGCAAACCCTCTCACTGTCTACCCATGCCCAATAGACCTTTTTGAGCTGTTGTTTCAAAGGTGCAGATTTATTAGCCCAAGCCTCTCCTAATCCTAATTTGTGCAACAACTTCTTGACTTCTCTGAGCCAGATGATTTTATGCGAGCCCGGCAGCGACATAATGTCGTTCAGGGCTTCTGCATAACTTCGAAGCTCAAGCACGTTCCAGATTCTGGACCATAACAGTAGTGGACGTAGTTTCGCTTGATCGCAAATAGCCCGGGTACCTGCGTCTAGCAGCAATGGGATTGTTGGTGTACTGTGGGGCAACCCCATAAGGTCTTTGTGAAAGTTATTCTCAAGACGAGCCAGAGTGTCAACTTTATGAGTGCCCCACAGTTCGGCACCGTAAAGTGCCGCGCTCACAACCCTTGCCCTATAGATGTCCAGGGGCGCCCCAATAGGTTTTAATGATGAGGCTCGCTGCTCCTTGAGCAAGGCACCTGCCACCCGTTTGTGCGTCAAGAATACTTTGTGGTAATGTGCCTTCCAGCTCATAGTGTCACTGATGCGTATTCCCAGGTAATCAAATTCTTTAACGTGGTCAAGTGGAACAGAATCTAGGAGCGGAGGAGAGACAGATTTTTTGGGTGGATTAAGAATCAAAAATTTAGTTTTCCCTATATTTATGGCCAAACCCCTTTCATCACAAAAGGCCTTAAAGCTGGAGAGCAGCGATTGGATGCCCATTGGGGATTTCGAAATAAGGAGGGTATCGTCCGCGAACAGGAGCGTTGGAATTTTCCTACCAGCAAGGGTGGGTGCATCTGATGGCTGCTGAAGTAAATGCTCCACCACTCCGTTGATATAAAGAGAGAACAGAGTGGGGGCAAGCACACACCCTTGCCTAACGCCCCTGTCCACAGGTATACGAGATGTTTTCTCTCCCTGAGTACCCCATCTAATTTGTGCAAAATTCCTGTCATGGAATTTTACAAGGAGCGAGAGCAGGTATGGGGGAAGGCCTAACCCATCGAGGACGTTCCATAAAAGTGCTCGTGGCACTAGGTCGAACGCAGTCCGCAAGTCAATAAAGACCAAGTACAGACTGCCCCCTCCCAGCACCACCACTTTCCAATAAATCATCAGAAGGCGGAACGTCTGCTCGATTGTGCCTGTTCCTGTCCTGAAACCCGCTTGAAGATCTGACAGGATATTATTTTCATCGGCCCACTGACTAATTCTACCCAGTACCACTTTTCCTGCCACCTTTTGGGAAGAATCCAATAAGCTGATTGGCCGGTAGTTCGCTGGATCGTCCCTAGAGCCTTTTTTAAAAATGGGTACGACTTCAGCGCCCCTCCAGGAGTCTGGAAAAGCACCGCCCAGTAAAACCTCATTCAAAAGGGAGGAAATTAATCTGCTCCAAGAAGACGGGTAATTCCTGATTAGATCTCCTGGGATCCCATCAGGACCGGCCGCTTTGTTTGGAACGATGGATTGAATTGCTCTTTCAACATCCAAGCTAGTAAAAAGCTCGGCCTGGCACAAGGGAGCAAAAATAGATTTAGGCAGTGAAACCATGGGTGGGACCCCTGACTGGAAAGGACCTGGAGATGGTGCAGAATATAGTTTCAAAAAATGGTCAAACCATATGCCCCCTGGAATGTTACAAGTGAGCTGTTGGTCAATCGGCTTTTCCCTGGATCTTAGAAGGTCCCAGAACCCCTTGGCGTCCTTCCTGATACTTGCCTCTACTAGCTCTCCCCAAAAATTAGAATCGTATTCCTGCTTGGCTACAGATAAGGTTTTTTTATAATTTTTCCTAGCGGCCCTAATATCAGCTGCATTTTTGGATTTTAATGTGGCCACGAGTTCCCTCTTAGCTACGCGACATTTGCCTGTAAACCACTTAGCTGATTGTTTCGCGGGGCCCCTACGGGTAGATTGGGGAACAATGAATAAATTACTCAATGCCAAAACAGTCTCGGTGTATAGGGGTAGAATCTTAGTATCAGATCGTTCTGGAGTGTCCATCCAAGACTCTACTCTTTCCAAGATAGTCCCGGCTTGGGTCATCCTTGTTTCATCTGCTGAAACTTTTGCCCACTTCAGTCGCCTACTACAGTTTGTGGGGGCTAGTTCGTGGGTAGATTTCCAGTTATGGCCCGAAGGGCCTTGGTTTCCACCCTGCCAAGGAGATAAAATAGTTAGTGATAGGGGAATATGATCACTATCGCTTGATGCTATAACCTCCATGTCTTGGTGATGTTGCCAGAGGTTATAGTTAAGCATCACAAAATCAATCCTTGAAGTGTGGCCTGGTCTGTTGTAGGTGTGGGCACCTGAGTGGTCGGATTTGGAGCGCCCATTTGCTGCACGCAAGTTGTGCTCCAAGCAAAGAGCATTAATCTCGATGGCATTTTGCGTCCATTTAGGGATCGGGTCAAGGCTAAGAATAGGGATGCCTCTCCTAGAATCCTCCTCAAAAGTGTCCAAGATGTCTTCTCTGGCCAGGGGTTCGAAGCAACAATTGAAGTCGCCTGCAAGCATTACATAAGAGTCCACACTGCAGGCTGCCAAATTGTAGTCTAGGCCTATAGAGGGTAGATGGGATACGCCACCTTTGGCACCCCTCAGGTAGATATTAAAGAGTTCCAAACTTCTTCCCCCTTTGTGGGTTATTGTTAACCACTGGAGATCAGGTGACTGGGTGTTTCTTATTTTTGTTCTAAAGTCCAATGCAACATTGATCCAGATAATTAGGCCGCCTGAGGGGCGACCTTTGGAACCATGTTCCTGGGCAGCGGAGATAAAAAAAGTAGAAAATCCCACTCGGTGTCTTGGCTCCATGCACCAGGTTTCCTGGAAAAGACAGATGTGATATGGTTCCAGGAAATCATTCCATTCAGGGTTGTTAAAATTACGATCAAGACCAGCCACATTCCAACTTAAGATTTTTAAGGCAGAGTCACCAGATGAAAAAGCATTGGAAAGAATAATAGGCCTGGAAGAAACAAACGTATTCTCAAGTTTAGGGGACCTTGCGGATAGCTAAGATTGCTGGTTAGAGGTCACAGGACAACCAGAAGACGATGGACCTGAAGCTTCGATAGAGGTAGCTTCAGAGTGGGACCTATAAAGTAGGTACCGCCAATCTTCCCTGTCAGGAACTTTAATTGTATCAGATGTGGAGGGTTCCCCTACAAACCGGGGGCTAGATGGACACACCGCTTTATTTATTACAAACTCCAAACCAGTACAATCTTTGGAATCATGCCCCTGCAGTGGAAAAATTTCCGTACGAAGTTGGTTGGCTGGGTGCACTGGGAGTCAATCCACCTCCTCTAGGGTCCCAAATCTATTGTACGTGGAGAGACCGTTCCACTGTAATAGGGTCTCCTTCTGGCCACAGGGTTTATTCAGCCATGGATGTTGTTGGACCAGTGTCCAATTTTCCCCCTGGTTTCGACTTGGTCGAGGAGGATAGAAAAAGGATACTGGTTTGGGTGTAACTAGGGAGTCATCAATATTTGGCCACATGCAGATGTGATGCGCCGTGTAGGGGTCTTCAAAGGTCACTACTACACAGTCTCCCGGGATAGATTTCAGCGTTGGGCCTACCCAGGGAGTTCTGCGAACCATTAATACACGACTTTTTCGACCATTGGGGATTGGCCTGTTTACGTTTAGCCAGTGCATTATTTTATTTTGGAGCGACCAGTGGTTTTCAAATTGACCGTCACCTATCATGGGAACACCCGTCAGAACAACCGCATAATCGTTTGTCTCTGGGGGGAGGTCAATATAGCCACCTCTAAAGTTGTCTTTTGCTGGAGGGACTTGGGAATCAGTCGGAATCAACCTGTTGGGTAATTTATGCTTGAAATTTTGCTGGTGGCGTGAAGTGTCCCGTAGAGGGGCGTTTGGTTTTTCACGAGCCTTCTCCACCGTAACAGTCCTAGGTTTAGGGACGGGTTTTGTTAAAGGTGGAACATTAGAGGAAGTTTGGTTGGTGCATGGTGCAATGGGTTGTGACACTAGGTCAGCAGCAGTAATGCCCTGGTTCTCAAGAGTCTTCAACCCCAGAGTAGCCAAAGCAATAATGCTCTTCTCCATTTCTAGCAAGTTGTTTTCAATCCTAGAAAGTCTTAAGTCTAAGGGTGACAGCAGCTTTTTGAGAGTCTCCCATACCACCTCTATGAAATCCTTGTTAATGTTAGTTAACCCATCTACTTCGAGGTTCACACCTGCTAAAATATTGGTGGAGGGAATGGAAGGAACCCCTTCCTGTCCCCCGCTAGGTGGCTGCACATTAAAAGTAGGCTCTGCGCCAGCACTAGGTGCTGCGATGTTAGTTAAGGGCAGATCCTTAGGAACAGCAATTTTCGCTTTTTTGCGAAAATAAGCAGAGCGAGAATTGCGTTTCCTCTTTGGTTGTTTGCCACTTGGAGTAATATTAGGTACATTTTTCAAAAAGGGAACACTAGAGGTTGGGTTGTACATACTAGGTGGTGTTGGTGGAATTATTTCAGCATTATTTACCAAGGCCACTTGACAAGTAGCCGGGGTCGGAGAATGGTGAACATCGACCTGTGTAATTATACAATGTGGAAGAGCCGGGCGCTCAGGGGTGACAGAATCAGCTATATGGCCTAGGGATGATTTCTTGGAAAGTGCAATTACTTGGGACAAACGTCTAGCAGCATCTAGTTCTAGCGAGACCCGATTTTGGAGTTTGGATATCTCTTGGTCAATAGCTATATTGGTACGTGTAATAAAATCATCCATTGGACCGCTAATCTGTGACCCACCTTTCGATGTTTTACTACGAGTAACCATAGAATTCATTGCAATAAGAACGCAATGGCAAGGGTGGATCTTAGGATCCTAATTAAATCTAATGAACTCAATTAAACTAGATGAAAATGGATGGGCCAGTCCAGTCCTCTCTGTCCTCGAACGGCCTCAAACGGCCCGCTCTTAGCCCGGTCTTCGCCCCGAGCTGCGTCCCGCGCTGCGGGAGTACTAGGTCAATTAGTAGATCAGGGGGGCGTGGCAGGGGGGAGAGCGGACCGGAAGTTGGCAAATGGTCTTGCAGGGACTCCTGGGCAATGGAGTCCCCTGCACGCTCGCAGCCCCGCTGACCACACTCACCCGGTAGCCTGTTGCAGACCTTCACCCGTGTCCCGGTGTCCAGAGGCGCGCAGCGGCACCCGCGAAGCGGGTGCGGCAAGTAGTGGGTGGAGTCCTGGAAATGCCTGGAAATGCCGCCGTGAGTAATACAATTTGCCAAGTGCGTCCGTGCACAGAAGAGCGTCCCACAGGAAGAGAAGTGGTGAGGGTTTTTAACACAGCTGCAGAGGGGCGGGGGGCGGCAGCGGGGAGAGCGGACCGGAAGTTGGCAAATGGTCTTGCAGGGACTCCTGGGCAATGGAGTCCCCTGCACGCTCGCAGCCCCGCTGACCACACTCACCCGGTAGCCTGTTGCAGACCTTCACCCGTGTCCCGGTGTCCAGAGGCGCGCAGCGGCACCCGCGAAGCGGGTGCGGCAAGTAGTGGGTGGAGTCCTGGAAATGCCTGGAAATGCCGCCGTGAGTAATACAATTTGCCAAGTGCGTCCGTGCACAGAAGAGCGTCCCACAGGAAGAGAAGTGGTGAGGGTTTTTAACACAGCTGCAGAGGGGCGGGGGGCGGCAGCGGGGAGAGCGGACCGGAAGTTGGCAAATGGTCTTGCAGGGACTCCTGGGCAATGGAGTCCCCTGCACGCTCGCAGCCCCGCTGACCACACTCACCCGGTAGCCTGTTGCAGACCTTCACCCGTGTCCCGGTGTCCAGAGGCGCGCAGCGGCACCCGCGAAGCGGGTGCGGCAAGTAGTGGGTGGAGTCCTGGAAATGCCTGGAAATGCCGCCGTGAGTAATACAATTTGCCAAGTGCGTCCGTGCACAGAAGAGCGTCCCACAGGAAGAGAAGTGGTGAGGGTTTTTAACACAGCTGCAGAGGGGCGGGGGGCGGCAGCGGGGAGAGCGGACCGGAAGTTGGCAAATGGTCTTGCAGGGACTCCTGGGCAATGGAGTCCCCTGCACGCTCGCAGCCCCGCTGACCACACTCACCCGGTAGCCTGTTGCAGACCTTCACCCGTGTCCCGGTGTCCAGAGGCGCGCAGCGGCACCCGCGAAGCGGGTGCGGCAAGTAGTGGGTGGAGTCCTGGAAATGCCTGGAAATGCCGCCGTGAGTAATACAATTTGCCAAGTGCGTCCGTGCACAGAAGAGCGTCCCACAGGAAGAGAAGTGGTGAGGGTTTTTAACACAGCTGCAGAGGGGCGGGGGGCGGCAGCGGGGAGAGCGGACCGGAAGTTGGCAAATGGTCTTGCAGGGACTCCTGGGCAATGGAGTCCCCTGCACGCTCGCAGCCCCGCTGACCACACTCACCCGGTAGCCTGTTGCAGACCTTCACCCGTGTCCCGGTGTCCAGAGGCGCGCAGCGGCACCCGCGAAGCGGGTGCGGCAAGTAGTGGGTGGAGTCCTGGAAATGCCTGGAAATGCCGCCGTGAGTAATACAATTTGCCAAGTGCGTCCGTGCACAGAAGAGCGTCCCACAGGAAGAGAAGTGGTGAGGGTTTTTAACACAGCTGCAGAGGGGCGGGGGGCGGCAGCGGGGAGAGCGGACCGGAAGTTGGCAAATGGTCTTGCAGGGACTCCTGGGCAATGGAGTCCCCTGCACGCTCGCAGCCCCGCTGACCACACTCACCCGGTAGCCTGTTGCAGACCTTCACCCGTGTCCCGGTGTCCAGAGGCGCGCAGCGGCACCCGCGAAGCGGGTGCGGCAAGTAGTGGGTGGAGTCCTGGAAATGCCTGGAAATGCCGCCGTGAGTAGTACAATTTGCCAAGTGCGTCCGTGCACAGAAGAGTGTGTGTATGAGTGTCTTGATGAGTGAATGGATGCCTCAGTCGTACATGTGTGAGTAACAGCATATGTGAAAGGCAGTATATATGAGTTTTGGTGTGTATAAATGACTATATGTGAGAGTGAGTGATTGTGAGAGTGCCTGTATGGATCGGTGTGTGCTTGTATTAGTTATTGTATTAGAGTGTAAGTATGTGTTAGTGTATGTTTAAATAAGTGAGGTGGTATATGTATTACTGTACAGGTGAGTAAATAAAAGTGTGATACATTATTTCCATTACTGACTTGATGTGTGAATAACTCTATGATTGAGAGGGATGTGTGAGTGTCTGTATAGATATGTGACTGGATATGATGATGCTGTATTGATGGCTGACTGTATGTATGAGTGACCGTATGGGTAAATGAATGGATGTGTGTGTCGACCTAGGAATTAGTGAGTGCATATGTACTAACTGGTATTGGTGTGTTGATGGTTTCAAAAATTATAGTCTTTTTTTTAGAGTGGGTGTATCAAGTGTTATATTAGGGTCTGATGAGGTGCATCAGATTTTCACGTGGATATTGTCATCAGTGAAGTCATCAGTGATGTCTTTTGAGATGTCTTTTGAGATGCCATCAGTGATGTCACTGACCTTGTCATGAATGATGTAATATGGGACGTTGTCAGCAATGCATGGGGGGGGCGAGATTTAAAGTTAGCTCAACTAACTATAACGGGATTTTCTATGTATTTCTATGAGTGAAATATCCAACTAATTATAACGTCCCTAAAACCTATGGTTTTTTTCAGTGAATTGCTAAGGTTTTTAAATACTAATTCCTAACTATAATGTCTGTAAAACTTATGGTTTTTTCAGTGAATTTGGATGGTTTTTTAAATGTTAATTTCATATTTTAATATTTATAAAACCTATATTTTTTTTATTTTTTTTATAATATTTTGGAACTCTATTATCCTTTTTTTACCTTTAAAAATGATGTAATATTTATTATCTTAAAAAAAATATGTACATTTTTTTCTGGGAGAAAACTAGAGACCTGTACCGGTAGTCTACCAAGCTCCATCAGCACGCGAATCCTATCCGCCATATTGAAATGATGCGCATTTCGTATCTGACGTGTTTGTGGCACCGCGTAAGAACATATACGTATGAGGTTGCGTCAGCTGCTACTTTGGTATGCTATGGGTATGCAGTACCAAGCCGCGCATTGCGTCATGTACGTATGGTGTCGTGCGCGTTGAATATGCGACAAGTTCACGCTGCCAGGCCCTGTGTTACGTCATAGAGGTATGGTGTCGCGCCGGGTACACCATTCCCTCATTTCTTTTGTATGGTTCAAAACTATATATACATAACTGTATATGAGAGCAAGCGATAATCTAAAATATTTTAAACATTTGTATATTTCTAACTGTAATAAACTTATATTATAGTAAATATATTTTCTCAAAATTGCATCGGGTGTGGTCTCCTTGTGGGCTGGGTCTGCGCTTGCCATGTGACCTTAAAATAAAGCATTTGATTGGTTCAAAACATTTCCCATTGTGGCAGTTGGAAAAATCCACCCATTTTAGTAATTCTCTCTACAGCATTTGATCAGACACACCTCTTCTGCTTAGAGAACTTTTTTGAAAACTTATTGCTATGTACACATATCTTACACTGCACACATCATGCAACCATCATCTTCATCAATATTCATGGTCTGTAAAGTAGCCTTCCACATGTGATAGGCACACACCTAAAAGTTACATAACCGAAGTTTTCCCCACTGCCAGAGGTAACATGGTTGCATACGCTGTCCACAGCACAATGTAATGTGGTACGGCTCGTGGGGCAGTATCATGCATAGATAATGAACACACAGACACAGATAGATAGTGCAAGTGAGTACGGGCACTTGTACTCAACACCTTTTTATTACCAGGGTCACATATCCAGTGACGTCTGTGCTGGATGCGTGTGGGGTGAGTATAAACCAGCCCTCAGGCTGTGGGTGCTTCTAGCATCAACTACAAAAGTAGTCATTGGATCACACACAGAGATTCAATAATTAAAGAGTCAATAGTTTGTGCTGTAGTAAGGTAGGGATAGTAGATGTAAAATAACACAGAAAAAATTATATTGTAAAAGAACCATAACTTGTGCTATACTGAGACACAAGCAATAGATCTGAAATAATACACAAAAAGATTGTATCATAAAGGGTCGAGCAGTTGTAGTGCACTCAGATAGCCACATCAAAAGCATTCAGCATGTGCACAGCCAGCGATGATGCGTGCTGCGGGCGGGCCGTACTAGGAGCAATGTCTGTTGCCATCAACACTGCATCATCTGCAATAGCGACTCGATCTGAATTGTGAACACTGCTGTCTTCAGTGTAGGCCAGAGAGAGCGGTCAGCAAGGGACCTCAAACACGAATGCAAAGTTTTGGAGCGGGCTTGGCGCACTGGGGGCTACAGCCCTGCATCCAAACTGGCCCTTTGGGCTAAACAAAAAAGTTATTAATCTTCTATTGTCGCCGCTAAAAGTCTCTAATATGCCTCACGGATTGATTTGGCTAACAATAATTCGAAGGAGATATTTGCTATAGTCCTAAATTTCATGCCCCCCTGCTCACTAGTTCAAGCAATGCCTGTCTCAATTACTTGGTGTAACACGCTTTCCCTTTTTTTTGTGGACAAAATAAGTAGCATTCAAGCTTCTCTTTCCACCCAGGTGGGAGGGCTTACAGTTTCCACACCTGGCCATCCGATGGCTGTCTTGGCTAATATGCTGTCAACTTTTGCACCGGTTGATCCATCGGATACTTTAAAAATTCTTAAAGCTTTGAAGTCCGGATCCCCTAAGGACTCTTGTGCAGCCAGACTCCTAGCCGCCGCTGCGGACATTATTAATCCGGAGGTTAACCAAATGATTATGTCCCTCAGTGATGCTATGGTTCCAACACCATGAAAGCAGGCCCTGATTCTCCCTCTCCTCAAGAAGCCGTCATTTGATCCTACAAAACCTGGGAATTATACGCCAATCTCGCTTCTGCCTAGTTTAGCTACGGTATGCGAGAAAGTAGTCACCAATCAGCTTACTAACTTTGTTGAGGCATTTGGCCTGCTGCATCCAGCACAATCTGGCTTCTGGGCAGCCTACAGTACTGAATCAGCCTTGGTAGAGGTGGCAGAGGCAATTAGAGAGTGTTTGGATGCCAGCGGGAGGGCTGCATTGGTTATGCTTGACCTCTTTGCGGCATTTGACACTGTGCCGCACTCTCTGCTCCTTGAATTACCTTTTGTAAATTGGCGTTTCTGGTTCCGTCTGGGGTTGGATCAGGTCCTTTCTCGAAGCCCGCGCGCAGCTGATCTGGCTCCTTCCGTGTGCCTCGGAGTCTCTGCAGCTGGTCACTGGTTTTCCGCAGGGATCATCTCTTAGTCCCCTTTTATTCAACATCTATGTTACCCCGCTGGTATTTCTAGCGGAATTACTGGGGACTCAGGTGATGGCCTAGTCGGACGATACCAAGCTTCTGTTTTCTTGGGGAAGAGACGATGAATCGGTCCAGTTGGCACAACACTGTCTTGCCTCTGTCTTCCATTGGCTGGCTCATGCCCAGCTGAAGTGCAATGAAGGGAAGTCCAAGGTTCTCTTGTATGGACCTTTTCCGGTCGACTTCAGAGCTAAGCTGTGGCCTTCGGGTGTCTCCCTGCCTAGTGCAGGGAATACAACTGCAAAACATCTTGGGATTTGGTTCTCTGAGAATTTGAATTTCTCGACACAGGTTAATAAAATTGTCAGGATGTGCTTCGGCACCCTGAAGGCCCTGAGAACATTCCTTCCCTTTCTCCCAGGACCTGCTAAGGAAACAGTGGTTCACGCTCTAATTTTATCTCGCCTAGACTACGCGAATGCCCTGTATGTGGGCATTCCTGGGTACCTTTTACGTAAATTGCAGGTTGTTCAAAACTCTGCCGCCAGACTCCTGCTTGGCCTGTCAAAAAGGTGCAGTGTACGTGCACATTTGCGCTACCTGCACTGGCGCCCTGTGGAGGCTCGAATTTAATTCAAAACGCTTTCTATTGCCCACAGGGCCCTTTATGGCAAAGGCCGGAGGTATCTTCAGGTTAGCTTTGTCTTCTACTCCCTAGCTAGACAGTTGAGATCCTCCTCCCAACTCTTGTTGCAGACCCCCAGATTCAAGCGCCACAGGTTGGGCGGTTGTTCACTTGTCAGGAAAGCTAGTCCAGCCCGGAATGCTCTTCCTTTGGCGCTCCGGAGCATTTAGGACCATGTGATGTTTAAAAAAAACTAAAAACGTTCCTGTTCTAGATGTTTCCTTGGTACCATCTGCCTTTACCTTTGCACGCGCCGGGACACTCTGTCGAGTAGCTGAGCGCAATACAAATTTATTTAACATAACATAACATATTTCCTCAGGCATTATTCTAGTTCTCCTCCCATGACTGCCTTGGAAGAAAGTGCTTCCTTAGCTATGGTTATAAGAGGGGTGGCGGAGATTCTTGATCTTAACCTTCCCTCTCAGTAGCTCAAAGCCAATGTTTTTACAGAAGTGATACAGCCTGCCAGTTGAGTTATGAGCCTCAGCTTCCATTTATTGAGATTATTACAGATAAACTATTGGGTACCTTGGCCAAACAATGCTAAGCCCCCCTGTGCATCGTCAGATCACCGGTTGCTATCGACCTGCTCCAGAGGACCCTGCCTTTCTCACTCAGCACCGTACTACTCCGAAAAGCCTTGTAGTGCAGGCTTTGGCCAGCAGAGTGAACCTAAACAGGCTTCCCGCCACTCCCCCTGACAGGGTATCAACAAGGCAAGAGGTATTTTTCCACTACAATTTTGGCTCTTTGCTTTCCTGCTATTCTGAAGCCTTGCAGAACTCTGTGGACCATGGGCTGCCCATGGTTCAGGAGTAGGCCTGGGCTGTTCTTTCTCAGGCCTAGCAAGATATTCATAGTGTAACAAAGTTTACCACCTGCTGAGGACTAGACAGTACTGTCTCCCATTGGTAGGGCCCTCAGCATGAGTGTAGCCATTCACAGACACACATTGATGTGATCCAAGAGCTTAATGAGAGACATTCAGGATGGTCTTATGGACATGCCTTTTGATGGTTACAGGTTTGTGGGGAATAGAGCCGATTCAGCCCTGGAGAGCTATAAACATGGAAGAACTACAGCATGCACCCTGGACCTTACTGCTCACCCATGCCAGCCATACCAGTTTTGCCGCCTTTGGTGGTTTGGTTGGGGCAACCAATACCTTCAGCATTCCTGTTAGCATTCCCAGGATCCCTGGTTGGCTGAGGTAGATACCGTAGGCAAAACAGGGACCAGCGAGCCCCAACGTTAGGGAAAACACTCTAGAGATAGCCCCCACTCCACACCCTTGGTAGCTTGGCATGAGCAGCCAGGCTTATCTTCAAGGCCAATATGTAAAGTATTTGCAATTACGCGCACAGCAATCCAAAGATGCCACCACAAATAGACTCCACACAAGTTTCATAGAAAAACAAGTATATGTTTATAAAAAGATATACGATGCGACCACACAATACTAAATCAACATATGCGTTGGGGTAATACTCACCCTGGCCTATTATTGAGCTAGACTAGGCAATCCTACATAATCCTAATGTCGTAATAAGCAGTTCGTTATGCAAGAATGAGGTACTTCACAACATAAGAATAATGCAGAGCGTAGTACGGCTATCTGGCGATTTGTACTGTCACTGTAATGCAATGCGTAAAGTAACAACGTGGTAAACTGCTATGCCCCAGTAATGTAATGCATACATTCCCCTTTCAGGTACTCTGTTAGGAAAAAGCAATGCAACGTGTAATACAGTTATCAGCAGTTCGTTATGCGAAACTAATGCAATGCGGAACACATATATCCGGCAGTTCCGTATGCAACACTAATGCAATCTGTAATACGACAATCCGGCAGGCCACTCCCTTGGCACACGGGCCTCAATCCAAGCCGAAGCAGAGGCTCGCGCTGCAGGACAGAGAGAGATTCCAAGAGTGTCTCCCTCCGAGATGGCGCCCCGCCCCAGGAGTCAACACACGTTACCTGGGGGGTGCGATCCCACTCTCCTTTCCTCGTCCAGCGACTTGGGCCTCTGATGCAATTTCTCTGGATTTCTGGGCAATGGGAAGATCCCAGGCTGCACATTACACCCACCCTCTGAGTCAGTGAGACTCACGAGAACTCTGGGTGCACGATAACCAGACAACCCCTCATGAGGGTCTCAGGCTGTGCACTAGTTCTCTCAGACTTCTTACCCTCAAACCAGTCATTCTTTCTATTACATTGGCATGTTGGTCAGTGACCTACAGGCCCTTTCTGTTAACCAGCCTTGTACCATGTTCTACCTGGACAAGGTACTCCTCAAGGAATGACCTTCTTTCCTTCCAAAGGGGGTGACTACATTTCTTGTTAGTCAGACCATCACTCTTCCCATGTTCTTTGGTCCACTTCACCTCTCTAAGGAGGATGATAGGCTCTGCTGTTTGGATCCGAAAAGAGCACTCAGCTTCTGTATCGATCAAACCAGAGGTCACCTGGTGCACTGTCAGATTTGTATCTTGTTCACTAGAGCCAAGAAAGGCACAACTATGTAGAAAAGGCCAATCACGCACTGGATCAAGCTCTGTGCTAAGATCGGCAAAGCGCTGGCCAAAAAGCAGCCTCCTGAAGGCTTGCATGCTCATTCTACCATAGCTGAAGCTGCTACCACTGCATTCTATAAAAAAAATACAAGGAACCCTGAAGGTGTGAGGGACCTAGGGTGTACAATTATAGTGCTAGAACAAAGGTCCCTTCCAAAGGGAATTGTTAAAATAACATAGAATTTGCAATGAAAAACTGCGTATGCTTACTCCAAATGGAGACTTGAATGATTTATTAACAATCATGAATTAAAAAATTGTCATGAAAGAATTAGTGGGCAACACAACGTGGAAATGGAAAGATTGCCAAGTCTCAGGCATTGTTCATTATAGTGACTTATAACACAATACACTTCTGAGCCACAATACATAAAAGTGTCTTCGCATTGAACATATAAAAATGGAGAATCAAGTCAAGACACTGTGGTCGACGATGTTTCGATCCCGATTAAAATAAGGGGATCTTCATCAGGACACAAATATTCACAAGGCACTATTTGTTGTCTGAACAGCCAGGCCCGCCGAGAAGGGCACTTTGGCCAGTCAATCCTTCAGGACATTTTGGTTTGAGCCAGTACATGTACTCACCACCTGGAAGGTATTGCTTCGGTATCTGTTCAAAAGGTAAGGAACCTGCTCTTAGAAGTCACTATCAGAAGAATAAGCTACTTACCTTTGATAATGCTCTTTCTGACAGAGACTCTGTCTAACCATCATTTTCTCACTGACGCTCCCATTTCCCTTTTACATGAACTCGTCTCTGTACAAAAAAATTGGCTCTGCGTCAACATGCATGGAGGTGTCAAGAAAGCAACTTATGTCAGCGAGCATGAGTGCCACCTATAAAGGCCAGTGCACAGACACGGAAGGACGTCGGCATGGTGCTGCAGGCGTCCTCTGCCTGCACACAGGGGAACTGCTAATGAATTTCTGCATCCAGCCTGACAACCGTGGAGGTATTCAAAATGTGAGAAATCGGATGTTAGATAGAATCTCCACAGAACGAGAGTTACCAATGATTAGTAACTTATTCTTTTGGACACTAACAGAGAAAATAATGAAGGATGTATTACATTTGTCATTATAGGGATGCACAAGACTACTGTGTGTAGGTCAAATAACATCACAAACTGTTAATCTAGGATAAGTTGTGGCAAAGGGGGAAAGCAGCACAAAGAGTAGCAACACCTTGATTAAGGTAGAAGAAGGGAGTCAGAGCATAGCAGCAGAGAGGGTGATGTACACAAGCAGAGTATTCCCCAAAAACTTTGAAAATGATGGGCACTATGGAGTCAATATCATAGCCTGTGTTAAAGAGTGGTAGCATGCTTGAACACATGCAATAGGTGTGTGAAATTGAGGGGAGAATGTTGTTTCAGTCAAGAAAAACACAGTAGATACATTACTTGAAAATATATTTATTATGAAAGTTGTGACTTCGCCAAATTATGTTTGTTAAACCAAAAGTTTGTGTATTCCTTTTCATGCTAAGTGTGTGACTAGGGTTGGTGAAGCTGAGCTCGAAACTTAACTATATACATTTAATGAATGTGAAAATACTAAAAATTATTTTTGGAAACAAAGAAAAACGCCAAAACAAAATTTAAATGTCAGCTTTTGAGCTACGAAATTCGGTAAAAGTATCCAGTGAAAGCAATGGCCATCTGAGGTAATTTGTGCCCTCCGCAGCTTCCATCAATAAAGTGAGGTCAGGTAAGGCTTAGTTTGTAATCCCCATAAAGTGTTTTACAGCTGCGCTTAGTGGAACAAAGCAGAAACTCATGACTGAGATTCACCCTGTGAGACTGGTGTACTGTTTCCTTACTATTGCTGAGCATTATTGGGCACACGTCTGTGGCTTTTCCTACTTTTGCAATTTACCGTCAGCATTCTGGAGTCAGAATCCATCAGTTGGGACAAAGCTTGAGGCTGTGACTTGGCAGGGTTACTTGACATCATAGTGAGTCCTTGTTTCTTGCAGCAAAATGTTCTGACAGAGGCAGGTATAGATATTGTTACCACCAATGCTGTGTCTTTATCTGGGATCCTCATCACCATCTCTGGTCCATGAGAAATGAAAATACTTAAATATCTAAACTTTTTTAACTTGGAGTAAAACTTGTATATCTGAAGGTCCTGTTCTTTGACTGTCCCCAAACCATGTAGAACTGGTCCTTGGACAGCAGATTACAGGTTCATGTGGGAAAACTACTTTTCTTAACTCCAGGTGCAACCACAGCCAAATTCTAACTTCCTGCTTGCCTTGCTTATTCTTGCCCAGAGTTTCTTGTTATATTACATATAAGTCACCCCTAAGGTAGTCCCTAGGTTGCCATAGGACAGGGTTCTGTTACATTAAAAGGATCAACATGTACTCTTACATTTTATATGTCCTGGTAGTAAAAAACTCACTGTCTGAGGCCTACACTTCCCGTATGATATCATTGGGGATTCCTTATTACATTTAATACGATGCAATTCCTAATTTGGAGAAGGTAGCTATGTCATGTTTGAAATCAAATTGTAAATTGTAAAGATACACCCTCTTTAATGGTAAAACCAGATTGTTCATTGCAATTTTGAAAATGCCACTTTTAGAAAGTTTGCATTTTCCTGCCCTTAGAACCTTGTGCCTGCAGCCTGTCTAGGGCCACATGACTGGGTGTAGGTGACAGTGGGACTTTGTCAATTCCTCTCAAACTGCCACACAATAGAGGGGTTAGGTGTGCCGCAATAGGCCATCTGGTGGGAGGATGGGGGCAGAGCTGAACACAGCCCTACTTGCAGCTGAACTCTATGTGCTCTGCCTTCACACAAAGGGCCTAGCAGGCCTATATTTTCACTGCAGTCAGCTTGGTTCCAGAGCAGGAGAATCATGAAATTCCATGTACTTGAAAGAAACTTTCCAGAAGCTTCTCCCACCTTCCATAAGAAGGGCATCAGGGCATAAAAGTAGGACCTCCAGCCCCACGCTTCAATTCACTACTGGACATTCTGGAAGGATTCTCAGAGGACTGCCTGCTGCTGTGGTCTACTGTGCAATCTGCTAGACTGCTTCTGTACCTGGAAGGACTGCCTTGCTGCCTGGACCCTGCCTTGAACCCTTAGACGTCAGTCCTGCTGTTGGGCCCTACATCTTCATCAGCACACACGACTACCAGAGTGACTCCAAGGACTAGTTTGCTGGTCTCCCTTTCAGAGCCACAGGGAAATAAAAGGCTCCCTTCTTTTTGAACCCACACCTGGACTCAGCCTGAGTGAGTCCTGACCCCAAGAGGTGTCCCACCTGTCATGGACCCTTGGTTGTGGTGCTAAAGGTGCCAAGATGCCAAAACCTCAAAACTGAGGACTTAGAAAACTTTTGACCAAAAACTGCTCTGAAACCAGGAGTAGATTTGTTTTGTGTGTGTGGTGTTTTCACTTTATTAAAGTTTGAGTGCTGCATAAATATTTTACACACTGCCTCAAAGTTAAGCCTGACTGCTCTTGTGCCAAGCTTCCAGAGGGTTAAGCACAGGTTAATTTAATGACTGTTTGTAGTTTATCCTGACCAGGATTGAGGCTGTTGCTTTTGTAGCATTAAGCCTGACTGCTTTTTGTTCCAAGCTACCCAGCGTTAAGCACAGGCTAATTTAGTGACTTTTTGTGGTTCACCCTGCAAGGGATTGAGGCTGTTGCTTGCCCAGGACTTATACCCTAGGCAACCTAATTTCTGACACTAACCCAGAGACTAGTCTTCAGCTTCGGAGATTCAAGAGTAAATATATTGTCTTATCCTGTAAACCCACTCTCTTAGTATAGATGTGGAAGAAATATGTGACCATATGAATAGTGTCAAAATCAACCCGTCGGACAGGCAGGAACCCGTGACCAGGAAGGGCTCTAGGAGACTGATGAACTGTTTCCTTGCTATTGCTGAAGCTCCAAGCCATGCTGCTTAAAGCACCTTGAAATTATAATTGCAGAGGCCATGCTGTCATTGGGCATACATCTGTGAATTTTCCTGTTTTTGCAGTTTAACTTCAGCATTCTGTAGTCAGAATCTGTCAGCTAGGGAAAAGCTGAAGGCTGTGACTTGGCAAGTCTGTCTGACATCATAGTGATTCCTGGTTTGTTGCAGCAAAAATGTCTAACAAAGATGGGTCTAGATATTGTGACCACCAAAGCTGTGTATTCTACTAGGAACCCCCTCACCTTGTCTGGTCCATGAGAAATGAAGAGGTTTCAATGTATACATTTTTCAACTTGGAGGAAAAGTTGTATATCATGTTTTAATTGTCCGCATACCACAAAGCAATGGTCCTTCAACATCAGACCACAGGTTCATTTGGGAAAAACACATTCCTCCACTCCTAATTACGACCACATTCAAATGTTAACTTCCAGCGTGCCTTCTTTATTTTTGCACAGATGTTCAGGACCCTTTTCTCCTTGAAAGTCTACATCAAGTCAGCTTTCCTAACCCAGAGACTAGCCTTCAGCTTCAGAGGTTCGAGAGTCAATAGATTATGCTATAACTCATCATCAGGACCTCTTGCATTCTTATCCTTTAAAGCCACACTTGTTGTAAATATGTGCAAGATATATGTAAATATATGAAAAGGGAGTGGGGCTGCACCCATATAGTAGAGTGTCATACAAAACTCATGTTTGAATCCGTCTGGCCTTCCAACCGCACTAGTTAGATTGATCCCCTGCTAATTTTCTTGTCAGCATGTTTTAAAAGTTTCCCTTAGTGTTGAGTCAAAGATTATAGACTTTTCATTTGATAGACAACCCAACTTGGATATTAAAATGAGGAGAAGCTGAGTTTTTGAGATTGAAGTCTCACCTGGCCCCGACGTTGTAAATTGCTTCACAACTATCAAGCACTGAAACACCATTGCTGTATTATTGGAATTCTCACCCTGTATCTAAAGGTCCTTTGGACACTTCCTTTTAGGCATTGCTTTCTATCACAGATGTCTGCAGGATTTGTTACTTTCAATATAAATGGAGTGGCCTTTGGATCAGTTCCTTTCAACCATTGGCTTGTTTGGGTCAACTCCCTTCAGCCTTTGTTTGAGAGTGTCAGTCGCAGCTTGGATAAACCAGGAGAAGTATATGTAACTCATGTCATGCTGTTGGCTCTTTTGTGTATATTTCCACCATCTCTGAAGTGAACTCATTGTAACGAATGAGGGACTATTCTAGATCTCAGAAGAATACTTCAAGACATATTTGTTCACTTTATGGTAGAATGGATTTTGCCACCCCTAGCAACCACCTTGAGCTGCAGGGCATATGTTAACATTCAGTAATTCTAGCAGCTCTCTATTCCAGTCACTGGGCCACTTCTGAAATACAAGCTTAGCATCCTTAACAGTTTTGGCTAAGCGAAAAAGTCTAACTTGTACATCAAAATGCAAGTCAGATCAATTGACTTTATCAAAGTTTGTTGTTGTTTGTCACCGTCATGCAAAGCGGCAGTTGCAAATCAGAAAAAAGCAACACTTTTGAGCATGCTGTGGAATAAATCTCACAAGGCATTAGCAAAATTGTCTTTTTGCTTTCAGAAGCAACCTCCCATTTTGGGTCTCTTTTTTTGAGAGAAAAATGCAAACTAAGCCATCATGACATTGTGGGCCAACAAGCACTGCAAACTATCAAGATGTGCTTCATTTGTGCTGGTGAAAGTACTTTTGGTTAAATTAAAAAATACCTAGCAAACTTTCAAGGATGTCTAAATATGGTGGGTGGTGCACTGCAGGACTGGCAGAAACCTGGTTGTCTGCCTCCCCAGTTGCTTCGCAGCCCAAAAATTAGGGTCTAAATCATCGTCCTATAAACCAGTTGTGCACTGGTAAACCTCAAAACAGATGTTCATTAGAAAATTATCAGTATTAGATATTCAATTATAAAAATCTTACATTTTCTGCATTGTGATACTAATGTCATTGTAAAATAAAACATATGATACCAATAGTAGTGTTCATATCAAGCCATCTCCACAAATATCAGACAGTTATGCCATTCATTAACACAGTGAATTTGCTCTGATTCACAAATAAAACTTTCCTAGGGAAAAATGGAAATGTAGACTTCTAGACACTTGCATATAATGTGTGTACATTTCTGACTTTTCTGTAATACTTAACTGTTTTAATGCAGTGGATGAACCGCATTAACTTTGTACTGCAGCGGAAGTGAGCAGTCAACCATGATGCCTGAGAAAATCCAAGGGATTCCAGCACCAGAATTATGTTATTTTTGTAAAATAATGTTGAGATACTAAGGCAAAGCTTCCCCTGTATCCTTTGATTATTTGTTTTCAATTACTGTGATGAGCAGCTTAATCACTGACATGCTGATTGAAAGTGAAACCAGTCAGCACCTAATGGTAAGTTTTATTTTGATCAGTGTTTGGGGGTCATAGCCCTGCCCCCAGAAAACAAATCTAAGCAGGAGATGTACTCTGGAAAGGGGGTAAGATTACATCACAACCACAATCCTGAAGTCGGGATACATCCACTTGGCACCAGCAAATTGTCTTTGGGGGTGAATAGCCCACTCAGCATTGGCTAATGCCCCAGGAAAAATTAAAAAAATCTGACTTTCTGCCTCCTCTGGGGTGGCAATTGGGGAATTTATCCTAATCTGCTTGCTCAGGGATTACAAAAAAAACCACTAGATGCAAGGTAATGAAATAAAATCGAAAAGAAAGGGTGGTGGTGGCCCATCCAGGCACCAGGCCATGCTCCCACCTTAAACCAGCCCCAATAATCTTTTTTTATTCCCTGGTGAAAATGTGATGTTTGCAGGTCTTTTTGTGTAGGAATACATAGTGAGATCAATGCAAGTCAAACTATCCTGTACTAACCTGGCTGTCTGGTTTTCAGAAATATTTGGTCTTGCTGTGTTTCTATGGGGGGAAGTGAAGCTCGGGCTCAAATTCTGCTGCTACCCACATGAACATAACGGGTCAGCTTTAATGGTGATAATTTGATGTCTCCAAACTGCCTTTTGGAGCCTTTTATGTTGCGGGCAATAGGCCCATCCACACAAGTGGCATTCCATTTTTATTTGGAAAAGTATGGGAAGGCTGGTTGGTAGGACTTTTGTGGATACCAACAGTTTCCAGAACTTACCCTAAGTGAAATATGAGGAAAATGCATAATTTTAAGCAATGTTTGATGTTTTCAGGGTATTCTGGGTAAGAAAGGCAGCAGGATCTATGCACATCACACCATCCTAGTTGTCTCTGTGTTTCTACTTTTCAGAAATGTCTGGGTTTAGTACGCTTAGAGATGGCAGCCGAGCCCTGGTCTAAATGGCGCTGCTACCCACATCGCCAAATGGGTCAATTTTCATGGAGAAAACTTGATTTCTCCACATCATATTTTAAGGCCTTTACTGGTGCAGGGAGTAAACCCACCCACACAGTTGGGGTACTGTTTTTAATGGGAAAAATGGTTTCTTTTTTATTTTCAAAAAGAAAATCCAGATGCGGAAAATAAAAAAGATAATGCCCTCCTCGCCATGGGAGTTATCTCCTAAAGTGAGAGGGGTGTTTTTTGTTTTTTACTGTCCCTTATCGACGGGGCTTGACTGGCCGTGACAGACAGTGAAAAACGGCTGTATGCCCCCCATCCTAATGGGCAGACCACTGTGTTGGCGGGAAGGGAACTCATTCACCATTGCAATATAGCGCCCTGTCCACCAACATATAAATCGTACACTTAACCTCTTCGGTGCTCAGGATGGCCCCCAGCTGTCCGATGTCACAGTGGGCGTGTGCTAAGGATGGCCAGGGGCCGTCCAAATCCCACCCATTTATTAATTCTCCCGCACAGCGGGAGAATTTGCGCAGCGCCAAAGGGGTTAATCTCCCCGTGCATAAAAAAATAATCTCACCTTGTGTAATGTGTTCATGCAAAACTCTACAATGCCCCTTGGCCCGAGTTAGAGCTATATAAAATTGTAAAAAAAGCATAGTAGGTACACATTGAAAACTCATTATAAGCTGCAGCTCACTTGTTGGCAATGAATATTGGGTGTTCGTAGATAACCAACAAACACTTCATAGTCCTCCGAAAGGAAGGGTCTGATGGATGTAGGGATATACTACTTTTGTAAACCGTCCATCAGGGCAAAGAATTACAAATTAAAACATTGTAAACTGTCTCTGTTTTCTTATCCTTAATTTTGTTTACATTATTTTTGTTTCAACGGTTAGTTTCTTTGCGACAACCTTGAGTCATCTCAACATAATACCAGCTGCTGAATTATATAGAACTTTGTCTACTTTTCAGACATACACAGCTTTCTTGGTTCACCAAAGAGATTTATACCTATTTCCACCACAAACTGCAATAAAAACCGCAATTATAAAATAGAAAAAAATTGACAACCACTTAGAAAAATGCCAAACATGGGGATTTTATTTTTACATTCCTGCTTGTTATTAAAAGGTGGGAAAGCAGTGTGTTAGCACGAAAAAATCTTTGATGATGCATTAAAAAAAATCCACTTTCTGGTATCCCCGTTTAATCAATTTTTGCTTAAACAATATATATATATTGCTGAATTTTGCCTATTGCCTCGGTTCACTCCAGAGAAATCCACAAACTCACAGTAACTTTAGAATATCTGATATGTGGGATAAACTGGCACAATTAAGGCCTGAATTTTTGGAGCTTCCCAAGCGTCATCATTTTAATTACAAAATTGTAGCACGTTTATATTCCTGCATGTCTGAATGAAACACCTCAGTCTATTTCACTTTTTGTGTTTCTCCATGACGAAACTTTTGTATGCCACATAATCTATATGCCATGAGAGTACCATCAGGTGTCATGATACTGACATCTTATGCCATCATATCCCAAGTTATAGTCATCAGATATTAGGTTTCGGCTTTTATATAACAGTTGTATTTCATTTACCCTTTCTGTCTCCTATCAGACTGTGTTACAGTCGGCCTCTCAGTCCCCTTTAAAGTCAGTAAGGAGTTGAGACCTTCTTGCTGGTGCCAGTCGAGGGTTGGCCATTGATGGTCATAACTCTGTACCTACTATTTATTTGACTTCTTTTTTTTTCCTTTCATAATATCATGCCACATGTTTGGTAACATTCACAAACGTACCCCTTGTTTAATAAACTTTATTTATGGGTTTGAATAATGGTCTGAGTCTTACTTTTGTGATGCAATAGTTTAATGTACAAGCTTGTTAATAATGTGGCCTTTTATTTTAGGAACCAGTTTTGTTCACTGGAACAATGAGAAAGAATCTTGACCCTTTTGATGAGCATACAGATGAAGAGATATGGAATGCCTTAGAAGAGGTAATCTTTTAAAATCTTATGCGCACGTTTGGCAGACAAGTACTTTGTTACAAACATGATGAGTGTTCTGCCTGACTTTATTTAAGTGCATTAGGATATAATGTTGTTGTATTAAGGCAAACGGGGTATCCTTCACGATTGTGAGTATCCATCTGTCAATCTCTAAATCAGTCTCAATGACTTTTCCCATAAAGTTTCTTGGCTTAAAGGTTAAATATGTCATAATTGTTGTATAATGGTCTCATTTGATATTTGAGTTACTAAAGGTATTTCGGAGACTTAGAACTCCAAATTGTACTATGACTTACACAGAATTATATCTTTCATTTGAAAGCATAATGCCAAATGCACTATCTAAATGGTACTGCCTCTTGAGGATAAATAATTCTTAAATTCCTAATGAAACACACTTTAATATAATAGCATTGTCAAAGTTTCTAGGGAATACGGAACTGTAAAGACAAGAAAAACCTTCCTATAATGTTACTTATTGCAAACTTAAAATAGTTTCTTAAAATATGTATGATTAAATGCAAGTTTGGAAATGCTGTGCTGTTCACGCCATCTGAGACCAGATGGGAACTGCTTCAAGTTTATTACATCTTCTTAATTTCTTTATGTGCCCATATCATCATATTAATATTTCTACTCATTTACAATTTACTGAAGATATTTATACTTCTCAAAAATGTCTTCATTATGGGCCTTCCTGGGCTTCTTTGACCACCTTGGGGCCCATTACAAGTCGTTTGGTAATTTGCAGGTATCCCCACCTTCTCAGGCAGCATTATTTCTTGGAGGCATGGGGATTACCTCCAATTACAAGTTATTGGGAAGTAACGTGTGGGCTGCAGAAAGACAAATGCCAAAATCAGAAGGTGACCTTCGGCTGCCTAATTATTTTAGGTTGCATTACGTGGCTTCCTATTTATTGCAGATGCATCCATTTTCTATACTTTTTTCCACATTTGATGACTCTTTAATACTCTTAGGGACTGATTACGATTGAGGTTGGGCCACAACAGATAGCTCATCAGTTGCGGTCCGACCACCATCTGCTGCTGAGGTCCGACTGACGCATTACAATGTGTGTGATTCTAGTCAGGAGTCAGAGGGATCGTCTTGTGCCTGCCACACGGTGCAGGGATGTTTACAAACATCCATTTTTCAAATGCAGCTCTTACTGCAGGCCTTTTCTGCCCACCGCACAAGCTTCTATTAAAAAATGGTTGTTTCCAACCGCCCTATGACCGGTCGCATTCCTAAGTCGGGCGGTTCCCAATCTGCAACGGTGTCTTGACATCGTAATAAGGCCCTTAATGTTAATCAATTATGCCTTAAATAGTTTGTGATTGGCTGAAAAGAACCTAAGGTGCTCAAAAAGGTTAGGGACAAGACCTTGCAACTTATATGGTCTAATAGGCGAAAGTTGTTTGCGCAACACAAAATCCCTTCTATTCACGTCAGAACTCCTGTTTTTAATTGCAGACACCGAGCTCCCTGTTTAACAGGTGGCACCATTAATAGACTGTGTGAATTAAAGATTTGCAAATAAGGGGATATTTTTTTAATGGCACTTGAATTAAATTATTCAAGGAAATATGCCCCATAGATGCACCTTATGGCTTTATTTAATAGTTTCTTTGATAGATATTTTCTATTTTTCATAAATTATCAGTAGCGGACATAAGTCTGTGAGCTGATATAGTAGAAACAATATATTCAGAAGAAAACATTGTTTTCTTAGTTTTTGATATGAGGAGTCATATAATGATGACAATTCTATGATCAAGAATATGTTCTAAAAGAGAATGGCAGACGGGTATTTATATAGACTGCAACGGCTGGCAGACATATTGTAATTACTGATACTCACTTTTGAGAGGAGAAAATATCCACTGAATGATACTTTTTAATGAATGAATGCTGGATTATACTCCTACAAGCCTGAATAAGCTGTTCGCTATGGTTAGCAAAACATGCCATAGATGTGATAAAGAAGGAGATTGGGAGCATGTATTTTGGTCATGTAAAGTGGTGTCCAAATTTTGAGATGATCGTTTTTTGGCTATTACTGTCAGGGTTGGGCAAACTATTAAACCTACATAGTTTTTTTGTTTAAAAATGCTTTTTTGATATTCAACTCTTGAAAATACAACAAAATGTTATGCAAACAAAATAAATAGTCATGTGTAGAAAATGGCTCTACTAACAATATAGGAAAAAGGAAACATAAGATTTTATATATTTTATAATATGAAAAGGAAGGGAAAGAAGAGGAAAAAGAAAATCTATGACTAATGTTCATAAAGGAAGAGGATGGCAAAAAATAAGAACATGATCATTAATCAAGAAGAGTATAATGAGAAATGCATGGGAGATTAAAAAGTAGAAATGGAATATAAAAAGGCAAATTAGAGAGGTTTAGGGGCTTCAGTAGCTCTGATATTAACAGTATCAGGATTTGATAAATATGAAGTCAAAAGAAGCCATAAATCCTTATTGATGGAATTTTGTAGCATGAGAAAGTAGATGTATCCAATCTATGGTTATGACAAATCAAATTCCACCAAGTAAGAAAGGATATATTATTAAAAAAATTCCAATTAAAGGTAATAACTAGAAAGGCCACTGCCAAGAGATCAACCGATTTAACCTTAAGTCTGTTGCCAGACCAAATATCTGAACATCCACCTTGAAAAATATGAACAATATTATAGGGGATTCAAATAGCAAAACTTTGAGAAATGTTGCACCATATTTGGGTCCAGAAGAGGGAAACATTGGGGCAAAGAAAAAACATATGGAGAAAATCTTCATGAGGGATACTGCTAGACCAGCAATTATCATTAGCCAAAAGTGTAATTTTGAATAGAGAGCAAGGGGTTGAAAACAAACTATTGTAAAACAAAAACAAGGTCTGAGTAGTGCTAGCAGAATGAGAGGAATAATGGATTTCATGCCAAATCTTATTCCATAAGGAAATAGAAAAAATAGGACTGTAAATATTGTTCCCAGTACTCTTCAATTTTAGTTTTGACTCTTTCAGAGTCTGATAAAGAAGTTTTTTGTAGATAGAAGAGGCTTTGATTACGATGGAAAAATCATGGACAAAGATAAGATCATAAATGCTTTGAGTAGTGATAGAAGCGAGGTCCCCAATGGCTTGTTTGAGGATATCTAAAAGAAGAGTGCATTTATGTCTTTGTGGTGAAGATATATGTAAACAGGTTTGTAATTCTTCAAAAGAAAGGACATGGTTATCAAAAATAAATTGAGATACCAAAATTAGGCCTCTAGACAGCCAGACAGGCCACCTGAGAACCTTGTTAGTAATGGATATCTTAGAGTTATACCAGATTGGGGATAATAACATCAACTGAGAAGAGGTGTAAATCTTGGAAATAATTTTTTAGCAATAGAACAAGAATGATTTAATAAAGCAGAGGACATCTGAAAAAAGAAAAAATGAATATAGAAATAATTTCAAGAGATCCCATTGTCCATAGAATAATTTCTGTGGAGATGAATACATTTCTTAAGTTTTGTAGGAGAGATAAAATAAGTGGTTTTGCCTTGTAGGTAACCTTGAAAGTGCAAGGATGAAGAAGACCATATCTTACTTTCATAGCATGCAACAAAGGACACATGCTTAAGAATTCTTTACGATGGGCTGCTGAGATGGAAAATACATCCTGTGAAAGAAAAATCCTGTGGCCAGAACAGATCAGTTGCTTGCACTGCTTGGGGGCTGCTAAATCCTGCATCAAATCAGTATACTGAAGGAAAAGAATAATTATGTCCCTGGGTTTACCTGTAGAGTTAGTGGTGAAAGCTCTAGGGCCTAGACGGTGAGGTCTTTGAATATTCAGTTGTAAACCACTGGAAAGGCCCACTAGGTTAGGTAGATTCAGCTGTAGGAAGGTAATGATGTCACCTCCCTCTGCTCCCTCAGGAATACTATGAACATTCTCAAGTCCTCCCCTAAATCCTCCAAAGTAATCAAATCGGGGAGGAGAGTTCCTTACAGAAGCTGAGTATTCTTTGAGGCGATTGCCACCTCCACCAGTAGTTTCTTCACAAAAAAACAGAGGCAGCACAGTTAAGGGAGACTGTTTTTCAATTAACTTTAACACCCTCTGCCATAGCAATTGTAAGAAGAGTCAGATATGAACAAAACAACTTGAGTAGTGAAGCAAAAGTAGAGGAGGCCTCCCAAGAAATTAATAGAAATATAGAAAAACAACAGCGATAAACTGCAGTAATGAAAAAGATGTGAAGAAACAATCTGGCCTGCCAAATGTGAAAAACACTACTGGTTGAATAAAAAAAACAATTCAAAGCTTCAAATAATAAAGTGGTGCAGGTAAAATTACTTACATTGAATCAAGCCCATAAGTGTATGGTATGGCAGAATGAATGCCAGCCGGGCCACGATGTAATTTGCAGCTTATGAGGCAGGAGAGAGCAGAAATCCTGGGGGGAAAAATCACTGCAGTTGGCCCCTGCCGTTCTGCCACATTTTATAGCAGTTTCTGGATGTAGAGTGGGTCTCTGGTCGAAAAAAGGGAAAGTACACCGGACGGAGGAGTGGGAGCTCACTAGCTGGTGGCCATCTTGTCGGCGTCACAGCTGAGAATCCTCTTAAACCTACATCATTAACTGCTTTACTTGGCCTAGCAGCATCACTTCTTCTAGCAAATGAAGGTTGATCTTTATTACCTAAGCATTGGAAATCTTCCATAATGAAATAGAGTAAACTAGTAAATGGGAATTTTGGTACCAGATTCACTCAAACAAAAAAAATAAACTTATAGAAATATATAGGGTGAGTGGGCTTTTTTGAATAAATCCTAGGTTTGTTAAAGGCTAATAAAATGAAATGCTTTAGCACGTACACAATGAGAATTCCGGTACAAGAGAGGAGGAAAGGGGAAGAAAACTCTTATGCATCACCTCTTAAGAAGGTTGAAGGTTGCTTTATAAATAATTTATTGTGGGGAAGGAATTAAAACTGTTGTTGAGAGTTTTGCAATTAGTATTGGGAACATGAACTCGCTTTAGACGGATATGTGTTTAGACATAGTACTCTTTTTTCATTATCATTTACTGTTTCATTGTATATATATATCAATTTTCGAAGTTCAAAATACCAAGTATGAAACTGAAAATAAAAGAAATTAAAAGACCATTTGTTAAGCGCGATAGCTACCCTGGGGGCGTCCTAGTGCTGCAGACAAGCGAGTGCGGGAGTATAGTTTAAGGTCTTTATAGGTTTGTTAAAGAGCAGGGTTTTTAGAAGTTTACGGGAGGGTAGCAGATTAGGTTCTGCCCACAGGAGACAGGGGAGAGAGTTCCAAAGTTTAGCTGAATTATAAGCATAGGAGCGGCCACCACATCTAGCTCTTTTGATCTTGGGCACTAGGGCAATGAAGGAAGATGCAGATCAAAGCTGTCTATTCGGTGGATAGGGGATGATCAGAGGTTGGCTGATGGCCAGGCCCGTCTTCCAGAAGGCCCTGTTGTCAATGCACAAAAATCAACCTAAATCCATCTAAAATTTAAATAATTCCTAAGATAATGCGCAATAGTTGAATTAAATTGGAGAGTATGAAGTGGGGAAGCTTTATTAGTTTTGTAAAGAAATTATTTAGTGTTTATTTATTGTAACTGTTTATGCATGAAGCTGTGTCTTAGACAAAAAAAAAGAATTAAAAAGCACTTTCACCCGGAGTTTCGCCTGGATGTGAAAAACTCTGATCTTGTGGTGTTCCTAAACATTTTGTAATTCTCATAATGAAGCCTGATACACATTTTCCTACATCCTCCCTTGCAATTTTGTAACTCAGGAGACTAGAGGATATATCTTGCAGTACAGCAACTTTACTAACCATAACAATAAGAACCTTATACAGCAATATGAAATAAGTACCTTTATGTTTCACAAATGTAAAATTGTAAATGTTCAGTCATGAGGAAGAATTGTTCTAAAATAGCGTTATTTTTTTAGATCTTAATAGTAGAATGAATGCAGGTTGTTTGCTTTCCAGAAAACATGTCTCAGATTAGGGGGTTTATTACGATAACGGTCATAAGGCCATCATCGGTTTCAATTCTGACCGGCTGATTTTGATTCAGCCGGTCGGAACAGAAACCGCCTGGTCATTCCAGCTGGCTCCGACGTGGTCAAGGAGCTCGTCGACCAGTTGGAACCAACCCGTAATCCAAATGGATGGTGGTTTATGCCGTCCAGATTACGATGCACTGTTTCTGGAAGGATTTCCATGCCGGCCTTTCCGACAAGGAAACCCTGCGGCTTCCGGTTGGTGGCCAAGGGGGCCCCTATGGTTTCCCCTTGTTAATCCCTGCACCCTGTGACAGGCACCTTGAGGTGCCTTTCACAGAGTGCAGGGATTAACACCACCTCACATTTCCCTATGGGAGCATATACAATGGCCGGTTTACACCCGTAACACATGTTCCCATAGGGAAATGTTTGAATGCGACGCACAAGGTAAGGTCACATCAAAATGTGACGTGTCTGCCCCAGATCGCAATAGGCCCCTAAATGTGAAATATGAACCACAAATTCCTTGCAAAATGAAAGGACCTGACCTTGTCTAAAGCTTGACTTTTTCTGTCTAAGATTGTGCAATGTAGATACATACCTAGTTTATTATTGCTTCTTTGACATAGATTATCTCAAGCTTCATCCATACTTCAATTCATGGTCATTTATCCCATACCCCTGCACACCAAAATCCAATCAGCAAGGATGTGCTGCAGGCATTCACCTCAATATTTGCTGTTTGCAAGATGAAGATATAAAGTCAGAACCTTACCAGCTGATCCTCTCCCTCACCAACAAACCCACAGCTGCCAGAATCAACTTTCACAGCGGGATGAAGGCCATTGCCAGCTGGATGACAGGTATGTACCACAAGTTCAAATTTGACAAGACCGAAGTACTCATCCTGGGATCCACCCCCTCAGCCCGGGATGACTCCTGTTGGCCCGCCGCACTGAGAACCACTCCCACCCCCACGGACCACGTACATACCTCTGCCTCATACTAGACTTCTCGCTCAGAATGAACCACCATATCAATACCATATCCTCAACCTGCTTCCACATGCTCCACCTGCTTCAAAGACATTCAGATGATTCCCCACAGAATCCAGAAAGATGGTCACCTATGCACTAATCACCAGCATACTCGACTATTGCAACGCTCTCTATGCTAGCGTCACCCCGAAACAGATCAGGAAACTACAGAACATTCAAAGTGCCACAGCCAGACTGGTCTGTGACATCCAACCCCCCCCGGCCACACCATACAACACTTCTGACAACTCGAACAAACAAATCAGCTTCAAGCTCCTCACACATACCTACAAACCTCTCCATGATGTAGGACCAGCATATCTGAACCACCGCCTCTCACGCCATGTACCCACCAGAGACCTTCGCTCCTCCCAACTTGCCCTGGCCACCGTCCCACGTATTGACAAGACCAGAACCAGAGGAAGATCCTTCTCCTTCCTTGCTGCCAAGACCTGGAACACCCTGCCCCTCTACCTCAGGCAATTCCTGTTGCTGACCCAATTCAGGAAGACCTGGCTCTTTGACTGAAACTCCACGCCCAGATGGAACAGCAGACCCCCCCCCCCCCCAACCCCCCTCAGCACCTTGAGACCCTCACGGGTGAGTAACCGGGCTTTACAAACTCCTGATTGATTGATTGATTGATTGAATACGGTTTTAGAAAGAAAGATAAAAAAGGAAAAGCTCAAATCAACAGATAGAGGATACAAAATGCAGAGGAAAGGGAAGTGAGGAGATAGTAATATTAAAATGGACTGGAGAGAACGACGGGAGAGATAATAAATTAGGGGCATTTCTGGAGTCACAGATAGTGGCAAAGGGTAAAAAAGCTAGAAAACAAATTCCCCTTAATAGATCATGAATTGTGCACTCCCTTTCAAAATGTCCAAACCTGAAAGCAATATCTTCCAAGGATAAACAGCAGGTAGGATTTATTACCAATTATGCAGGAAACAAAATATTACTTTAAAAAAAATTATCGAACAAGCATTTGAAAAATCAAAGAAAGAGTTTTTAAAGGAAGGTATTAAGTTAGTATCTGAATAGAAAATTGTAGATGAGGGCACAATGAGTAAGACCTTCTTGAATAACCACCCTGGATTAGGGAAACACCAAATTAGGATGCATCTACAAGAAACCTGGGGTTCAAGACAGGTGAAGAGTAGCTATAAAGAACCACTGATGGTGACCATCCTATCTGATGGTCTAAAGGAAAACAGGGGTGCTTTTTAAAAGGGAAACCGTTATGTGGTTTTAGCATCCCCATTGTGAGAGAATCTGGTGATTTGAGTGAACTAGACCAGGATAGTATTAACTTGCACAGCCTATTAATTCAATCATGGTATGTGTGTGGCTTGAATAGACTGTTACGTTTAGAAACATTCAACGAAATAATAGACACTTGCATGATAATTTGCTTGCAGGTAACTTGGCTGTGCAACAAACCCCCTGTTATAGCTGGATTTATGCAGGTTTTAAAAATAGTAATGGGTCGGCCCTCGGGAGGGCAGTTAACACTTATGTCTACAAAAATAGCAAAAAATGTGACAATATTAAAAGTGAGTATTAACTGAATTGTGGCTTGTCGAGTGCATTTATGTAAACATGATATTCAGTGGGGAAGTATGATCATCATTAATGTGTACATTCATCTAGACAATGTGGAAGATTATGGAATGGATTTTACATTATTTAAGGAAGACATAGAATGGCAACGCTCACCCCACCACTCAAAAATTATTTTATAATTGGCATATTTTAACCATAAATTGGACCGGGGGGCTGTGATCAATTGTATAAAAATTCTAAAAACATTTTATTGGTGTATAATATCATATCCAGGAATTTCCCAATAGGGTTAACAATGGCAGGTGACACAGCATTGGTAAAATTTCTGGCTTGATTGGGATGTTTAAATCAGTGCCATGACACAGATAGAACTGCGAGGCAAACGTTTACATCTGGAAAGCACATGTGTGACTGATTATATCTTTATGCATGCTTATTTGACAAAGTTGCGAGATTTATGGTGAACCAGATTTGTCGAAGTGACCATTATCCCTTGCATTTAGAAATAAATAATTCAGCATTTTTGTCTAGAGAGAAGGTACTTCCATTACAAGTAGCCTTACCTAGACAGATTACAACTAGGATCTCGGGAAATCATCTGCTAAGGGTTGGCTAACTTTCAACAAAGACAGGATGTCCTTCTATGGGAAGAGGTGGCTGTTGATTTCATAGATTGATGTAATTAAATAATAAATAAGGTTGTTCAATGCTTAAGGGCGTAGTTCTACTCAGACAAGAAATAATTGAAAATGGTCCAGGCAATATATGGTTTGATAGAGACTGTAGATGTTTTGAAAATTCAAATAAGAAAATTGGAGAGAAGTCTTAGGATAAAGTATGACTATGAGATCCTCACCCAACTTCTCAACACTAAAATTAAGTATAAAAAATGATGAATAATAAGAACAGGATTCATAAGGAGAATTATATTTTGTCGCTGTTCTCTAGTAGTCTAGGAATAGTAAGGATGCCATTATGTCACTAAGATTAATAAGAACTTTAGGTCCATAATGCACTTGCTGTCATAATTAGAACAAATGTGAAGTGGTGGGTACAATATTATCTGCTTGTGTTTCATGGAATATTACCTACATGTCTGTTCCTAGATAACTGAAAGGGAAAGTTATAAGACCAATTTTCGAGACGGATGGTGCAAAAAACCCTAAAAACTATACATGGATTAATTTACTTCATGTACGTTAAAAAGTGTTCTCTAAAATAATTTTAGGTAAGCTAAAGGAATGGATATAAAAAAATAATATAATCCCCATAGAATAAGGAGAGTTTAAGGTAGGACAGCCACAATGGACTATTGTTTTAGCTTATGGCCATTGGCACAACATTCTATGGAGTTAGGGGCAGTTTGCTCTGATGCTTTGTTGATTTTCGAGTAGCATTTGACCTGGTGGATCAGGAAATCTTATGGTTTGGAGATTCTAACTAGTCTCCTTCTTATTCAAAAGGAATGACATTGGCACACCTGGGCACAGGTAATTGTGGATAATGAAGGAAGAAAACATTTTTGTGATTATGGATGGATGGATGGATAAGATCAAAGTCTCAGCATTTGGGAGGAGAACGGAAAAATCTGTAAGGTATAATTGCCATTTAGGAACCAGTAAAATAGATGCATTAAATAAATATAAAAATATCTATGTGGAAGGAACTCTTAGAATCATTGAGTCAAGAGCATGCTCCTCAGTGGCTAGGCTTAAAATTTGGTAAAGATTATGGTGCAATGACCATTGAGACCAGTCCTAACTGCTTATACAGTTGTGATTTGGCCACATTTTCAGTATGGAGTGGAAATAGTAAGTCTTAGTGGTAAACATGATTGGGAAAACGAAAAGGGAAGTGCCTAAAGAGGTTCCTGTCATTACCAAAGTCATTGATGGTCCAGGCCATCAGATTGGAATTAAATGTAACTGCCAGGAGCTTTTTCGCATGGTAGGAGCGGGTAAGATTTTGGATACATTTGAAAAGTGGGGTAGAGCCAAAGAGCTCTATCCTCAGCAATAAAGAGATTGTAGTAAGTGGGTTAAAGTGGGCAAAGGGAGTTAGGAAACATTTGGAAGATATAGGCAGGGGTTGCGAATAAGTATAGAAAGCCAACATTTACAAATATCTATCTAAAAGACAGAACTCTGTGCAGTCACCAATAAGCCAGCCAGAGAACATGACTTAAGGAATTTTAAGCAGTAAATCATCAACCGGATTTATGTTGTCCTCTTGGCAGAGCTAGTATTGGATCCCCTCTGTAGAGGCCTTTTCAAACCCCTTCCTTAGACAAGAGCTGTTAAAATTTAGAATCAGATGCCAATGGAAAATGTTCTTGTGTAACAAATGTGAAGTGTAATTGCCTGCATGTTCTTCTCGTGAAATATTTTTAAGATCAACTTTAATTAATTATGGTGTTTTAGAACTTACACAAGCAAAAGAACTGACATGAAACACCTGGATGTACAATAGGAAGATTTCTGATAGCGGGAAATGGTTTCCTAAAAGGTTTTTCATCACTAGTAGTGTATAAATTGTATTGAAGCTATGTGGAATAACAATGTTTGTTGTACTGTAAGACGTCTCCTTCTTATATAGATTTTAAAATGTAAAAAATTAAGGGATATTTGAAAGTATGTTTTATGTGCTTTAGTTTAATGACCAAGGTCTCAATAAACTTCTTTTTTGACTGACTGACAAAAATAACCCCCTTGTCAAGTATTAAACTCCCCTTTTATTACACATAAGTCACCCCTGATGTAGGTCCTGGGTAATCTATAGGGCAGGGTGCGCATTGTAACTAAGAGGTTGCAAATGTGCGTTTAGTTTGACATGACCTAGTAGTAAAAAACTCCTAAATTCATTTTTCACTACTGTTAGGCCTACCTCGCTAATGGGATAACATTGACTTATGTTATTACATTTAATAAGTGCTACCTTTTTATTGGGAACAGGTAAAGATTTCATATATAGTGTCTGAGAAATTGTAATATAAAATCATCTTTAATGGTAAAGTCAGATTTATTTTTTCAATAAATCTTTCTATTAAACAATTTCGACATACAGGTACAGTTCCACTTAAGTCAATCATAGGAGTGCAACGAAAACAAAATACAGACAGGTAAATAGGAGAATGCAGGTAAAGTCAGATTTTAAGTTGCAATTTTGAAAATGCTAGTTTCAGAAAGTTGACATTTTCCTTCCCTAATATTTGGTACCTGCAGCCTGTTCGTAGGTCACATGACTTGATGACTTGCAGTTTCCTCCCTCCCCTGCCTTAACACAAAGCACTTGTCACCACTGCATTGTTACTGCAGCCAGCCTGGAGCCAGGGCAGGGGAGGGAGGAAACTGCAAGCACTTTAAAGGTAATTCTCTAGAAACTTCTCCTACTTCAAATTAGGTACCTGGTAAAAACAAATTGGATATCCAATGGGTTTTAGGGCAATCGCATACCTGGTAAGTTTAGAGTAGGCATAGTAAAAACGGTGGGTAGGTGCAACCTGGTTAACCCTCCTGAGTGTGAGGGTGAAAGTATATCCCAAGACTCGCATTATCCCTCTCAATGGAATTGTCCCCATGGTGCACTCAAATAGAAAAAAACATCAAAGTTCATACCAGTATTTTTCAAGTTTCTTCAGTGTACTTTATTCAAATCATTTTATCTTCAAATGATAATTATATCCATCATAGGGTTGGGAAAAACAAATTGGACCTTCAGATGCACTCTTCAGTTCACCTTCTGGACCTGGGGATGGAGTTTCACGAGACTGCCTTCTGCTGTGGCCGGCTGTGTACTTCAGAGGACTGCTTTGCTTTCCTGCTCCTGGAAGAACTGCTCGGCTTCCTGAAGTCTGCTTATGGCCCGCAGAGGCCTGACCTGTTGCTTGAGCCCTGTTCCACTTCTTGAACCCAAGACTAGGGCTAGAGACTGGCCTCCTGATCAGAGCCTCAGGGACAATAAAGGCTCCAACCATCTTGAACCCTCACATGGATGAAGCGTGAGTGAGTCCTAACTCCCAAGTGGTGCTCCTCCAGTCTTGGACCCTTGGTGGTGTTCAACATGTCAAGATATCCAAAGTCCAAAACTCTGGACTTAGAAGGTTGTTGGCTAAAAATTGCTATGAGAACCGAGAGAAAACAGGCCCGACCTGCGTTTCTATCTGCCAAACGTGTCTCTAGTTGATATGATTTTGCCATAGCTCCCGCTATGTTCTTCTCCACAGCAGTAAATCCTGCTCAGCTGTCTTTCCCAGAAGAGCTATCCAGCCTCATGGAGCCCTAGTTGGCTACAACCTCTAGCCTCATCGTACTGGAGATTTTCGACTTCTATAAAAGAGACTAAGGGCCTTATTACGAGTTTAGCGGCCAGTGTTACTCTATTAAAAAACGTGACGGATATCCCATCTGCCAAATTACAATTCCTTTATATCCTATAGGACTTATAATATGGTGGACAGAATATCAATTTGTGATGGAATATCCTATCCGCCAAACTCATAATCAGGCTTTAAGATAGAATGTGGAAATCTTCACCGCAACTTAGTCCAGTTGCTCCCTGATGACAACAACTTTTCCACTGACATCACCTTCAGCATTGTCCAGCTGAACATTTACCTTCCCAGAACAAGGTCAGCGCTGACTGTGCCCAATCCACTTCATGTATCTGACTCAAGCTCCATCACGGTTGGTCATATTTTTCAACTTTAACCCAGTCCAATGCATTTAGATGTGCGTGGTTGGCTCTTTGATGTTTTAGGCATTAATTTTTAAACTTAGAGAAATCATAGCTCCAGTTCTACTGATTGTATTTTTGTCATTTTTGGTGTGAAATTATTTATTAAAATGTAATCTATATTTCTAAATTGATGTGGGATTTTTCTTGTGCTTTCTTGTCACTTTATTACTGTTTGAGTGTTTCAACAAACCTTGGCACAGTTCCTATAAGTTAAGCCTGACTGCTTTTGTGCAGAGCTGCCATAGAGTTAGGCACCAGCTAATTTAATTGCTTTAGTGGTTCACCCTGACAGGGATTGTGGCTGTTGCTTTAGCATATTTAAAACACCCCTCAATCAGCAACCCGATTTACCACAATATTGCTGAACAGGAGAGAGAAGAGTCATTTTCCCACATTGTAGAGTAAGAGTAGGACAACAAGGAAGCTGTATGTTCATTGTAGCCTCCCAAATATGTGCCTCCACAGTTCCTCAAGTTAAAGTTTCACATAGCATCCTTTTCTAGATGTCCAGTGAAAGGCAATGAGCTTCCTTCGTTGGCTTCTTTTGGATATATGTAGGATCCATTGGACAGTGATGAGGTTACAATGTTAACAAATATAATACAAAGAATGCCAGAATTGAATATAAGCCTCCCTCTGTCCATCACATATGGGGAGGTGAGGGAGAGGTGTGGTGAAATGGCCAGAGGGGCTGACTCCAGAGTGCAGAACTCACAGGTTTGATTGCCGGCAAAACCTCAGCATCATGTGACTCTGGGCAATAACTCACTTAATTCCCCCAATGGCCCCCAGCACTGTGAAACCTTAAGGGGTGATAATGTTGTGCTTTGCAAATAGCATTAATTTATTACTACCGCATGATGGTGGTTTATCCCTACCATTGCAGAATACTTTTTTTATTTCTTTTGTTAAGAACTGCCAATAATGGTTTTACAAAACCAGTACAATACATATTGTAAAAATATCTCCCTTGAAACAAATAACTTTCAAAACCCTCTACCATACTGAAGAAGAAGTTGCAGTTGGTGGTATAGGCACACAGTTCAGGGAATGTTTGATTGTATTTACGTTATTAGTTATAAAAATTAATCTAAAAAATGTTCTACAGCAAAGCAACACATCAGGACACATTAAAGAAACATGATCCAAATCTGGCACCCCTGTGTTACATAAGAGGCAAAGCCTTTGTTCATACGATAGCCATATCTAATTTACAGTACCAGAACGTGGTGGTAGACTCACACATATGAGAATTAAGAAGAATCTCCTTACCTGATGATTATTTGCCATTTTTGGAAAGTGGATTATTAGTAGTGGTAATTATGCAACTACCACTGGCAATATGCGTAACCCTTGGTAGCTTAGCTGCGAACAGGCAGGCTTAACTTAAAAGGCAGATATGTAAAACATTTAAAAACACCAAATCAGTGAATATTTAAGACACATCATACGATTAAAATCCAACACCAAATTATAAAAATGGGAAATATGTTTATCTTTTTAATGACACCAAGACAAAAATAATCCAATGTAGGCAACCGGAGATATGAATTTTGAAAGATTTAGCACTAAATAGCATATAGTAACTTATAGCGCCTATTGGGAAATCTGTATGTATATAGAAAAAGTGGTCCAAGACACAGTTTTTTAAGGCAGAAACAATTAATGTAAGTGTTAATTATTCACACTAGGCAGATAGTCAGATTTAATCTGAACGACAAAAGGAGATGTATTTTTAGCTAATACTGCTATCAATGCAATGAACCCAACACAACAGTACAGACAATTTATACTGCAGTTTATTTACATATTTATAAAAAATGAACAATGAAGAAAATAGAAAAGATTGGTGCTCAAGTGATGAAAGGGAAAGCTTAAGGCACATGATTTAGAATAATTCAGTGCAGAAAAGAAATTAATTTACATTGCACATATGTAAAGCCTACCCATACAAAGTATATACACACTATTATACAGGGGGACAGGGGAAATGGTATAGGCTTTGAGAGTTAAAAAAGGGGCGTCTTCCCCTGGTTAAGCTTATAGCCTGACACCTTCCCAAATTTCTCGGCCTCAATATATATCCCCTTCAATGCCTTGTCTACATCTGTGGTGTATACTGCAATGTCGTCAGCATAAGCTGTCATTTTCAGTTCCTGTGAGCTGGAGCTAAAAGGAGCAATCAATAGCCAATTACTCTCCTATCGCACCTATCCCTGAGATATGTAAAGAGGCCACTTATTTAGGGGTGAAACTAACAGCTAGAATACAAGACATCAATAAGATAAATTATAATGACCTGACTAAAAAGACTATTCTTATTTTGAAAAAATGGAATAAACTGCCTCTGAATATGATTAGCAGGATAAACCTTATTAAAATGAAAATACTCCCAAAATATGTTTATTTATTCCGATCGATTCCACTGGCATTAAATAATAAATTCTTCCAACACTTAGATGGGATCTTTAGTAGCTTTATTTGGGGTTACAAAAAAGTCAGGAGGTCACTAAAAATGCTGAAAAACAATATAAATAAGGGAGGGCTGAATGCTCCAGACTTCAAACTATATTTTTGGTCTTCATTTATTACACGCATTTTCATTATTTTATGTAAAAACAAGACTCACTATTCTTTTTGTTCAGAATTAACGACCCGAATTACTACAAAAGGGTAAGATTCAAGACTGCTAGAGATATCATTAAAATATGGGAAAACATATTAAAATTCTGTAAAACAACCTTTTTCCACCCAAAATTACCATTGTGGGGCAATCCAGGTCTCCCGGCTATATTCATAGATTCCACCATCAACAGCTGGGCTTCTTCTGGGATTAATACCTTAATGGACCTATATGGCGGGCAGGGGTTTCTAGATTTCAACACGCTTAAACAAATATATGATCTACCTGAAACTGCAAGATTTAAACATATGCAAATCCACGATTATCTGATTAACAAAAAAAAGATACAAACTTTGTCGGAATCCGATATATGGGCATGCCTTTATACAAATAGGAATAAATCAACTATCAGTGAAGCTTATCGAATATTCAGCACATTCAAAACAAATGACAATGACAAACTGGCTTTGAAATGGAGCATACAATTAAATCTAAATGTTACGCCTAAGCAGATAGAGAATTATTTTACTAACATTAACAAACTGGTACGCTCATCTAGCCTTAGGCTACAACAATATCGAACGACCTGTATGCTCTACTATACACCTGAAAGGATCGCTAGATGGTCTCCGAACCCCACGTTTGGCAGTCGCACTAAATGTCCTAAATGTTCGGCTGTAGCAGCTAACCTAGTTCATATCTTGTACTCATGCCCCAAACTTAAGAGCTTTTGGGATGATATACTGAGGGTTTTAAGAATAAAAAATATCCCACTGCCCACCATCACGGCCGCTTCGGTTCTGATAGATTTTAATCTATCCACATCCCCACTATCCCCTTTAACGACTATACTGTTCTCATGTGCCAAACTAACTTTAGCTAGGGCCTGGATTGATCTAGATACTCCGACGGTTTGGAAGTGGTGGACATTGGTAACAGAGGTACATGCTATGGAGCTGGCTCTAGCTAATCTCAGGGGAGCACGTTCATTGAAAAAATTTGATAGAATCTGGGGTAGTTTTATAGATTAAAATCAGGAATTTGTTTTTATACTGTTTAAATGTTAAACTCTCATGCATCAAAAATGTAATTGCAACTTTAATTAAGATGATCACACACCATAACTAATTTGTTTTTTTAAATATTTAATTTCGCTAGTTTTCTCTCTGTAATTACTCATGAATGTCTTATGAATGTTTGTTGATTTTTGCTCTTTTTGCTTTTTCCGTCACCCTGTCAACATTAATAAAAAAAAAAATTAAAAAAAAGAGAGTTAAAAAGGGGCATAATCGTCGACGTTTCGACCCTGGCGCAATACGGGGAAATCGCGACCTCTGCTGCGGGTCTTCTTCAGGACAAGTAGGGGGCGGGGAAAGGGGAGCACCTGTAAGGTAAGTATAAATGTATTATATTTACTTCTAAAAAGGTTTCAGTGTTGCCAAAAATTAATTAAAAAAGGGGGGGTGTTGGGTACTTTACCACGGAAAGGACTGTGGCGGTGTAGCAAGGCCAGATCAGTTGGGCGGTACACCTGCAGAAAAGTAAGCACAAGGGGGGAAGAGACTGTTAGCCCATCTCCAAAGGCGCAGTCACCCCACTATAAACACGCCAACCACGGAGTGTTTAGCCCAATTCAGACTCACCTCTGACTAATATATTCAGTTGGAGGTCAAATTTGGTGAGTTTGTAAGTAAACAAGCAGGCGATATCAATCGTGCTAAAAGGGGGGAAAAAGATCTAATCAGTCCCCGGACACACTGCGAGAGCAAGCAGTCAAGTCTAGTAAAGTCTAATAAATAGAGATAAGTGCAACTCACCCTATTCTGGTCAGACAGTGGAAATATGACCGGTTAGTTGAGAGCGAGGAAAAACGTAGCTCTGGTATGAGAGGACCTGTGTTGGAATAAACAACCCGAGTTTAAGTCCAACAAAGCAACACGCGCCGCTACTAATGAAATCTAGGCGTCATTGTAGTTACAGGCACTAGCAGTAATAGACGCCACTAACGTTAGTAAAAACGTCAGCAACGGACCCGGCCCGAGGGAAAATAGTAATTTTACCTTATATTCCTTCGCGGGTCCCTGTGTATTATACTCCAAATGAAATTTAATATTGAGGAATAGTGGCTCGTAGCTGCAGTCTAAGTCCGGCACATCCCGATTCTCACATCCGGGAGGAGACCACGTGATAGTACACCGCTAATCACAGCTATTAGTGTGTGTCAAGGCGTGTGAAGCTAAACAAGGGACTAATGGTTAGGCGCATGCAACTAAAGGTAAAGGAGGGACTACCTTAATGCAAAGCGCTAATCCTATGTAAAAAGGGATCGAATCCTCTCGCCATTAAGGACCTATTAAAGCCACGAATTTAAACAAAAACGTATGAAAAACATACAAAACGAAGGTCAACAAAATTAACCATCAATTTGACAAGGTCAAGTTCACATCCTTCACAGAATCAGTTCATATTCAAAAAATTTAATCAGTTCAAAAACGACAGTAGCACATAATGTAAGTGACAGTACAATGAATACAACAATACAATAAATACATAACAGTACAATATATTGTCACAAGCGGCAGCATGTATTAGGAACAGTTACATGGGGAACGCTACAGCTATTGACAAATCCCTGTTGACAGTGTTGTACATACCAATGAAAAATCATTCAAGAGGGGTGAGGCTGGCACAGGTAGAGAGAGATCAGCCATTTGGCAGTAATGCCATTTGCCTCATTACTTCCTCCTGCTCATTCAGACCCTTATTTACAGTATTAAAGAAATGCATCCATCTGCATTCACGGATGCTTATGGACTGTGCAAAATTTCCTCCCCTAGGATTTAGATTAACTTTCTCAATTACACACCATCTAAGGCTTTCCGGGGTATGATTAAATTTGACAAAGTGTTCAACAAGGGGGGCTCCCTGCACCTTACACCGTACCCTGCTGCAGTGCTGCAGGATGCAGGTTTTCACCTTCTGGGTGGTTTGCCCTATATACATGAACCCACAGGGGCAAAAGATGGCATATATTACCCCCATGGTATTACAGTTGGTATGGCTTTGGAGGGTGTGAGTGTAGTCATTATATGTACATGCCTTAATTTCCATAGCCATAGTGCAGGCCTTACAAGATCCACATTTGAAATGGCCTACTACAGTGGGTAGGTTCCATAGGGTAGTCTGATTCTCCGCACTTTTTTTGTGTAGCATTGAATGCACAACATAGTCTCTCACACTCCTTCCCTTACGGAAGGCATGCATTGGGGGATCCGGCAAACCTGTTTCTTCTGCCACCAAATGCCAATGATTATTGATGATCCTTTTGATCTCGGTACTCCTAGTATTAAACGTAGTGACACATATTAGTCTCCCATCCTCATTCTCCGTCCTTGTTTTGGGTTCCAATAATACCTCTCTATGGCAAAACCAAGCTCTTTTCCGGGCTTTCTTTACTAAACTTTTAGGATAACCCCTTTCCACCAACCTACTCATCAAAATGGAAGACTCTGTAAAATAATCCACTTTGCAACTACAATTTCTCCGCAACCTCAGGAACTGACCATAAGGCAGATTGTCCCTGAGGTTGCGGGGGTGGTGGCTAGAATATCTCAACAGGGTATTCTTTTCTGTCGGTTTTCTAAACAGAGTAGTATGTAAGACACCCTCATCCTCCTTAATTGTGATGTCTAAGAAATTTATAGCTTGGTTACTACATTCCATAGTGAACTGGATATTATCATCTTTTCCATTAAGCCAGTTATGAAAGGTGAGTAAATCATCTTTTGAGCCTTTCCACATAAGCAAAACGTCGTCGATATATCGACGCCATAGAGTAATCTTCTCTCTATGTGGATTGTTCTCGCAGAGAACTAAGTTGTTTTCAAAATAATCCATATAGATAATTGCCAAATTTGGGGCAAAGCTCGCCCCCATGGCTACGCCATTTATCTGCATGAAGTACTCTCCATCAAAGATGAAGAAATTACGTTTCATGGCGATATCCAGAAGATCTATTATGAACTCGGTAGGGACTTGATGTGGTCTAACTCTGTCTTCCAAAACGATTCTTATAACTTCCAAAGCCGCATGTTGCGGGATGTTAGTATACAAGGAGGTGATATCCATTGTAACCAGCAGCTCTTGAGTGGGATCAAATACTTTCTCATCCACCAGCTTAATCACCTGCATGGTATCCCTAAGGTAACAGGCTGTGTTCTCGGCAATGGGCTTGATAAAGATGTCAATAAATTTACAAAGCGGTTCGAGAATTGAGCCGCACCCAGAACTAATGGGTCTCCCTGGTGGATTGTGGAGCCTTTTATGTACCTTGGGTAAGGTGTAGATCGTTGGTAGACGAGGGTGAGTATTATTCAGGTACTCATATTCATGTTTAGTGATAAAGCCCTCAGAGAGAGCATTATCAGTCACCATTTTAATAGCAAGGGCAATGTCCTTAGTGGGATTAGTTGGTAATTTCATATAATTTTCAGCCACCGATAGTTGATTTCGAATTTCTTTGGTATAGTCCTCCCTATTCTGAATCACAATTGCCCCGCCTTTGTCGGCGGGCTTGATCACTATGTCTTGATTTTGCTTCAAATTTTGGAGGGCAGTCCGTTCCTGTTTGGAAACATTATATTTAACATGTTTCTTATCCATCAGTAGTTTGTTTATATCACCCATCACAATTTGTTCATATGCTAACAATTTGTGTGGCATCATCTGAGAGGCAGGTGTAAAAGTAGAAGGTGGCCTCAGACCAGTATTGTTAAATACCGGCTGGTGTGGTATTTTATTAAAGAAATGTTTCAAGCGTACTTTACGGAAGAACTGGCAAAGCTCCAATTTTAAATTGAAACTATTCGGCAAGTTAGTCGGAATAAAAGATAAACCTTTCTCAAGGATTTTTTGTTCATCATTGGTCAAGACATGATTGGAAAGGTTAATCAAGGGGCTAGTCTGATTAGCCAAGACATGGGGCTCTACCACCTGTAGTGTTGTTTGCGAGTTTGTATTTCGCCGTGCGATTCCTGTCGGAACTGGACCTGTTTCCCTGATCGTGATCGACCCTGGTTCCAATAAGTGGGAAATCTGGTCGCGTTACACCTGAGCAAAGTCAAAGTTTCAGGCCGACCGCAATGGAGACCTCTGCGGCTACCCCTCGTGGTAGGTCTCGGTCAAAGTTTTTACCTTCTGACTTAAAAACTTTACTGGAGCTTTTCTTCCCGGGGTCCCTTGAAGCTCTCAGCCGGTCCGGATTCGGAGAGGGTTCGCCGGCTTGCCTTGCGACATGCTCCTGGTCAAATATATGGAAGTCAGACCTCCAGAGCTGTCCACCGGAATGAACCAGAGATCCAGGTTGGCTCGCAGTTGAAGGTGGGCGACCTGACTCTCGTGGTTAGTCCCGGTCACCTTTTCTATGTTCGGACTTACCTAAACTGATACAGAGCTTTTTTTCCTGGGGTCCCTTGATGCTTTTCACCAGGCCGTATTCGGTGAAGGTTCACCATCTTGGGTTTTGACCAACTCCCGGTCAAACTCAGGAAGTCAGACCTCTGGAGCTTTTTATCAGGATGAACCTGGAGGGCAGGCTGGCTCGCGGTTGAAAGTTACCTACTTGGCAAGCCAGGTAAATTGAGTCCAATTATGGAGCATTATTTCAAAGTTGCTCCAAAGCACTCCAAATTTCTGGAACTTCTTCCTGAAGCTCCTTCGAGGGTCCCAAAGTGTCCACAATTTACTCCAAGGGTCTGGAAGCTCTAAGATGGTCCTTGAAAGTTTGGGACTTTAATTCCCACAATCCCCTTGGACAAAACCCTTACACATCCACTGCTAGTACTCCAGGCTGGGGATTCTTGGTGGTGATGGTCCAGGTGAGTTCTGTTAACCTGTAGCTTACAAGGAGTCCACGCCTTAGTCCTTTTGAAGCAGGTTAGATCCACAGGGCAGTAGTTACAGATTGTGCAGCAGGAATCAGTCAGTCAGAGCGCAGGGCCTGGTTGGTGCAAATCAAACTTCTCAGCATGGACCCTTTATCTTCAAGCAGTAGATCTGAGAAGCACTGTCCCTCTCAGATACTTATTCAGTGTTCTCTGGGACACAGGAAGGCACTTCTGTCTAATGAGGTGCACAATGGTCTCCCAGAAAGCACTATTTCTTCAAAATTCAATATGACTGAAGTCTCAGCAGAGAGGCAGGAGCTGGCTAAACCATCCTCCAGGATGGCTCATCTCCATAAACTCCCCCCACCCCTGACATCTGCACATTCCTTCCTTAAGCCTGCCAACTGGCGGGCTTCAGAGAGTAGGGGCATAAATTAAACTGGTTTCTCTGCTTTTCTCCTCCTTCATTTGAAGATCATTGTTTACTAACCCTCCCCCTTGCTATGGCACTCCTATGCAGCAGAACCCTCTCCTCCTAGGATGGCTCTTTCACCCCAGTGGCTACTTATTACTTTATCAAAGCAGCCTGGCTAATCTACTTCATAAAGTCTTATACCTTTGTGTATGTACATTTTTGAATGAGTTCAACAATAGCATATTGTTGGATGTATCAATACCATTCTAGTGAGTCCTTGAATTATATTTTTGGCGTTTTCCTGGTCGGAAATATTAATTAATAACTACTTGCCATGTTAACCTAGAGTTCTGCCATGGGGAAAATGAACTGGGCAATTTCTCCAACACCAGGGAGTATAAAACATCTTTTATAAGGACCCTGACAATATCTACAGCACCCCCACCCCTGGAACACCTAGGGGAGACTTTAGGAGTTATGAATATGTAAAAATATTGTAGATCCTCACTCCACAGTGCTCCAAGCACAAAAGGCGATTTTGAGAAGCACTTCATTACAATGTGGGGAGTGAAGTGTGTAATTTCCCTAAACCCAAGGCAAATACAACCTAGTATATAAGGATCCTCATTATAGGTACCTGATCGCTCACCACTGGGACACCTAGAGGAGACACTGGAGGTACCTAATTTGCCAAAATATTAATTTTTAAGTGCACCAAACACCAAAGTCGAGTTTGGGCACAATGTACATGTTATAAGCAATCCTGCAACACAGGGGTGCTTTTAAACCTACTTCAGGCATCAGCAGTGCACAGATGCAAGTGCAGAAAGGACTGCTGGCCTTTAAACTATCATGCCCTATTATATATTACAAACTTAACCCCCCTACTGTATTATTTACTGGGGCCTTATTGGGGGGGGGGCGTGCCAATCATAGGGGTACCCTATCCCATAGTGTACTCTAGTGTATGTGAGTGTTTCACTGTATTTTAAGTGTGTTTTCAGCATAGCACTGGGCCTGGGCCTGGTTAGGCAAAGCCCGGGGACAGTCAGAGTCAGTGACCACCAGTACCATTCAGCAAAAAATATGGGGGTGCCCAGGTCACAGGATGACTTTGCAGCAGACATTAACACATAAACCTGTGTTTTTTTTTACAGCAGATTCACACATATGGAGGTGTCTAGTTTTTCTGATGCACTGAGCTATAGCTGCCCTATTCAATTTTGAAGAATAGGTGTATTATTTGTCTGTTTCATCAGCTCAACATTATTCGAATAAAGTAAACCAGTTAGAATGAGATGCAGGTTCCATTGAACATGTATGCATTTTTAGGATTAAAACCATAATAAAATCCGCTCTCAGCCCTATTTTAGCAGACTTTCTCAGTGAATCTAGCTCCACAGTAAGTCCTACCTGGTTATAGCACCAGATGTTTTAAATCCGAATCTGGTACTCTTGGAGTACGAAAATAAAAGACTTTCTTTCAAAGACGCAAAACATTTTGCCATCTTTCATAACTGCCATTTGTAAGGTTCTAAGCAGAAAATGCTTTCATGAAGTAGGCACTCTGAACTGGAAAGCAGTGCTTCTAGAACCTTGGTTTTAAGGACTTCAATTAAAATTAAAGATGTATTTTTTGTATTGCATGCAAAACCCCTCACCACACGCTAACGATCTACCAGGTATTTAGTTTTCACAGAGGATCTCTGAACGTTTCTGAGACACAAGAGTGCACAGATGAGGTTTACTCTGCCTAAAGTATCTTCTCTGCCCTGATATCCAAGATGGAGAAATCCTTTATTTTGCAGAGCTGTTGTGTCCACCCAAAGGTGTGGCCAGGGAAATGAGCAGATCCCTCCCATTTGTCTAATCCAAACCATACTAATCTATGAATGGGCAGGCCTCGCCTCTATCCCTTTCAAGGTGATGCAGTTGTTGGAACCAGTCCAACTGTCCTTCGTAGGCTGATTGGTATCTAATACCCATCACCCAGATCAGTCAGTCACCAGTCCTAAGCCATTGTTTAGCTGTGGGAACAGTTTTCCACCTCCGTAATGTGAAGCACTTGTTGGGTGCTGCTTGAGCGATAATGCAAATTAGCCTCCAGGTGCACCAGGCCGGGAAAAGGTAACATTCTAAAAGTAATTTTTTCGAAATATTTATTAAAAATCTGACTTCACCAATGAAATGGACTTTTCAAAATATGAAGAAATAGTCCTTGAATGACAATTTTGTCAGTTTCCTGTCATAAGATACAGTTTAATGTTTATAATCTCTACTTTGCCATTCTGTAGGATCCAGATACTACTCTGTCAGTGAAAATGCCACCTTTTCCCAAGGCACCAAACAGGATGTAGAAACTTTAAGGCAATTCCCTCACATGTCAGTATGTGCCATTGTGCGGCTCCACATTGCCTCTGTCCCACCTCAGTTGTGTTGTTGGGCCCATATATGTGCGTTACATCTCTGCTATTAGTTCTTTTCTTTCTGCGGACCCAGAGTTAACAGTGCTGTATGTGACAGACTTTTTCCTCTCTAGAAAATCAGTCAAATTCCTCAAGTGTGCAGATTTAGGCCATAAAACAGGTCTCAAGTAATTTTGTGAATTTCACAGCCAGATATAGATGACCGAAATCCAAAGCATTTGCCTCTGGTGCCTCAGTATCTCACTGAACTCGGAGTCCTGTTCTTGCTGCGGGAAGATGAATTGCAAGGCCATTTGCAACCGCAAGACCAAGTTGCCCATTGCTGAGCTCCGTCTGAAGAAGCACTCCTAATCAGGATAGCTCTCTCATTACTGAGCTTTTAAAATAGAAGTCTCAGAGTTCAGGTAAGTTGAATAGATCCAAAAAAGCACAAGAAGTCAAAACATGGGTCTTCTTCGTCCCACAAATCTTACTATTTGGAGTCGCACAATGCTCTGGGTATCTCTAGGCCGTGCGGTCATTTCGCGGAACGGGCTTCAACAATGTTCCTGCGTCCACTTTCTCTTGAGACGACTGCAACAGTGGATAAACTCCGTAGGTTCTGAGAGGCTGCAGAGAAAATCTTTGGTACCCCACTGGATTTTGCTGGACCAAAGGTCGGGAGCACGTTGGCGGATCTGTATCTGATGCTGATTGCACCACTCAACCTCCCCTGAGGTCCGCCCCTCCCTCAAGCATGTCGCCACTGTATACAAACAAAAGGTATGAATGGAATGCTTGAATCAATCTCAATGCTTAACATTTTGTGTGCATCTGTAACTTAACTGGTGCTCATGAAAAGCGCTCTGATACCTTTAAGTCTAGTTAGCGCTATATTAAACTCCTCAAAAAAAATCTCAGCCACTAGTAATTACTCAGGTCACATCACAAAAAGTGATGCATCGGAAGCACAAAACTGTCCCAAGGCCTCATAAATAAGGCCCTATATTTCCTATCTCCCTTCCTCTTCAGAAATATATCATTCATTGTTATCCTTTGCTATCGGTATTAGTTTGTGGGTGATTGTTCCACTTCCATCTTTGCTTTTTCTATTTAGAATTCTCTCTCTCATTGTCTGAAGCTTTCTGGGGACGTCTTTCCACCTGATAAGCCTTGAAAACCTAATGAGTGTTCCACTTCTTGGCTTTTTCCCTCTTCGCACCAAGAAAAGCCTTTTGTGTATGAGCGTCTTACAAAAGACACCTGCCAAGACTTAGCATTAACCGAAAATTGGATAATTTGGGGTCCTCTCATGGACATAGCTTACCCTTTGCTGCTTTCTATCTAACCACTCAATACATTGCCAAAACCATTGTTTAAGAGTCGTGGCTGAACTTAGCTTTTTCTAAATCTCCAGAGACCTTTGAGAGATCTGAAAATAGGACTGCCTCCTTGTAGAAAGAGAGACTGTAAGAGATCATCCTGCACTGTTTCACCACTTGTTCAGCCCCTTAAAAGCATTGATCGAAGAAAGATTCCTCTGAGTCAATGTGAAGATTTTTCTGAAACATTGGTAAAGCACAATGAGGGCACAGCTGTTCATCATGTGAAAAATAGTTTGTGCTACATTAATCTGGAAGGAAGCTGGATGTAGTAGGCAGTGCCTATAATGTTAGTGACATCAGACGTGAAATGTGGAGTCACCAAGCAACTTACATTGAAATCGTGCTACTTCAGGGTCGGTTGCAGCAGTGTCTAAAATGTGGCTGAAATCAGGCTGGTGAAAGTTGGAGCCACCGGGCAAACTTAATAGTCCGATTCAAACGGATATTATGGATATTAACAAGATGGCATAGGAACCATTTGTACATCCACTAAATTACCAGTGAAGATTGAGATCAGTGATTTATTTTATTTTATTTATTTTTATTTTAAAGGTTTTATATAGCGCTGGCTAGACCCGGAGGTATCAGAGCGCTTTACATGAGCATCAGATCGTACTTACAGGTTACATCGTTACAAAGGTTACACAGTTATTAGAGCATGGCAACATAGTTACTTGTAAGGTCAAGATAAACAATAAGCACAATTACGAAAGGGGAAAAGCAAGCAAAGGGAAAGATTCAGGGGAGGGGGGAAGGAGCTGGGGAAGTAGATAGGTAATGAAGGCGGGAAAGAGGAGGGGAGGGTGAAGGACATCGCAAGGAAAGAGGAGCCTTCCTAAAGAGTTCCACTTTTGAAGCATTAGCAGATGACAGATGGTAACTTGGTCACATTTTAAGCTTTTCTGGGATTACAGAGGTTTTTTTGGGTGAGGAAGAATTTGGTGTTGCATCCTCTAATGATACTCTGTCTCATTGCCAAAATTAGCAAGATCCAGCTTTAGAAATCAAGCTGCTTCTTATCCTTTTTGCTGTGTAAATAATAACAACTTTGTTTATTCGGTTCCACTACAACTGAGGTGGAAGATTACTCAGAAAGGACAAAGAGCCAGTCACTGGTCACTGTCAGCCTTGAAATCCTTATCCTTCTGCGCACCAATGGCAGTCTAGTGGATAAAGCATCATGAGTCGCATGCACTGGGGTTGGGTTCGAGCGGCAGGAAAAGTATCAACATCTGAAGCTTTCAGAACCAGCATATATTAAGCAGTGTGGTTGTGGGACAAAGCATCAATCTACTTTTTTAAAAGAAACCTTTTAAAAAAAGAGTATAAAGTTATCAGTTTGGCTTCTGATCCTGGCTACCTTGGCTCTATGGAAAAGGAAGTGATGCAGGGTACTTCTGGGTGGCTAGCATCACTTCCCTCGGCATCAGTTGCAAAACTCCCAGACCTGGATCCAATGTGTTTGTGCCTGGTTCCCAACCCAGAGCAATTTAAACTTTTCTGCCACAGTCTTGCTTCTGGGCATGTTTTTACAGAAGAAAAATCTGCAGCTGGAACTCGTAGTTATATACAGTGAAAACCACCACTGACCTTTTATCCAGTTGTTTGCCTTGAGTTGTAGTTGTCATTAGACACAGAAAGCTACATTTCTGGCATGTGGCAGTTCTTTTTTGTGCTCACGTCTGCCATTTAAATTCGACCTTAATATACCTAGTTGTTGTACGTATATGCAGTCTGTATGGAAAGCGGTTTTCTGTAACTGAAATTGCAGTTCTGTCTACGACCATCTTCACATAGGCTCATTTTTTTTTATTGTTGCTTGTACTGTTACATCTCATACATATGGATCCTGTTTCACAGATATGTGCCTTTCCAAACAAATGATGTGACTAGGAAACTGTTTTGATAAGTAGTTTCTTGAACACCTTTCTAATATACTAAGGGGCATATTTACAAAAGACGTGATGGAGCGTGGCATTAGCCTTGTTGGCTTAAGAATTCCCTGCAGCCACGCATTTCTCCCTGTGCTTGTGCTAAACATAGCAGCCTAGCGCCAACACTGGTGCCATAATGAAAGAGTGCCTGCGTTGAGTGGAAGGAGTGTTCATATGCAGGAACTTGTACCTTCCTGCACATAAACAATCTGAAATGGTGTTTTGTAACTTCTATGTTTGCTGCTTTGTGCAGCACACATAGAAGTTGCAAAGCATCATTTTTAAAAAATGATTGTTTATGTGCAGGAAGAGACGCCTTCCTGCACATAAACAATCAACATCATTTTGCTGTTTCTATATGTGCTGCACAGCGCGCATAGAAACAGCAAAATTGAGGAGAAATATGCTTTTCTCCTCGTTTCGCTGTGGTGAGACCAGGTTTTCCCTGATCTTAATTTTGATGCTGCCCTATATTTACGCCACCCTTGTAATAATGGGGCAGCCTCAAAATCAATTGGTGTTGTGGTGGAACGCCCACCACAACACCCATTGCCCGCCCATTTCACGCTAAGTATAGCATGAAAGGGTGCCTTATTTACAAGGCAGTGTTAAGTGGCTAAACGCTGCCTTGCAAATAAGGTGAAGCCCATATCGCCACAGTAACGGCACTAAAAGTGACGCTGTGGTGGCGATAGGGGCTTGTAAATATGCCCCTAAGTTTCTTCCCAGATTCAAAGTAAGGTCCATTGATTCTGAGCATTACTTCAGACAGAAATCCTTAAATTACATTAAACACACAAAACAGGAACCATAAGATATATGTCATAATGACGGTTAAAGGTTTTTTCTAGAATAGTGCGTTTGACTATTTTCTCATAGTTTATGACACCAGCCATGATCTAATGTCCTTGTTTTTTAAGGTTGGAAACTAACTGATCATGTACTCTCATCTACAGGTTCAGCTGAAGGAAGCCATCGAGGAGCTGCCTAAAAAGATAGAGGCTCAGTTATCAGAATCTGGATCGAATTTCAGTGTTGGGCAGAGGCAATTGGTGTGCCTCGCAAGAGCAATCCTGAGAAAAAATCAAATCTTGATCATTGACGAGGCAACAGCAAATGTAGATCCAAGGTACTACAGTCATCTAACTGTTTAAGCAAAAGTACTTTCGTCATATTAAAACGTTTAGCAAATAGTATGATGAGAATAATGTGATTTACTCTCATTCCACTCTTAGTCCCTGAAAGCTGACATCCAGGGATAGGGCATAGAAGTTCAACTGCTTGAAATTAATCTCTGTGTGGGGAGGGCAGTACTGAGAGCAATTTAAATAATGACAATTAGTGGTAGCCAATCCGACACATACTTTGTAAAGGGTTAGAACACTGGCACTGAGGTCTGATTAGAAGGTCTCAGTGCACTCTCAGAGTCGATAAACCAGCAACATCAGTCCAAAAATGTAGTCGCTAGCATAGAGAAAGAGACATTTCCTTACATTAACCTCTCCCTTTACTTATCTCTTCTTTCTTGCTCTCTTTTCCTCTATCTCTTTCTGTCATTACTTCCTCTCTGTCTTTCTGTCATCTCTCACTGCACCTCTCTATTTTTAGTCAGGTCACCCTCTCTACCTCACCTTTCTCATGCTAATAGCTCTCTTTATACAGCTCTATAACTCGCCTGTCTGTTTCTCCTTCTCTCTCTCTCTCTCTCTCTCTCTCTCTCTCTCTCTCTCTCTGTCTACCTCACACCTCTTTCCATATCTCACCATTTCTCTGTATCATTCTCACTTATGGCTCTACCTCACTTCGCTCTATTTTACCTCTTTTCTCTTTACACTCATCTCAGTTTCTTACCACCACCCCTCTTTATCATTGGCTCCGCCTAAGTGTTCTTTCACTGACCTGTGTATCTATGCCATTTCTGCTGCTTATCTGCTCCCGCTCTTAACCCCATACCTCTCTCTCTCTCTCTCTAAGTGGCATCTCTTGTACTTCTCTCACTCCCTAACCTTTCTACAAGTCTACCTCACTGCTCTCTACCTTTAACTTTATCTAACTCACCTCTCTTTCTACCTCATCTCTCTATCTCATCCATAAGTGTGCCCAACCACTCTCCCTTCCTACATGTCTTTCTTTCTAAATTGCTCTGAAACCTTTCATATTCCTAATACATCTACCTCTCTACCGAACTCTTCCTCTTTGCACTTCTTAGTATGTTTCCTTCTGACTTTTTCAGCTTTATCTTTTTACCTTTCATCACTCCCTAACTCCTCTGTCTTCAACCCTTATTTCCTACTTTACATTATTTTCCCTTCTCCCATCTCTAATTCTACATCCTTCTCCCTCGACGTTGTCTCCTGCTATACCATTCTCCTTCTTCTTCTCCCATCTCTAATTCTACATCCTTCTCCCTCGACTTTGTCTTGAGCTATACCATTCAACTTCTTCTCCTGCCTCCCATCCACTCTAATGTCTCTTACTCAAAATTACTTAAAATAGAGAACATCCTTGAAATAGGTTAAGAGATCCAGGGCACTTTTGATGATAGGCTGGTGCTTTCTATGAATCCAAACCTGGGTACTAAATAAAACAGATGCACCAGAAAATATTGGGTACCACATTTTTCAAACTTGCTTACAATTATACTTGAAATTTTTGCAGAAAAGGGGTTGATGGCTTGCATACGTTGTGCCCTTTATGGACTGGCACAGTGGGCAAAAAAATGATGAAATGGTCCTGAGTAATTACCAGTGGTTGAGATTAAATGAAGCACTCATCCCTTCAGTTCTTAGGTTTTCTCATTATGAAGGCATAAGTGCAATGGGTTTCCTCAGACATGGGTCCTCTAACGTACTGTTAAATAAGACTCATGCTGCACCTTATTGCTGAGGTCAGTTATGGCTGAAATCGGTCTAGGGTTACTTCTTCCCCCTTCAAAAGGGACATGGCCTAGCAGATAGGCTAGCCTTTTCCTAGTGATGCATGACCAAAACTGATTTGCACATGGTTACTCCCTGTGTGAAGTTGCATATAGGGAAAACACTAAAGAAATTGAAAGGGAACAACTACCAAGAAGTTGTCTGACTTTCATACGGTGGCTGCACCCGGGATTGACGCCCAACAGACTAAGGGCAATAAGCTTGCATAGTTAATAGCTCCATGGGGTCCAACCCAGGACAGTGGTGTAACGAAACTTGAGGGGGCCCCTGTGCAAACTACATGGAGGGGGCCCCCCTCCCATCCTCCGTACCAGTCTAGAGCTCTCTAGGCCAGTGACCCGCCATACTGCAGGGGATGCGGGGCTATTGTTACGCCACTGTCACCAATCCAGCCGTTATAAGTAACACTGGATGGTGGAGTTAAAGGTTGGGCGTAGTCTGCCCACAGGCTACCATAGGTGGTGGTCCATTCATTACAGGGTCCCTGCCATCAGTACGCCGGGGAAGTTTGTCCAATTTTAGGTGGGTTTCCTGGTGCAGACTCCCGTCATGATATACAACATCGGGCCCACTCATCGTTCAGTTTTGACAAAAGTGCATCCACTGCTCCTTCTCGTTTCCATTTTATAACATTAGACAATGTGACAATGCAGTATTTCAAAAGCAGATGTAACTACAAAGAGCACATTTTGAGAATACATTTTTTAAAGCAATCTTAACAGGAATTGCATAGCTTCATACACACTTTGAGCCCAATTCCATCACAGTCTCTCTCTCTCTCTCTCTCTCTCTCAGTGAGTAAGTCTCTCTCTCTCAGTCAGTCTCTCTCTCTCTGTCATTCAGTCTCTCTCAGTCAGTCAGTCTCTCTCAGCCAGTCAGTCTCTTTCAGTCAGTCAGTCTGTCAGTCTCTATATCTCACTCTTTCTGTCAGTCTGTCAGTCCTCTCTCAGTCAGTCAGTCTCTCTCTCTCTGTCATTCAGTTTCTCAGCCAGTCAGTCTCTCGGTCAGTCAGTATTCAGTCTCTGAGTCAGTCAGTCTCTACTCTCTCTCCACTCTATCTCTCTATTCTCTCTCTCAACTCTGTCCAATCTATCTCTACTGTCTCTCTCTCCACTGTCTCTCTCTCTCTACTCTCTCTCCACTCTCTCTCTCTCTCCCTCTCTCTCTCTCTCTCTCCCCACTGTCTCCCTCCACTGTCTCTCCACTCTCTCTCTCCACTTTCTCTCTCTCTCCACTTTCTCTCTCTTTCCACTATCTCTCTCTCTTCACTCTCTCTCTCCTCTCTCTCTCTCTCTCCACTCTCTCCACTCTCTCTCCGCTCTCTCTCTCTCTCTCGACTCTCTCTCTCTCTCTCCACTCTCTCTCTCTCTCCTCTCTCTCGCTGCACATAAAAAGGTAACATGAGGGGAAGCGCTGAAGAATGCTGCATCAATGGAAGCAATATTAGCTATAACTCATTTGCGCTTGGGGTTTTGTTCAATGGGTTTGCAACATTTTATGCTGCTAAGTTAAACTACATTTGGGCTCATGCGCCAAAATGTAATGTACAACGGTTTACTAATAAAGGATTCTGACTGGCTTCCCCTATTGAAAACATTTGAGCAGTGGATTCAATATTATGATAGTATTTACCTAAGCACTGGAGAGAGGGTGTATTAAATAGGACCATGGAGCATATTTCATGTGTGCCTTATGGGCTGTATTAAAGAGGTGGCACTTATTTGTGTCTTAAATAGTTGTTATGCTGTTACTGTTGAGCTGTAGTGTTCTTGCCATCAAAAATACACGTCATACATTTGCTTCCTCCTCCATTTTTATGGAGATACTGGTGGAGATCAGATAAATGACAGCTCAATCGCTTGAGATCTTGGAGAGGAAACACAGGAATAATTATCAACAAGCAAAAGCAGGCTGCATAGGAAATGCGACTAAACAACAAGTACTAACGTGGCCCAATCAGAGGAGATTAGCAAACTGGCATTGAGAAGGGTAGATGCAGACCTAGACAAGTTGCATTACTGCCTAATGCCCACGTCTTGCTTGACAACATGGTATGGCATGGTGAAAATTAAGGTATGGTGTGGTGCATAGAATTTGTGAAACGGGCACTTGCCATTACTATGGCTGTGTGGTTGCATTGCGCTATGGTCTTACAGGTCCTGAAATAAAAATCCTGAACTTTCTGAAAAAAAAGAGAAACGTGATACGTGTGACTTAATCTTAGTCACTGCTAATTACTCTGAGTGATATTTCAGTTTATGATTTTATTCTCACTGTGCCACTAAATACAGAGTCCAATCATATGCAAATCAGCCTCGATCCAACAGGAACAGTCCAACCTAAACTGGTAGACCAGACCACGTCCGTGCTCCAGTGGATCACAAGCAAACTCAGATCAGCTTTGGCCTGTTTTGGAATTGTTAGTAAGGTACCGATTGGGTCCTGTGGGATGAGCTAGGTGCATGCCCAACCTTGACTGGGCATACATGTCATAGGCAGGGCATCCCACTGAGAAAAGTTAAAATGTGAGGAGTGGCATGCTTGAATTAATCTCAGTCACTGTTATATACTTTAGACCACACTCCAGTGCATGATGGTTTTCCCCACTGTGCCACTGCAAACAGGGACCAGCCCTATGAAAATCAGCCCTCTCCTACTATAATAAGAAGGCTGAAGTGCACCCTGAACTGTTAGGCCACACGAGCAGGAAGGAACACATGGAGCCTCACACCTCAGAAGGCATTGTGTGGCCACATCAGCGAGATGCAGCTCGAGCCCTGTGACACTGCAAGCGATGGGACTCATGGGTGTCTGACTGAGAAAAACATACATGTGATAGATGGGTTGACTGTTTGAATAGAGATTAGCCACTGGTAATTTGTCTCGCTCACATTCGCGCCTCTCGGCCGGTCTCGAAGGACAGAACAGAGCACTTGTATAACACTTTTACAGTTCAGGACCGAGGTAAGCAGAAATTAAGGTAAATCACCCCAAGGAGCACACTAAATTAATACCGGATTAACTCACAGGCAACAACAGACAGCACCACATACGCAAAGGAATGAGGCCTAAACAACAAGAAAAAACGAGGACTGGCTGAAGGTGCCACACCTACCATTCTGTTGTTCTAGCACGCGTTGCCAACAGGTAGAGAAAAATAGTGCCCAGCTGGAAAAGGAAACAGGTAGAACCAGGATGGCACATGCCCTCAGTTACAGAGTGCTCAGCTATCAAGAGGCACATGCGTGGAAATGGTGAGCTAGAAGCAGGCAGGTGGTGCTCAAGTCCCAGATGCCTAGGACAAGGAAAGACTACAAGGAAGACTATGCATCGCTCGAGCTATGTGGAAACTGGAAATAGTGAAATGAATTGATTCTAAAATAGGTCCTAGAGTGTTGTGGGCAACGCTTACACGGCATTCTGCAGGCCCATCAGGACAGCACTCCCTCCCCCAGTGAACACATAACGGATCCTGACACCCATCGCTTTCAGCTTCGGTCGGTTATATATTCGCCTCCCCCCCCCCATCATCTCAGACATCCAGCCCGGCCCCTGCCAGTGCTAAAATGAATATTTCCTAAACGGTCCGTTCCCGCCATCTCCCTTCTGCAATCTACGCCTCTCTCTAAAACAGGTGTACCATCGTTTTGATCACACGACATACTCGAGTTTTGCACGCTCGTCGCTCACCTTAGGCCTGGCTGGCTAGCCTACAGCTTTCCTTTGAAGGCGAATGCCAGGGCGGGCCACAAAAGACAGGGCGACTGATACTAGGCAAGGCCAGGCAGGGACTAGTACTGTTTTTAGTACCACGGCGGCCGCACCCTTCTGGCTTCTTCTAAGTCACCGCAGTACCAGTACTAAGTCACGCGTTCTTTTACAATGCGCATGACAATATTGGCATTAGTCACGAGGGCCGCCCCCACCCTTAAGACCGCGGCACCGCAGCGCGCGGACGCATAGACAACAACTGCGCGCCGCCACGCCCACGGACCTTATTTATTTATTTATGCGATTTTATATAGCGCGAACTTTACTTGAAGGTGTCAGAGCACTTTACATAAGAACCAGTTGAAAAACCTAAGGACATAGGATTACATGCGTTACATAAAGGATACAAACAGAAAAAATTTTGCAAATGTACAAGATGTAAAGTCACACAAGGAGGAGATACAAATGGATAAACTCTAAGAGTCACATAGGAATGGTAGAGAGTACAAAGGTTTATTGCCTATACTAGTGATTAGAGTTATCCCTATATACATATATATACATACATAGTAGATTTCCTCAGGCAGAGTTCCATTAAGTGGGGTCGGAGGGAGGACGTAGTCACAACACCAAGGGAGGGTGGGAGGGATTCGAGGGTATGGAGAAAAGGCAAAACAGAGAGGGGAAGAAACATTTGAGGATCCTCAAGGGGGAAAAGAGGGAAAAGGGTAAAAGATGAGGGAATGGACTTGATGGTTGTAGAATGATATGTATAGCAAACATTTCAAGGGCTCAACTTGTGCAAGAGTTCTTCGAGCAGCGCTTCTCGAAGTTTTTAGAACCACAACCCTAATTTTAGAACAACAAATGTTTACGACCCAACCAACTTTAATGTAACTAGAGCATTGTGTGGTAGCACTCCGTCCTTTACAGACAGCACATTTTCCATTGAAATGACTACTAAATGTTGCACAGGTATACAGTTTTAGTGATAAAAGTATATTGCATGCAAATGATAATGTGTGTAAGTCTGCTTCCAGTGAATATTTATCATTTGTGCACCACCAAGTAAAGTGTCTAGATTTGTTTTGATACCATTAAAATCTTTGTTTCCATCACATTTCAGAATTACAAAAAATGTGCTTCATTTTTGCTTTCCCAACTTTTAAATGTGCACAGTTCATTTACAAGAATGTACATTTTGCTGTGTGCAAACAAAAAAAATGACATCATACAACCTTTCCATTCACACTCACTGTACCCCAGGACAAGATTGTCACATAAAAGTTGACTGTTCTTTCTCCGACTGCAAAGTGAGAGGAGTTAGTAAACACCAGTCTCCATGTTACAAAAATAAGCAGCAATTTGTCAGAAGACACAGCCTGGCATTTAACCCGTCTTTGAAGCCAGGAAATGTAACAAAAATACAGAATTTAAAGGCATTCTTACTTTTTAGGTAAAACATTTGTGGCAACCAAAAATCATCTCACCACAAACAAAGGGGTAGGGACCCATAATTTGGGAAACAGAGTGAAGCCAGACCCTTGGCTCGGATCTGTCTCGGCTATACCTGTTATTTGTTGGCTCGTCCACCTCTATTTGGATGATTGAAACAAAGCATCTTAGAAAAGCTCACTAAATATGTTATTAATATTCACACTTGACAGACACTAATAAGATTAACAATAGGAAATACAACAGAAGTAAGAGGCGTACTGCGCAGTGTGCACCAACTATTTAAATAATTCAAAAAGGCTCAGACAGGCTAGCAGGGCGTGCCCACGCACGGCACCCTAATTCATGTTTAAAATAGAGGCCCAGGCACATCAATCTCCGTGGTGTGAGGAGTGCACTGTTTGCAGGCCTGCCTTGCCTTGCTTACTGTGTAGGCAGCGTGTCTTCATTCCTCTGCTAAGAGTGAGGGGGCCCCTGGCTGGAGCGTAGGGGCCCCCTGCGGGGGCCTGTGATAACCCATCGCCCCTATATAATTAATGGTTGTTGATACAATACATTAAGGCTCACCGTCCGTGCCACGGACTCCGTGATGTGCGGCGCGCGCACTGTAGTTTACTTTATAGGCTTGGTGACTTCAAGATGTCTTGCAGAGAGTGAGGGGGGCCCGAGGCCCCTGGAGCGTCGAGGCCCCCCCGCACTGCGGGGCCTGCGGGGGCCTGTGTTACGCCCCTGACCCAGGAATATGCAAACAAAACACAAAGTGCCCCACTCTCACGGACGTTCAACATTGAAACTGAGGCGCAGTCAAAATCAGAGCACAGTGTCTTTTTAGGTTGAGCCGGCGCAGCACATGCGCTGCTCTGCGAGGCATTCTGTTTTCAGGTAGGGCCTTGAAGCTCTGCCAACTCTCCTCCCATATTTTTCATTGGCTCAGTGGCGTAGCAAGGTCAGGTGGTAACCTGTGCAGAAAATTCTCAACACCCCCAACTTGACAAAATGGCAAAAATATGTGTTTAAAACACATATTTTTGCCATTTTGTCACCCCCCCCCTCAGTGAAGACACCTGGGGAGGCCCGCATCCACCGCACCCTCCTTCCTACTTACTGCATTGGCTTGTGTCATTATCCACTGTAAACTGCGACTATTCATTGGTCAATAGGCTTAGTAGCCCCTCCTTAGTACAGGCCTGTCTCATTTTGTAACCTCTCATGGCGACACCGCCTTTCATGGGTGTTGTTACTCTGCAGGCTTTAATTACGGTGTGCACCCGTTACAACGCTACTTTTATAACGCATGGTTTTACAAGGCAATTTTTACAACGCATGATCCATTACAACGAATACCGTTACAACGCATTTTTTTACAACGCATATACCTTTACAACGCATACCATTACAACTTAAGTATAGGTAAGTAGGGTTTTTGGGTAAAGGGGTATTTTTAGGGTTCAGGGCTAGGTTTGGGTTTTGGGGTAAAGGGGTATTTTTAGGGTTCAGGGCTAGGTTTGGGTTTTTGGGTAAAGGGGTATTTTTAGGGTTCAGGGCTAGGTATGGGTTTTTGGGTAAAGGGGTATTTTTAGGGTTCAGGGCTAGGTTTGGGTTTTTGGGTAAAGGGGTATTTTTAGGGTTCAGGGCTATGTTTGGGTTTTTGGGTAAAGGGGTATTTTTAAAATATTAAATTAAATTTAAAAAAAAATAATAATAAAATTAAATAAAATTAAATTATATTAAAGTTAATAACTTACATTTTTAAAAAAAATTATATACTTACCTATACTTACGTTGTAATGGTATGCGTTGTAAAGGTATATGCGTTGTAAAAAAATGCGTTGTAATGGTATTCGTTGTAATGGATCCTGCGTTGTAAAAGTTGCGTTGTAAAAGCATGCGTTGTAATAGTATGCGTTATAACGTCATACATCCTTTAATTACAGCCTCTGAGCACTATTTTCTCAAATATCTTTGTCCTGTCTGCTGTTGCAGGCAGGACGCGCTCTCTCATAACGTTTTATTTTTATTTTTTAGTTATTGAAAGCATACAGAGATGTTTTAGAAACATTCACTTCATGTTGGGACTCGGAGTGTGTCATGGCATCGGGTAAATCTTGCAAGGTGAGATAGTGCACAGTCGGATCTGGCGGGCTGTCTCTTTCCTTCTCCGGCTCCGCAGCCCGCAACATCTTGGAGTAGCAGCTGTCATCTTCTGCACAGCCAGCAACTGGCTCATGCGGCACACTCTCACCAGTACCCAATTGTTCTTTGTTGCTTTAAGCCTTCACAAATGTTATTGAACAGCCATGTTGGGGGAAAAGGGGGTTACATTGAAGCTTCTCATTAAAAGAAAGGCGTCAAGACAGCTATTTCTGCATCTTCTGCTTACACTGAGGATGATGGGCTTTTGAAGACAACAAAATGATGCCATAATTCAATCAACCAATCAGGGAATTTTAAGCGCGTTACTCACCCGTGAGGGTCTCATGGTGCGGGAGGGATCAGCAGTGCCGTTCAGCCGAAGAGACAGGTCTTGAGAGTCTTCCTGAAGTTGTTCAGGGATGGGGCACGTATGATGTCTATTGGGAGCTCGCTACAGGTCTTGGCCGTGATGTAAGAGAAGGATCTTCCTCCTACTTTGGCTCTGTGGATGTGTGGGGTTTCGGCGAGTACGAGGTTGGCTGATCGGAGGTTTCTTTTGGGTACGTGGAGGGTGACTCTGTTGTTGAGGTATTGGGGTCCGGTGTTGTGTAGGCGTGGGTGAGAATCTTGAAAGTGACTCTCTTCTCATAGGGGAGCCAGTTGAGCTTCCATAGTTGTTGGCTGATGTGCTCGTGCCAAGGGATGCCGAGGACAAGTCTGGCGGCTGTGTTCTGTATCATCTGGAGTTTGAGGAGTAGAGACTTGTTTATGCCGGCGTAGAGGGCATTTCCATAGACCAGCCTACTGGTGATGAGTGCGTGGGTGACTGTCTTGCTTGACTCTGGGGGGGATCCACTTGAAAGTCTTACGGAAGAGGCAGAGGCTGTTGAAGCAGCTGGAGGCCGAAGGCGCCAAAAGTGTTTTTTAGTTACTTAAAACATGTAGTTAAGTTTTCATCTTTTTCTTAGACAATGCTCTGTGGAACACACTCCCTTTTCCATTTAGCCTACCTCACTATACCTCATGAAAAAAACACTGTGTTCTTACAACGTAGAAACACTGCACGTTTATTTTTCCATGCACATCCTTCAGTTATACTTTTTTAGGCATGTCACAGAAACCTGCATGCCTTTCATGATGTATTGTAAAAATATTAGTGCCACCTCAACGCCATGTACTGAATGTAGAGACTATCTGTTGCTGGTTTGTTGCTACCTATAATCAATTCAGAATAGCAATAACGGTTGCTTTCTAACCACCTGTGTCATGGGAAACATTTTTTTCCTGCAGCATCCGTTGAGCGTTTGTATCCAAACCTGGTTTGTGTTTTCCTGACCAGAGCTTATACCAACAACCCATCTTACTGTCTATGAGTGTCTCTCACAGGGTTTTCTTACCCTCACTAAGATAGCGCTTTCGATCACAGTAGACCTGTAGAATGCCCCTCAAAACATGTCTGCCAAGAAAAACGCGGCACTCAGAAGACTCGTGATGGTAAACAACCGAAACCTCAGGAGTCAAAGTGAAGTGTTGATACATTTAATAGCTATATCAAACCAATCAGCCTTTTCTCCTGTGTGGTTTTAAATGTAAGGCCACTTGCCCGCTCTGGCTTGTGTAACATAGGGATAACTTTTAGTGCTAGTTCAAGTAATCAGAACGGAGTGAGCAATGCACATTGAATTGTGCCTAGCGGGTGCTGCATGTTAATATTTCTGGAAAATGCGCTATATTAGAATCGTATCTTATTAGGCAGTTTTTTTGTCCAGTTCACTGACTTTGTTACTCCTGGAATATACGCTACCAGACTGACTTAGTTTAATCGTCTTCACGTAGGGTTGCCACCTTTTCTGGAGGATAATATCGGCCATTTGTTCATGTTTTAGGGACATTATAACTTAATAGAAATGTATTTACAACCCTGTATTTTTATTGTGCCTTTTGTGTATGTTTAATTATTGGGCTCGGTTTATTTAGACATCTCAGGAACACTTTAAAGGGATTTCTAATTGGATTTAGGCCTTTAAATAGGTACTGATAGGGGGAATGTTTTGGTAATTTCTTTTATTGTTTTTACCATTCTGAGCATGAAATGCTGGTAATTTCAGTAAAATGGACGGTCAGGTTTGGAGAAAATAAGTGCTGGCAAAGCCAATAGGTCTCGCCTTCAAGACCTGTTGTCTTTGCAGATGGTTTTAAATATACTGCACAGCATATCCCCAAAACTGTGCTGCATGGCTAAAGATGTCTTTTTACCAAAAAAGGTTTTGATGCGTCGTTTTGTAAGCTTGTGCACCGTCCGTGCACTTGCTGACAACATGACAACATTGTTTTTTAGGTCGAGCCTCGGCAGAGCATGCGCTGCTGTGCTACGCATGCTGTATCCAGGTAGGGACTTGAAGCTCAGCCCACTCTCCTCCCATATTTGTAATTGATTGGCTTGTGTCTTTGTCCACTGTAAACTGTGGCTGTTAATTGCTCAAAAGGCTTAGTAGTCCCTCCTAAGAACCGCCTTGTCTCATTTTGTAATTACAAAAAGGGGGTGGTGATGGACAGAGTATCTGAGTTAATCAGAACACTCCTACCCAGTCAACAGATCAGGGCTTGATCCATCACCGTTTTTCAGCTCACTGCACCATCCCAGTTCAGAACCTGGCTATATGCAAATTAGTCTGTCCCTGGCCCAGTGCATCATGGGAACAGGGCAGACCAAACTACCAAGCCAATTCTTCACTGGAAAGGAAACAAGCTTCCGGGGACCGGTTTCTGGCATTACAGCCGTCTTCGGCCCGGCTTGCTTGAATCCTGATGGTGCAATGAGCAAGGGACTCATGTCTGAGCATACCCTTCCACACTCATGGTGGCCAAAATAATTACAAAAAGGGGGTGGTGATGGACAGAATATCTGAGTTAATCAGAACACTCCTACCCAGTCAACAGATCAGGGCTTGATCCATCACCGTTTTTCAGCTCACTGCACCATCCCAGTTCAGAACCTGGCTATATGCAAATTAGTCTGTCCCTGGCCCAGTGCATCATGGGAACAGGGCAGACCAAACTACGAAGCCAATTCTTCACTGGAAAGGAAACAAGCTTCCGGGGACCGGTTTCTGGCATTACAGCCGTCTTCGGCCCGGCTTGCTTGAATCCTGATGGTGCAATGAGCAAGGGACTCATGTCTGAGCATACCCTTCCACACTCATGGTGGCCAAAATAATTACAAAAAGGGGGTGGTGATGGACAGAGTATCTGAGTTAATCAGAACACTCCTACCCAGTCAACAGATCAGGGCTTGATCCATCACCGTTTTTCAGCTCACTGCACCATCCCAGTTCAGAACCTGGCTATATGCAAATTAGTCTGTCCCTGGCCCAGTGCATCATGGGAACAGGGCAGACCAAACTACCAAGCCAATTCTTCACTGGAAAGGAAACAAGCTTCCGGGGACCGGTTTCTGGCATTACAGCCGTCTTCGGCCCGGCTTGCTTGAATCCTGATGGTGCAATGAGCAAGGGACTCATGTCTGAGCATACCCTTCCACACTCATGGTGGCCAAAATAATTACAAAAAGGGGGTGGTGATGGACAGAGTATCTGAGTTAATCAGAACACTCCTACCCAGTCAACAGATCAGGGCTTGATCCATCACCGTTTTTCAGCTCACTGCACCATCCCAGTTCAGAACCTGGCTATATGCAAATTAGTCTGTCCCTGGCCCAGTGCATCATGGGAACAGGGCAGATCAAACTACCAAGCCAATTCTTCACTGGAAAGGAAACAAGCTTCCGGGGACCGGTTTCTGGCAATACAGCCGTCTTCGGCCCGGCTTGCTTGAATCCTGATGGTGCAATGAGCAAGGGACTCATGTCTGAGCATACCCTTCCACACTCATGGTGGCCAAAATAATTACAAAAAGGGGGTGGTGATGGACAGAGTATCTGAGTTAATCAGAACACTCCTACCCAGTCAACAGATCAGGGCTTGATCTCATTTTGTAACCTTCCATCGTGACACTCCTGTTACATGTGTTGTTACTCAGTAGGCTTTAATTACAGCCTCTGAGCACTATTTTCTCAAATATGTATGTCCTGCCTGCTATTGCAGGCAGGACACGCTCTCTCCTAATGTTTTATTTCTTATTTTTATAGTACGGGCGCTGGCGTTTGCAATGCAATAAGTCTCGCATTTGCAAAAGGTTAAGCTATTGGCATTGTAAATGACAATCCGCTAAATTCATCATTATCCCGTTTTGCGAGTCCTGAATAGCGATTCATAAGGAATCGCTATTAAGGACTTGCAAAACGGGATTCATGTAGGAATTGCAAAAAATATTGCGATTCCTACATCTTCCTTATTTGCGATTAGCAAATTGCTAATCGCAAATAAGGAATAACTCCCCATTCATGGGCCTATCTTATTGGGCAGTTTTTTTTGTCCAGTTCATTGACTTTGTTACTCCTGGAACATACGCTACCAGACTTACTTAGTTTAATCATCTTCACGTTCCTAAAGGCCCATAGGAATGAATGGGGAGTTATTCCTTATTTGTGATTAGCAATTTGCTAATCGCAAATAAGGATGCGATTTCAAGGGTGCCAGGGGTGTCCAAAGGACACCCTGTAGCACCCCTGAAAAGCAAATGTAGCCAGATGTTGCGCACACACATGTCCAAAGGACATGTGTGTGTTTAACATACCACTCAGAAAAATGAACTAAAGTGCATTTTTCTGAGATTTCGCTATTTACCACGAAGTCTGACTTCGTGGTAAATAGCGGCCAGAAATAGCGAATTCGCAAATAGAAAAAGGTTGATGAATTGCATTTAAGGAATCGCAAATATGCGATTTCGCAATTAGCGATTTTTGCATTTGGGATGATGAATCCCAAATGCAAAAATTGCGCTCGCAAAGGACCAGATTCTCAGAATCTGGCCCTTTGCGAGCCGTTTTCGGCTTGATGAATCTAGCTGTCTGACTTTTATTTACTGTTTTAAAAACAACACATGAATAAAATGTATTGTCATTTACAATGCCAATAGCTCAAACTCTTGTAAATGCAAGACCTATTGCATTGCAAATACTTGCTTTTTTTACATTCACTGCTAGATTCGCCATAAATCCTACTGGGCTATTCCCCAAAAGGCTGGAGCCATTGGAGGCCGATTTTAAGGCCCACAACATCTGCTTCTGTTACTTTTTTCAGCTCCCTGGGCTTTTTCACAGCAGGCACAGTGGGACATTGGGGTGAGGAGAGAGAAAGAGAGAGAGAGAGATAGAGAGAGGAAGAGACAAAATGAGAAATAAGCATTGTCAAAGCCAAGAGGTTTAGATTTGACTAATAACCCTTTAGAAAATTGCTCAAAACCTGGATCTTCAGCCTCAAGGATGACTACGTTAAAGCCGCCATTTAACCTCTTTCCCCTTAATTACTGGATGTGATTTACCTCAGGGATTTTGTCAGCGCCATGATGCTCCTTCCGGAGCGACCGTCGCGCTCTATAAATACCACCACAAATACAAATACAAAACCTTTGGGTTTTTTCAGTAATTGTTTTGTTTAGTCCTGGTTTTTGTAAAACTTTAAAGTTGGGGGAACTGTTGCGCCCACGGCATCATAAAAAAAGCAAAAAGAAGATGGCTAAAAACAAAAATATAACTGTGGTCTCAAATTGCACACATGGCCATGTTAGTCTTTGCGACATATGGGAACTACTTTATGTGTAGGTGGTCTCCTTGCAAAAGGGCAGAATCCCATCAGTCACAGTGAAATTAACCAATAACTGAAGTTTGCTGACTCCATGCTGTAGGTAGTGGGCGAAAATAAAATGTGAATGACGCAATAACAGACCAATGGATGAAGGGGGCTGCCTGAATGGCACTATAAGTAAGAATACTATAACTATAAATTTAGTGAAACCAAAAGATCTTGGTTGGCACCAAACCTAAAAAAGCAAAAGTGAGCCAGACCTGCTTTTGGTTCCCAGTTCACCTCTGTTTACATTACGTGGAGGCTGATGTCCTGACCAGTCAGCGAAAGCACTTTTCACCAGGGAGTTCTGGGATGTTTTAGTGCCTAAATGCTGCAGGGGATCTTGTTGGAAAGAGCTCACATCTCCTGTGCTGGACAGCTTTGTATAACCAAGACAGACTGGGGCGCCATTTATAATGGCGGTGGATAGGAGTGAATGAGTTCTGTTGCTCCTGCAGGTTTCATATGGTAGAAATATACCTTCACTGTGTATTTTAAGAGTCCTTGACTTCTTGCCATTGCCATTTGCAGAACAATAAGGTGCTCGTGGAGGAGGAATACATCATTTGCATTTATCTACCGTTATTCCTATTGTAAGATGTTAGATCTGTTCAGAGTGTGGTGTTCTGCTTTACTGCATGCATATCCTTTAACCTTGGACTCAGAAGAAAGGGCTTCTGTGCTGTTGCCTTTTTAAGTTCGCCCTTCTGAATAGACACAGGTTGTTTGTGAGCAGGTATACATTATTTTTTCGTTATTGAACAAATCTCAATTGATATTCAACTAAAGAGTCATAAGAGACTGGAATCAATGCACCAGATATGTATTTTCTCTAACCTTGGGAGAAATAGTCGTTTTTTGTCTTACACAATGGACTCTTCTTTGCTACATACATTCATTTGCAGACCCTGGAAATAGATGGAAAAGAACATGGGGTTTTCAGGTGACGTTATGCGAATGTCTTCTGTGTTTCAAGAGGCACACAATGGCTGACTTTCTGATTTGTTTTAATGAGTTAATTGAAAAGCTCTAATTCCTTGTTGCTTTTACGCTTATCCACAGGAACAAGTTGTATGGGCATTCAATATGGTGGTGTTTCATAATTATGAACGTGTATAATACAGGCTTGATTTAAATTTCATAAAGCACATAGTTTATGTATCTGTTTTTGTTGTTTTCTCTTTCAAAAGAACTGACGAGTTGATTCAGAAGACAATCCGTGAAAAATTTGCTCAGTGTACTGTGCTGACGATTGCACACCGACTCAACACCATTATTGACAGCGATAAAATTTTGGTAAGCCCATTATGGAAAGTCACTTACTATGGGTTAGTTTTCAAATTAGTATTGAGAAGAGAAAATGCATTCACGAATACCAACTAACTGATTTAGGCTTTTCATGGCGGACGTTCTATCCACCAATGTGGTAGAACAACAACCTCTGCAACAATGTTGGTAAAATGTATGCCATATTTAAACTTGGCTGCTGTAACAATGTGGATTTACCAGCATGAGAGAAACTACTATATGAGAAAACTCTGGGGCATATTATCAAGAACTGTGAGAAGATTATCGCCACTTTAGTGGCAGGAAACTGCCGCTAAAACGGCGATAATGGGCTTGATAATATGCCCTTGTGAATTCCCATACCAGCCCAGGTTAACACCAGAACCTGGGCTGCTATGGGAATTCACGAGGACATATTATCACGTCCATTATCGCCGTTTTAGCGGCTGTTTCCTGCCGCTAAAGCGCCGAAAATGTTATCGCAGTTCTTGATAATATGCCCCTCAGTGACCAGAAATTAACCATAAAAACGTGGGATGATGGAATTTACACTCTCATATAGTGTCAGTGCAAATATCCCGCCAAAGTAGCGGGTACCTCACCGTTCCCATATTTCCAGTGTCCATGCCATGTTAGGGTGCTGAAAATTAGAGACAAAATTACAGCTTTCTTGAAAGACTCTGATGATTTGCATGGCGATGTCACATGCCTCTGACTACGCCAGAGATGGTGGGAAACTTGCATTCCCCACGATATCTGATTGTATCAACAGTGATGCATAAGAGATCTGATGAGAAAGCCAGATAACAGGTTCACCAGTGGGACATTCACCAAATGTCACCCTTCTAATAATGTGCTGTAATTCATTGGGCTGTATAGAGGAATTCCACCTTTTTTAATTGTTGCATTACCTCGTCTACTTTCTACTTAATCTATGAATTTCTTTTCAGCTCTCCCTAGTTAACATGTTGGGTAATTTTAAATGCATAAGCCATGCCCAAGAATTGAGCTGGTCTAAATATATAGCCCATAGTCTCAGCTAGGGATGATTCAGGATGTGGATTTAAGTTTTTTAATACAGGAAGTTCCGGAAAAAATAATATCTTAGGGGCTCATTACGATGGTGGACGGATTTGGGTCCGGCCTCCTTTGAGGCGGCCTCACCACAATCCGAATTACGATGTGCTAGCGACCATGGCGGTCGTATTATCTATACTTTGCACTTGATGCGGTCAGCAGCCCCCACTGCAATGCAAAATAGAAGGCACTTGCATATCCAGGGATATGTAGTGCGGCACAATAGGTGTGCCCTTGCCCCAGCCCCATGGATGAAGGGGGGCCGACTATGGGCCCCTAAATCGGTTTCAACCTGCCTTTTCGTGGCAGTTGACCACTGCAAAACGACCGGCGGAAAGGGATATCATAATCCCAATAGCGGTGCCTAGCATGCACCGCCGCAATGCTGGGCAATGAGAGTGCTCAAACAGGCCGTCGGAAAAGGACCGCCTGTCGGAACCATGGCGGTCAGTCTTTCCGATCGCAATGTTTCCCCAGCCATCATAAATAAGGCAGGCAGAAAAGCGCAGTATGGTGGCGGAGGGCCCGCCACCAACAGGCTGTTGGTGGCAGGCCTTCCGCCATCGTAATCATGCTCTTAGTTTGAATAATAATAATGTAAATGATCAGTACCTTAAAACAAACTAGTTAATACATTGCAAGAAATAACATATGTTAATGGTAAACTATGAAATGTAGCATCTTCAGAAACTGATGCAGGTAATTGCATACATACACAGCAGGTTCACTGATAAAATATCGACACCTAAAATATCCCCATACCACAATATCGAGTTTTAAATATCGATGTCAAAAATATCAACATCCTACATTTATATTAGTAAGTACAAAAGTATCGGGAAAAAAATATCGGTGTCAACAAATAGTTGTACAAAATATCAGTCTTTATTTATATATGTGACCAAGAGCTGTTGAGCTCCAAACGCGTCTGTTTGTGCCCAGAATATAAACCTGATTTTGCAAGCCTGGATCGGTGTGGCTCGTGCTTAGGGGATACAGTAAACTTGGTGGTGGATAAATATATATATATATTAATAGGATGGTCAAATACTGATACTCATAAAGGGGAGTTCTACTTACCGCCGAGAGCCACGGAAAGCTGCCAGAGGTACCAGCCGCCACCGCCAAGAGTCACGAAGCCTACAAACACCGCGCCGCCGCTCCGGGGACTACAACACCCGGCAGGCCTCGCGGCGGCGCGTAGCTGCTGACGACAGACACGGGGAGCAAGCGCCAGGAGGTCAATAAATTCCCTGACACCGCGGCAGAGCGGGGGAGTTCTACTTACCGCCGCCACCGCCGAGAGCCACGGAAAGCTGCCAGAGGTACCAGCCGCCACCGCCAAGAGTCACGAAGCCTACAAACACCGCGCTGCCGCTCCGGGGACGACAACACCCGGCAGGCCTCGCGGCGGCGTGTAGCTGCTGACGACACACGCGGGGAGCAAGCGCCAGGAGGCGCAATAAATTCCCTGACACCCCGGCAGAGCGGGGGAGTTCTACTTACCGCCGCCACCGCCGAGAGCCACGGAAAGCTGCCAGAGGTACCAGCCGCCACCGCCAAGAGTCACGAAGCCTACAACACCGCGCCACCGCTCCGGGGACTACAACACCCGGCAGGCCTCGCGGCGGCGCGTAGCTGCTGACGACAGACGCGGGGAGCAAGCGCCAGGAGGCGCAATAAATTCCCTGACACCCCGGCAGAGCGGGGGAGTTCTACTTACCGCCGCCACCGCCGAGAGCCACGGAAAGCTGCCAGAGGTACCAGCCGCCACCGCCAAGAGTCACGAAGCCTACAAACACCGCGCCGCCGCTCCGGGGACTACAACACCCGGCAGGCCTCGCGGCGGCGCGTAGCTGCTGACGACAGACGCGGGGAGCAAGCGCCAGGAGGGGCAATAAATTCCCTGACACCCCGGCAGAGCGGGGGAGTTCTACTTACCGCCGCCACCGCCGAGAGCCACGGAAAGCTGCCAGAGGTACCAGCCGCCACCGCCAAGAGTCACGAAGCCTACAAACACCGCGCCGCCGCTCCGGGGACTACAACACCCGGCAGGCCTCGCGGCGGCGTGTAGCTGCTGACGACAGACGCGGGGAGCAAGCGCCAGGAGGCGCAATAAATTCCCTGACACCCCCGCCTCGCGGGACGCGAGCGGGACGCCCGGGGCGAAGCCCGGGCAAAGGGCGGGACCTCTACGGCCCTCATCGGCAGGAAGAGACAGTGCCAGGGCCCTGACCTCTGTGCAAAATTCCCAAGTAAGTTATAATCTCCAAAAATAATTGTCTGGGATATCACCTTCGACCAATACCATACGGATCTGCATAGACGCTACTTGGAAAAGTTGCTATTTTAAAAATGTCGAAATCTAAAACTACAGCCCCCATCAACACCATAGACAATTATATGGTCCAGAAAGTTGCCAAAATCAACCAGGATAGGAGATCATCCCTGGGGTTGAGCTACTCACCAGACTTGCTTATTGATAACATGCCTTTATCTACTTCCGCTCTCGATATTAGCAATGAGGTGTTCCAGTTCCCAGATAACAACCCATTGACTCAGCTCCTAGTAGCCATTTCCGAACCAGCTCCTGAGAGCATACAGGACAAAGAAATTATTTTTCTAGGAGAGGAGGCCCCTGCACCGGTCCCTGCTCCGAGAGTAACAAAAGGGGGGGAGAAGAATATATCTAAACGGGGCGGTCTCCGGTCAAGCAAAAAGCGCCTCAATGCTTCCCCTCAGGATAATAGTGGAGATGATATAAGGGGTAATGTAGGAGGGAAGGTTTACTTGGATGAAGATCAATTCAAGAAGTTGCTTAATGCCGTAGATAATAAGATCAAAACCATAACCAAACCGCTCCTAAGTAAAATAGACCAGCTTACAGAGGAGGTGAACAGACTGGGGGTTCTCCTGCAAAAATCACTAGAAGAAAAAACGAAAACCCCTCTGCCAAAGACATCTAGTGCCGAATCAAAATCTACCCGACTTGCCCCCAGGTTAGATTTATTTGCAAATACTCCTTTGATCACCTTGGGGAGTACAGCTCTAGGGAGGGGGGACCTGAGAGACATGGATCCAGATATTAATAAAGGGGTCCCTACAGGGCCGAGTTATAGAGGCAGAAAAGAAGATGATAATCTAGAGAAGGGGCCCGTAGAACTAATCGTGGAGGCTTCACCATTAATATTGGTCCTAGCAAATGTCCCACAGCAGGAATCAGGGCAAGTAGAGAACACTCCTTCTTTGATAAATAAATCTCTCCATTGGCTATCAAGAAACATGGCTTTCGCTCGGGGAGGCATGGATCAGCTGGCACAGGAAATAGTTAAAGCTAGAAGAGTTGAATGGATCGGGGGTGGTACCAAAATATTCAAGGGGGATTGTTTGGTGCTACATCTTTCCGACCCAGAAGTTCTGCCAAATATTCTAGCTAATATATACCCCCCCCAGCGTAGATCAACTGAAATAGTGCCATTAACGTTGGATTTCTTTTATACAAAAAAAGGTAACACCTTAAATCCAACAATGCTGAAAACTAAGTGGAACCCTGTACTAAGAAAAGCCAAAACTCCTGATAATAGAAACAACTGGGGTATATTGACGGAAAATAGGTTCTCGGCCCTTTCTGGTCTAAGTGAATGTGATTGACTGGAAGAATGGAGGAGCTTAGGAAAGGTTATGGCTGTAGAGGTTAACTACGGGAGCACTGGCATTATAAAGAATTTAGAAATGAATTGCAGTGAGGGTGAGACACCTGATCACAGGGAACATACTCCTAGTATAGCAGTGTACACCCCATTAATCACCCATACCATTGCAAGTAATGAGGAAAGTACTCCTCCATCCCTCTTGCTCCCCCTTAATCAGGGCATACCTTTACAAGAGAGGAACACTGAGTTGAAAGGTAGAATTAAACTCATTTCTTGGAACATAGCGGGAATCCATCACAAATTAGAAACTCCCGAATGGTGTGAGTTTATTGATCGGCATGATGTTATCATGCTGCAGGAAACTTGGGCAGTGGCACCAGTCTTTCGACAGGGCTTTTTAAATTTCTATGTACCTGCGAAAAAGAATATTAAGGGGCGGCCTTCTGGGGGTTTAACCACTTGGGTACGACAATCTTTACAATGTACCATCAAACAGAGACATGTCAATAATTGTGACCTACTCCCATTAGTTCTCACTAGGGCTGATGGCCATAACCTGACCTTATATAATATTTATGCCAGGGGAACTCAAGGGGGTATAGCCTCTGATGTGATAGGTGCATTAGATAATGACTTAGAGATTCTACCCTTGCAGCACACCATCCTGGTGGGGGGAGACCTGAACACAACATTTGAACCACTAGGATGTGAGGATAATGAACTGGCCCAAGAGGAAGATACCAAATGGGGAATTCCCCAATTGGATCTCCCGCTGGTAAAAAAATGGACAGAAGTGGCAATACAGGTTAAGAGCCTATGCCTGTCCAGAGGATTGAGGGCAGTAAATGGCCGCACCCCTTCTGACCCACAGGGTAAGCATACCTTTGATAATTCGCGGTCAAGTAGCAGGATAGATTACATCCTTATAGATGATAGAGACTGGCATAAAGTGGTGGATATGCAAGTGATACCACGACTGGAGAGTGACCACAACCCATTGTGCCTGCTCCTTAACCTGGAACAAGGTGTACATTTAATTAACTTGAAATGGGGTCTTACGGCACTAGATGTCGTTTCAACCAATAATCTCCGCCACATTAAATGGGCAACTTTGGTAGATAATCCCGGGGATATGCAGGCCCTTGAGGAGATAGTTATTGAAGAGGTTACCAGACTGCAGATTCTTACTAATGAAATACATTTTAATCAATTGATTGAAGAGTCACAGCCAAAGTTCTTTGCTAATTTACAGAAGCTATTTTTTTTTAAAAACCAGCAGAGGAAGGGTACTAGACCCCCAATAAAAAGAGGGTGGTATGACCACTCCTGCAGAAAAGCGCGACAGAAACTCAGCATAGCACTAAGGACTAAAATAGGAGTATTAAAGGCCAGGGACGAGTACAGGAAAGCACAAACCAGGGCAAAAAGATTGTGGGATGAGAATACATGGTTAGATCTGAAGAAAGCATGTGCAGCCAAGCAGCGGAAGGAGTTTTGGGCCATCCTAAAGTGGGGCAGTGGGGGAATAGCAGACTGCCCGAAAAATCATGTAGCAAAGGAGGCTTGGGTGGACTTTTTCAAACCTCAATACGCAGCTCACCCGCCTCCTCTAATTGAATCCCCCCTAGAAAGGGTATTCTATACTCATGAAATATTTTCATTGAAAGATGTAAACGAGGCAATGGATGGAGTATCCAGAGGTAGGGCGCCAGGAATCGATGGAATACCGGCGGATGTGTTTTTATCCGACAGGGCTAACTGGTGCAAATATTTCGTATGGCTTAGTAACGCCATCGCACAAGGAGCAACGATTCCAGTAACATGGAAAGGTGCGGAAATAATACCTGTTTTTAAAAAAGGGGATAAGGCTTTACCAAGCAACTACAGGCCCATCAGCCTTATCGACTCGGCGCAAAAACTGATGGGCAGGATGATACAAAATAAAATACAAGCCTGGATAGATGATAAGGATATCCTCTCCCCGTACCAAGCCGGCTTCCGCCCTTTAACTAGCTCTGTTGACCAGGTATTCCATTTTCTAACTATGTACTGGAAAAATGTAACCCTAACAAATGGTCCATTATTTGCTGTTTTCGTTGACTTGAAGTCAGCGTTTGATTTAGTTCCCCGACAAAAACTTTGGATTGTCTTGCGGGATCTTGGAATAAGCCCTGAATTGCTGACTCTGCTCATGAGGATGCATGAAAACAACTATGCCCGGATTAGATGGGGTGCGCAGGGAGACGTCACTGAATCCTTCCCCGTGGATCGAGGGGTAAGGCAGGTCTGTGTCCTGGCACCCACCTTATTCTCCCTCTACATCAACGGCATAGTTGACTTCTTAAAACAATCTCCGACAGATGCCCCACTATTAGATGGGGAGCGGGCCCCAGTATTAATGTTTGCAGATGACACCCTGCTGGTCTCGCGGACCCCTAGCGGACTGCAAAAGACAATTAACGCTTTTGGTGACTTCTGTCGGTTACGGGGTTTGGAAATAAATACATCAAAGACTAGGGGCCTTATTTATGAAGGACTTGCGCCACCGGTGCGTCACTTTTAACATGGGAAAAAGTGACGCACCGGTGGCGCAAGGCTTTCATAAATGAGGCCCTAAGTTTATGAACCTGAACCCAGCCAAGAAATTCAAGGGGAAATGCATTTTAATGGGTCTTCACTGGAGGAAGTGAATGCTTTTACCTATCTAGGTATCTCTTTACAGGCCAACATGAACTGGAAATCCCATTTGGACTCTGTGGTGCTAAAGTTCAACCAATTGACAGGGGCAATAGCCCAAAAACATAAATCTTCATTTACTAAACCCATCCAGCCAATAATGGAGATTTACAGCATGAAAGTGTTGGGCGCTTGCCTTTACGGATCAGAGCTATGGGGCTTCACCAATCTGAGCACATTAGCCGTTGCAGAAAACAAATTTCTTCGACGAATGACTGGTGTCCCCCAGAGCACTCCTTCGATCCCGCTCCAGTATGATCTCGGGAGGAAAAAGATCGAGGACATGGCCAGACTGCGTCCCCTCCTATATTGGAGGCGTATAAAAACTACTCCTGAATTGGGACATTACGCAGCTGCCCTCATGGACGTTGCTAGCTCAGACCGGTTTCACAAAATATTGTGGTTAAAAGAAGTTAGGAATTTGCTCCAAAAAATGCACCTAGATCACTTGTGGACTGCAGTAGACCCACATGCCTTTCCTTCTAAGGTTTCATTGAAAAAAATGTATTGGGACATGATAAATAATACCGTACTGATTTCCAATCAACCATCTTTGTTGGCATCCCAGTTCTTGGATTTTAAAATTACTCCTAAATGTGAACAGTACTGGGATTTGATCTCTAAACCCCTAGATAGGAAACTGTATTTCCAGCTTAGAATTGGCTCTCTACCCCTCAATGCTTTTACGGCCAAATGGTCCCCTGGTAATGTAAAAACATGCTCTTATTGTAAAGCACATGTAGAGGACATCCCACATTTTCTGTTTGTTTGCCCACTATATGCTGCCCCAAGAAGTAGATGGTTAAAACCGGTTTGCAGGAATTTGGGGACAAGGAAATATCTTGAGGCATTAAGTATATTAAAATCAAATTGTGCCCCCAATCTTGCAATCGCAGTAGCCAAATATATGGGGTGGGCCTGGATAATACGCACGCGCACTTTAAAACTGTAATTAATCATGGGAAATGCATTTGTAATGACAATTTTAACTTGCTAAGGCCTTGTGCTGTGACTTGATTTTATAACGTATGAATTACACAAATCGAAATATTTGTCAACACTGTATAAAATGAATGATATTTAATAAGTATTTTATTCTGTTCTTAAAACTTTAGCGTAGTATTTATTCTGTTTAGCTTCGGGAAACATGCTTTTATGACAATGTTGTCGAATAAAGTATTTAAACTTGAAACTTGAACTTGATACTCATAAATATTCATCCTGATCAAGAGCAGTACAAAACATATTGGTCTACAATGCTTCATCATGTCTGGACACAGATTTCATACAATTCTAAATGGTATATACAGCCGTATAAACCGCTGATTGATGTGCAAACATAGCTGTGCAAACCTGATGTGCAAAGATGGTTGACCCCTTTGTCATAACCTATGTAAAGCGTCTCAAAGCTTCTGAAAAGAAGAGCAAGAAGAGGGGAAATCATTATCTGTTTCTGTGATAATCATTTCCCCTCTTCTTGCTCTTCTTTTCAAATGTCTTTGATATTTTGGACCGGGTTAACATTTAAGAACACTGCACTGAGATGGATTATAGGTACTAATCCAGAAATTATTAATGTGGGTCCCTTTCTCGTTTCCTTCCCTATGTATATATATATATATATATATATATATGTCTTTATTAAGGATGAATATTTATGAGTGTTAGTATTTGACCATGTTACAAAAACAAAACGGCATTTCTCGTTATTTGCACATTGTCAGGCAATTCCCACCAGAAGCTTTGAGACGCACTAGCACTTATTACTTAGCTCTACATGTCATTCCATGGCATGAGCTTATGAATATCGAGAGAGATGAGCATCCATTATTTGGAGAGCATCAATAACTAATTCAGCAGTTTTACCTGTTGCAAAAGATTTATTTTAACATTTCTATATGGCTATTTTTTCACACCCAATATTAGGCACGATTTGCACTTTATTATTTACCTATACACCATGACCGACATCCAGGCATTGCTAGGCATTATCCAAAATTGGTAACGACTCAATCTTGTCTTCTAATTTGTAGGCACGTTTGAGTTATGGTGATCGGCCATAAGACATGATGAAAGACTAATATGCTGTAATGTAATTTAATTTCCCATGTTGACACTTTGGTCATTGTTAATTATTTAACTAATAGTGGAGTTTTTCCAGTATTTTACTGTTTATCTGTCCATCAAATTTAGTTCTTAGATTAATCAGTCATATGCCATGATCATTTTCTGCATTTGAAATTAGTATTATCAAATTAGGCTGATCTCCAGTATTTTACGGATATCTGTTAATGTTTTATGAAATGTGTTTAACATTTGTCATGATTTCGTCTATGTCCATGCTTGGTAGGTCATGTGGTGTGTTTATGTATTGCACTGTCACTTTAAAAATGCACTGAGTTCGTGCTCCGACATGGCATGTGAACAAGGCTCATTTGAGCTGAAACGCGTCATGGCGACAAATGGAGTATATTAAATTTAAGCACCTACTTCGGGTCTGTGTCCTTCTGTTCGGTGTGAATCTTGCTGGTTTTGGAAAGGAAAGTGATATATATTACCTACTGGCGGTTGCCAGTAGGTAGTTATAGTTAGGACCTTGTTACATAGAAAATCCGCAACATTCTATTGGGAATTATTTTGGCGCCGGTTAAGTAATTTGCTTGTAGTTTTCCCAAATTTTGGCCAGCTCCGCTGCGCTCCTTCCCTCAAGGTCTCGGGTAGATTCGTCAAGCGGGGGCCGAGAAAAAAGGGGGGTCCCAAAACGTGTTTTCCCCATGTTAATTTCCATAGGACCTTCAGACACGGCTACAGCCCGAACCGCTGAACGGAATTACACCACACTTTGCAAAATGGTAGAGTCTGGTACGCAGATCACGCTTTTGGTTAAATAGTGTAAATCCCTCCAGTAGTTCCTGAGAAAATTAAAATTGAAATCAATTATATATCTATAAGCGCGCACCGTGCGCGCACCGTGCGCGCACTTTGCCGTGCACGAGCTTCATGCTGATTGGCTGCCACTGTCTGTCAACACTCCAAAACAGAAATGGATGGCAGCCATCTTGTGCCTCAGTAGACTGAGGCACAAGAAAGCAGAAAAAAAAGTGTAGAACTCAAAAAGGGGGCAGGGTAGAAGCACCCTGACCCCCTAGGCCTGCTCAGGGGGTCCCACAGGGACCCCCAAGGCGAAAAAACCAAAATCGAAAAATCGCGGGGTGCGCGCACGGTGCGCTCACCCCATGATTTCCCCCCCCTTTTGCCTTGGGGGTCCTTGTGGGAACCCCTGAGCAGGCCTAGGGGGTCAGGGTGCTTCTACCCTGCCCCCTTTTTGAGTTCTAAAACTTCTCGAGCACAAGCTGCATGCTCATTGGCTTTCAACACTTCAAACCAGGAAGTGTTGGCAGCCATCTTGTGCTCGGTAGACCGAGGAAAGCAGAAAAACAAACGTGTAGAACACAAAAAGGGGGCAGGGTAGAAGCACCCTGACCCCCTAGGCCTGCTCATGGGGTCCCACAAGGACCCCCAAGGCCAAAAATGTTTTTTTTAAAAACCCCGGTATGTTTATTTAAAAATTACCCCCCAGGGGAGCCAAATTGTGGGGGCATAGTGATAAAGAAGTGTGGGGGGTGCCCAATCCCCCCCACACTGCCCGGGGACCGCCGCCCTCCGGGGCAAAGCAACGCAGCTCCCTGGCACATACTGGAGGCTCCTGGTGGGCTAGTTGCCTCCCAGGGAATTAGTTCCCCCTCTGCAAATGCGCCCGTGGGCTGCGCTGCAGAGAGGTGTAAAAAAGGGTGTGGCCTCATTACACCTCACTGCAATGCAGCCCCCTGGGAAATACTGGAGGTTCCTGGTGGGCTAGTTGGCCCCCAGGGACCCCCAGTATGCAAGGGGAATTAGTTCCTCCTCTGCAAATGTGCCAGGGGGCTGCGTTGGTCACTTTTGTGACACAGCGGCGGTGCAAAAGATGCACCATGGTGCGTGTTATTTACAACATGACGCATCTGGGAGATGCGTCACGTTGTAAAGCCCTGTGCCATAAGGAGGCGTTATGGTGCAGGGGGGATGTTCCTGCGCAGGAACGCCTGCTAAAAATGGCTAATTGAAATCTACAAGATTTCACTCAATCACTTTTAGTCCAATGCTATGTCAAAACCCTGCCCCTGATTAAAGCAGGCGTAAGGCTTGACGCAGCATTAGTTGAATGGGCCCCCCAGGAGCATTGCTGGAGCTGCATCGCGCATGCGACGCAACTCTAGCAATGCAACACCTTTACGGCACAGATGCGTCACGCATCTGTGCTGTTTTTGTCCCATGGTGTGCCACATTATAAATGTGGAACATCAGTGGTGGCGCTTGGGTAGTCATTGCACCATCAGGATTCAAGCAAGCCGGGCCGAAGACGGCTGTAATGCCAGAAACCGGTCCCCGGAAGCTTGTTTCCTTCCCAGTGTAAGAATTGGCTTTTGTAGTCTGGTCTGCCCTGTTCCCATGATGCACTGGGCCAGGGACAGACTAATTTGCATACAGCCAGGTTCTGAAACTGGGATGGTGCAGTGAGCTAAAAAACGGTGTTGGATCTAGCCCTGATCTCTTGACTGGGTGAGAGTACTCTGCTTAATTCAGAGACTCTGTCCATCACCACCCCTTGTTGTAAATAATTTTGTCCACCCTAAGCGTGGAAGGGTATACTCAGATGTGAGTCCCTTGCTCATTGCACCATCAGGATTCAAGCAAGCCGGGCTGAAGACGGCTGTAATGCCAGAAACCGGTCCCCGGAAGCTTGTTTCCTTCCCAGTGTAAGAATTGGCTTGTGTAGTCTGGTCTGCCCTGTTCCCATGATGCACTGGGCCAGGGACAGACTAATTTGCATACAGCCAGGTTCTGAAACTGGGATGGTGCAGTGAGCTAAAAAACGGTGCTGGATCTAGCCCTGATCTCTTGACTGGGTGAGAGTACTCTGCTTAATTCAGAGACTCTGTCCATCACCACCCCTTGTTGTAAATAATTTTGTCCACCCTAAGCGTGGAAGGGTATACTCAGATGTGAGTCCCTTGCTCATTGCACCATCAGGATTCAAGCAAGCCGGGCCGAAGACGGCTGTAATGCCAGAAACCGGTCCCCTGAAGCTTGTTTCCTTCCCAGTGTAGGAATTGGCTTTTGTAGTCTGGTCTGCCCTGTTCCCATGATGCACTGGGCCAGGGACAGACTAATTTGCATACAGCCAGGTTCTGAAACTGGGATGGTGCAGTGAGCTAAAAAACGGTGTTGGATCTAGCCCTGATCTCTTGACTGGGTGAGAGTACTCTGCTTAATTCAGAGACTCTGTCCATCACCACCCCTTGTTGTAAATAATTTTGTCCACCCTAAGCGTGGAAGGGTATACTCAGATGTGAGTCCCTTGCTCATTGCACCATCAGGATTCAAGCAAGCCGGGCCGAAGACGGCTGTAATGCCAGAAACCGGTCCCCGGAAGCTTGTTTCCTTCCCAGTGTAAGAATTGGCTTTTGTAGTCTGGTCTGCCCTGTTCCCATGATGCACTGGGCCAGGGACAGACTAATTTGCATACAGCCAGGTTCTGAAACTGGGATGGTGCAGTGAGCTAAAAAACGGTGTTGGATCTAGCCCTGATCTCTTGACTGGGTGAGAGTACTCTGCTTAATTCAGAGACTCTGTCCATCACCACCCCTTGTTGTAAATAGTTTTGTCCACCCTAAGCGTGGAAGGGTATACTCAGATGTGAGTCCCTTGCTCATTGCACCATCAGAATTCAAGCAAGCCGGGCCGAAGACGGCTGTATTGCCAGAAACCGGTCCCCGGAAGCTTGTTTCCTTCCCAGTGTAAGAATTGGCTTTTGTAGTCTGGTCTGCCCTGTTCCCATGATGCACTGGGCCAGGGACAGACTAATTTGCATACAGCCAGGTTCTGAAACTGGGATGGTGCAGTGAGCTAAAAAACGGTGTTGGATCTAGCCCTGATCTCTTGACTGGGTGAGAGTACTCTGCTTAATTCAGAGACTCTGTCCATCACCACCCCTTGTTGTAAATAATTTTGTCCACCCTAAGCGTGGAAGGGTATACTCAGATGTGAGTCCCTTGCTCATTGCACCATCAGGATTCAAGCAAGCTGGGCCGAAGACGGCTGTAATGCCAGAAACCGGTCCCCGGAAGCTTGTTTCCTTCCCAGTGTAAGAATTGGCTTTTGTAGTCTGGTCTGCCCTGTTCCCATGATGCACTGGGCCAGGGACAGACTAATTTGCATACAGCCAGGTTCTGAAACTGGGATGGTGCAGTGAGCTAAAAAACGGTGTTGGATCTAGCCCTGATCTCTTGACTGGGTGAGAGTACTCTGCTTAATTCAGAGACTCTGTCCATCACCACCCCTTGTTGTAAATAATTTTGTCCACCCTAAGCATGGAAGGGTATACTCAGATGTGAGTCCCTTGCTCATTGCACCATCAGGATTCAAGCAAGCTGGGCCGAAGACGGCTGTAATGCCAGAAACCGGTCCCCGGAAGCTTGTTTTCTTCCCAGTGTAAGAATTGGCTTTTGTAGTCTGGTCTGCCCTGTTCCCATGATGCACTGGGCCAGGGACAGACTAATTTGCATACAGCCAGGTTCTGAAACTGGGATGGTGCAGTGAGCTAAAAAACGGTGTTGGATCTAGCCCTGATCTCTTGACTGGGTGAGAGTACTCTGCTTAATTCAGAGACTCTGTCCATCACCACCCCTTGTTGTAAATAATTTTGTCCACCCTAAGCGTGGAAGGGTATACTCAGATGTGAGTCCCTTGCTCATTGCACCATCAGGATTCAAGCAAGCCGGGCCGAAGACGGCTGTAATGCCAGAAACCGGTCCCCGGAAGCTTGTTTCCTTCCCAGTGTAAGAATTGGCTTTTGTAGTCTGGTCTGCCCTGTTCCCATGATGCACTGGGCCAGGGACAGACTAATTTGCATACAGCCAGGTTCTGAAACTGGGATGGTGCAGTGAGCTAAAAAACGGTGTTGGATCTAGCCCTGATCTCTTGACTGGGTGAGAGTACTCTGCTTAATTCAGAGACTCTGTCCATCACCACCCCTTGTTGTAAATAATGTCGTAGGTTACTTGGCGCATCGCTGCTGATTTGCAGAGATGCACCATGTAACGTACATCTGCCTCATTGTTTCAGTCACTCTTTTACTTCACTTTCTTCAGTCACTATACTTCCTTTACCTCACTCATTTGCTCAGTCCTTTACTCCATTTTTGTCATTCATTTCGATAGCCATTTATACACTACACATTCATTCAAAAGAAAGATGACACAGTGCATAAGAAATAGAGCTCTTTTTTGAAAAATGAGTTAGTTCTGAAAATAATTTTTTTTTTGGTTTTGTTATTTTTTTTTAATTTTTCTTTTTTTAACAAAGTTTTATACTTTTTTGGGGTTTTTTGAAACGCAAACTGAAATCCTGAACTTCAAAAGTGTTCAACAGGAACAACAAAAAACTGAAAATAAAAAAAATTATTGCCTTCTTGTGCACACATGCTCCATGATGCGCTTTTCAACAAGCACAAGGCTTTGTTCAGAGTATACAAGAATTTCGTTGCACTTGTTGCAGCTTCTTTAAATATGGCCTCAGGTCCAGTTCAACAGTTGAAGGAGATGGAGGTGTTGCCGATGATGTGCTGGCCACAGCTGGTGGCATTTGTGTGGCCAGGGCTTTAGTGGATTCCTTCGCAAACTGCGCAGGATGCACTTGCCTCACATGTCTCATCATCGTGTGAATTGAAAATGAATGATTTTTCGCGGGGTTTCCCCTAGAAAGGACAGTGTCACAAATGGTGCACGTGACTTTAGGTGCATTCACCTTCTTTAGTCCTTCAGGATATCGAAATAATTGCCAAATAAAAGATTCCTTCACTCGCCGTTGAGGAAGTCGATACTGTTCATCAGAATCAGATGATGATGATTCCGGTCTGGCTGCCATTTCAGTTATTTCTCAGAGAAGCTGGAGAGGGTCCTTCTTCCACGAGATTGAAACAGATAAAGAGGGAAATGGGTGGGGTTTTTGAAGATTCTAGAACTGAAACTACTATGAACCAATGAAAAGTGTTGTTTTTGAGTCACATGACTTGACGTGCGTGCTCGGGTGCGCGCACCCGGTCGCGCACGTCACTTTAAAATGGCGGTCTGCCCGATTTTCATAAAAGTTTCAAAACGTAAAAAGGAGGCAAGGTAGAGACACCCTGACCTGCTAGACCTTCTCAAGGGGTCCCAGAAGAATCTCGACGGGTTGAAAAATAGTGGGGTGCGCGCACCCGGTCGCGCACCCCGTCTCAAAATGGCGTTTAACTCGATTTACATAAAAGTTTCAAAACGTGAGAAGGAGGCTTGGTAAACACTCCCTGACCCCCTAGGTATTCTCAGGGGGTCCATTAAGGACCCCCAAGGCCCAAAAAATCCTTTAATTATTTACTAAAAAGTTGCGGTGCGCGCACCCGGTCGCGCACGTCGGAATAAAATGGCGTTTTACCCGATTTACATAAAAGTTTAAAAACGTGAAAAGGAGGAAAGATAGACAGTCCTTGACCCCCTAGAGTTTCTCAGGGGGTCCCAAAACAACTCCGACGGGCAAAAAAAACCTTTAAAGAAAAATAAATTTGCGGGGTGCGCGCACCCGGTCGCGCACCTCACAATTGAATTAAAAAAAAAAGTCAAGTCATGTGACTCAAAAACAACATTTTTCATTGGTTCATAGTAGTTTCAGATCTAGAATCTTCAAAACCCCACCCATTTCCCCCACTATTTGCTTTATTCTCCTGGAAGAAGGACCCTTTTTGGAGCTGGAAGCAGAAAAAAGAACAGGATGGCAGAAAGACAAGAAACATCATCTTCTTCATCTGACTCCCACATGGAATATCGCCAGCCAGCTAAGAAAGGGAAATCTTCTTTTATTTGGAAGTTTTTTACTTTTCCTGAGCATCAAAAAAAGGTAAATGCCCCTAAAGTAACGTGTACCCTTTGTGGTACTGTTCTTTCAAGGGGAAACCCTCTTAAAAAATACTCTATTTCTATCCATACCATGGTAAGACATGTAAAAAATGTGCACCCTGTGCAATATGCCCAAGCAGCCACAAGAGCTCAGGCCCAGCAGATTCCACCAGCTGTGGCCAGCACATCTACAGCTCCACCTCCATCGCCAGCAACAGCAGAAATGGACGTTAGGCCATATTTGGCACATGTGCATATGCGGTGCAACAAATGTTTTGATATTATTGTTTATGGAGAACAGAGCCTGAATCTAATTGAACGCATGATTCAGAATCATAAATGCTCTGAAAGGAGATAATTTTTTTTCTATTTTTCATTTATTTTGTTCCGGTTGAACAGTTTCCTTGTTGCAGTTCCTGAATTTTCTTCAAAAAAAAAAAAAATCTCAAATTTAAAAAAAAGGAAAAAAATATATAAAACAACAAAAGAAGAAAAAAAACTGTTCTTTTCAGAACTCATTCAATTCTCTAAAAAGAGTTATATTCTTAAACACTGTGTCGGTCATTTTTTTTTAACGGGCGCGCCAGTTATAGTCTGTACAACTAACTATAACGTGAGAATTTCAATGGTTTTGTATGAGTAAATTGTCCAGCTAACTATAACTGATATAAAACCAATGGTTTTTTCAATGAATTTGCTAGGTTTTTTAAATGCTAATTCCTAACTATAACGTGTGTAAAACCTATGGTTTTTTCAGTGAATATATATATATATATATATATATATATATGTTAACAAATGTAACAGATACACTTATTTAAAAAAAGTTGAACACGCATATAATAATTAATGTATATATTTATTTTAAAACAATTAAACTTTTCATTTTATAATTTTAAACATATATAAAAATGTAGCAGATATATATTTATTTATTTATAATGTTTTATATAGCGCGATCTAGATCCCGAAGGATATCAGAGCGCTTTACAATAAATTGGTAGAGAGTACAACATGAAATAGACATGGTAATTGAGAAAAGGAGAAAAAAAAAGTTTAACTGTAAACAAAGGAACAAATATAAGGAATAATATTATGCAGAGGGTACATCTGTGACTGTTAGTTGTGCCATAAAGCGAGGAACAAAGAGATAGACGCCTTATAGGTGCACCATCCCCTTGCACTAGGTATGTGGGTGTATTGTAGTGGAGGGCTTTGTGTGTCAGGATTGCAATCTTTTGCTGAATTCGTGCTTCACAGAGTAGCCAGTTGAGAGATTTAAGGACTGGGGATGTGTGCTCATTTCGTTTTGGAGCCTGTAGTTCAGCGAGGCCCTAAGTGGAGCCAGGGCAAATTTAGGAAGGCCACAGAGATTTGCACTTCCATAGTCTAACCTTGGTAAGATAAGAACTTGTACAACCTGCTTGAAATTCTTTTGTGGCAAGAAGGGTTTGATCAATCTGAGAGTCCTCATCAAGTGGTTCGCTCCCTTACAAACGTTGCTGATATGAGTCTTCATATTCAGGTGATTGTCCACTGTGACTCCAAACGAGTCTATGATGATCGGAGGTGTGGCATCCAGAGGTCGATCTTGGGGGTGTGGTTCGGCGGGGAGATGAGCAAGAATTCCGTTTTGGAGGCATTGAGCAGGAGATGGTTATCCGTTAACCAATTTTGAGTCAACATAAGGATAGAATTTAGCGCAATGATGTTATCCGGGGGTGACATTTTTAAATAGAGTTGAGTGTCGTCAGCATACATGTGGAAGAGAATGTTCATTAAGTTAAGTAGATTAGTGAGAGGTTCCAAGAAAAGGTTGAGGAGGATAGGTGAAAGGGTAGATCCTTGGGGGACCCCGATAAGTTCTGGGGAGGGCTGAGAGAGAGAGTGGTTTGACTTGAATCTTTGGGATCTGTGTAGAAGGAAGGATGAGAACCAGAGGAGCACCTGATCCGAGAAACCCATTCTGTTTTGTAAGATGGATAGGAGGATGTCATGATTGACTGTATCGAATGCAGAGGAAACGTCAAGGAGGATCAGGAGGCAGGATTCGTTTTTGTCAAGCATTTTCAGAATGTCATCAAAAATGTGTACAAGGGCCTATTTATTGCTGTGACCCCTCCGGAAACCTGATTGATGATGGTCTAAAAGTTGGTAATTCTCAATGTGAGCACTGAGCTGAGATTGGAAACATTTTTCAAGAAGTTTCGCAAGGGTGGAGATGTTGGAGATAGGTTGGAAGTTATTGAGATCCGATTTGTCCGTTTTTTGTTTTTTTTAGAATAGGTGAGACCTGGGCTGCTTTTAGGCAGTTGGGGATCAAGCCTTGAGATAAGGAGGCGTTAACAATCCTGGTCCAGGTGGGGATGAGAGCGCTCTTGATTTCCTTGAAGATGACCGGAGGCAGCGGGTCCCCGAAGTAGTTAGACGGATTGATAGTCTGGAGAATTTTTCCAATGTCTTTTTCACTAACATATACAAATAACATAAATCTATTTTTTGTAAACTTTCTATTATAAATTAAATCATTAAACTATTTATACATCTTTAAACTTGCATTTCCCACTACAGTTGTTGCAACATTAGGCAAAGTGTTGGATAGCAGAGTGGTAAAAATTACTATTCCCACTCCAGTGAATGCAATAGTAGGGAAAGTGTTGGATAGCGGAGGGATTACATTTACTATTCCCACTCGAGTCAATGCAACAATAGGAAAAGTGTTTGATAGTGGAGAGGTAAAAATTACTATTCTAACTCCAAAGATTTCAATAGTACGGAAAGTGTTGGATAGCAGAGGGGTAATAATTACTATTTCCACTCCAATGAGTGCAACAGTAGACAAAGTGTTGGATAGCGGAGGGATAAACTTTACTATTCCCCTCTAATGAGTGTAACAGTAGGGAAAGTGTTGGATAGTGGAGGGGTAAAAATTACTGTTCCCACTCCATTGAGTGCAACACTAGGGAAAGTATTAGATAGTGGAGGAATAAACTTTACTATTCCCACTCCAGTCAGTGCAACAGTAGGGAAACTGTTGGATTGCAAAGGGGTCACATTTGTATTCCCAATCCAGTCAGTTCAAAATGATAAACAAACAAAATTTCAACAACAAATATTTGATAGCAAAATACATTAAAAAATATATAAATATATAAAAAATTAAAATACAAATATATTTAATATTAAAAACTAAAAAAACATATAATGTTAAATACATATGACAAATACCTACAAATATTATATTAAATAAAATAAAATAAAACAATTCAAACAAATAAATATTTTTAAGTAGAAATTATTTAGAAACAAAAACATTAATCTTTAAATAAATTTAGTTTTTTTATTTCCTACTCTATAACACCACACAAATCGCAACCCATATCTGAATTTAAAAAAAATTTCTTCCATGATTGACATATTTATCAATTAAAGAAATATTATTAATTAGAAAAACAAACTAAAACACATAGAAATTATTAACTTCCCAACCTTTACCCCTATATTCCCTGCAACCCACAGCTTAAATTAAACTGTAAATAAATAAATGACACTATTTCAATTAAAAAAACGAATAATATTTAACAACTAATTATAAAGTAAGTAAAATTAATTTATGCCCCACCCTTGTCCCTTATAAAACAAAAACCCACACCAAAAAATAAACAATTATTCTAAATAATTAGCAATCCCAGCCATTTATTAATTAATTAAACATAAATGACTTCCCACCCTTTACCCTTATAAACCCCACAATCCACACCTAAAATTAATTACAACATTTCCATAGTTATTTTTCAATTCATTAATTATTATTATTAACAACTAATTATTAGTTAATTAAAAATAAATTACTTCCCACCCTTTATCCCTACAAACCCCACAAGCTGCACCTAAAATTAATTACACAATTCCCATATTTATTTTTAATCAATTAATATTAATAACTTAGGTGGTGATTACGATGGTAGGCGGACTTGAGTCTGCCCGCCATCGAGGTGGTGATTGGGACCACCCGCCTGTATGGCAGTGGTCCTGACGTGAAATTATGATGCGACCGCCATGGTGGCGGTCGCATCTTGCATGTGTACCATTGTAGCAGGTGCTGCTGGCTGCAGCACCCGCCGCAACAGTAAAAATGCATGTAGTGCCTTCCCCTACAATATGTGGCAGGCACCGCGTGGTGCCTGCCACTCAATGCAGGGAAATGCAGGGGGGTACCATGGGTACTCACCCAGTGCACAACCAGCACCCCCAACACACACAAGTGGGGCCCGCAACGAGCCCCCAAAACTAATCCCTGCCAGCCTTTCCATGGCAGTTACGCCGCCATGGAAAGGCTGGCTACAGCCAGCATCCTAATTTGGCAGATGGTGCCTGCTAGCACGCCACCATTTTAGGCATGCTGACCGTTCTGCCAGGCAATCAGTACGATTGCCTGTGGCGGAAGCGTGCCGGGCGGACTTTGCTACTGCAGCAGTTGGAAAATGATTTCCCCTCCCATCGTAATGTGTAGGGGGAAAACTGCAGTCCGATGGTGGCGGGCCCGCCACTGCATGGCTGGCGGTGGCGGGGCATCCGTCATCCATTGTAATGACTTTCTAATTAATAATTATTTAAAAATAAATTACTTCTCACCCTTTACCCCTATAAACCCCACAACCTGCACATGATATAATTGCAGAATTACCATAATTAATTACCAAGTAACTAATTAATTTTAATTAACAACCAATTAATAATTCATTAATAATAAATTACATCCCACAATTAACACTACAAAATCGCAATTAAATAAATATACAGAAATAAAAAATAATAAGTAATGTATTATAATGATCAATTAATTAATTAATATTAATGATCAACTAATTATTAATTAATTAAACATAAATTACTTCCCACCCTTTACCCCATTAACCCCACAACCCACACCTAAAATCAATTACACAATTTCTATAATTCATTTTCAATTAATTCATTATTATTAATAACAACAACTTATTCATAATTGCAAATAACTTACTTCCCATTCTTTACCCCTATGAACCCCACAACCTGCACATGATAAAATTGCACAATTACCATAATGAATTACCAATTATTTATAATACTGAACAACCAATTAGTAATGTATTAATAAAAAATGACTTCCCACAATTAACACTATAAAATCTCAATTGAATAAATATTATTAAATAAAAAAGAATCATTAATTTAATATAATTAAATTACTTCCCACCCTATTCCCCTATAAACCCACAACCTGCCACGGAACTGAAAAACACAAAATGTAATAAAAAAATTGATAACTACTAAAAGAATTTATATTAAAAATATACAATACATATGCAAAAAAATACATCATATACATTTAAAATATATGCTAAAATACATAACTAATAAAAAAATTGATATTTTAAACAACTATATTTTTGTAAATGATGTTAATGACTTCTATATTTTTTTAACGATATTTCTTATCTTAAAATCGATATTCTTGACCACGATATTCTTGCTGTCGATATTTCTGTGTCACGATATTTACAACTTGATATTTGTGTAAGTTGACATTTCTAACTAAATGTTTTGTCTAAATACCACATAGCAAACACTAGCATCTATTATGTCAATTCCTGTCATTGTGGCGGCAATGCCAGGAAGGCATGTTGTCAACTTCCATGCACAACACGGCAGGCACCGAGCGGTACCCCCACATGGGCACCCCCCAGAGTCCCTGGGGGCCCTCAACGGGCCCCCGCAGTCTATTCCCGCATGCCTTTCCTTGGTGGCAAGGCATGTTACCCCACCTATGGTAATATGGCTGGCGGTGTCTAACAGACACCGCCACCATATTAAACCCTTTTCCGCCCAGTCTTTCTGTCCGTCCGCCGCGGTCCCCCCCGCCATAGTAATATGGTGGGGGTAATAGGTGGCGGGCGGGGTCAGATCGCAGGCGGTGGCGATCCGTCCGTGATCCTAATGGGCCTCTTAGTGAACGATCAGTTTTTGGAAAATCAAGATGTCATTAAAAAAAAATAGAATCAGTGCCATTAGTTTTGGCAAGTTTAGAAAGAAGTTGTAAGCTTAAAATCTTCTATGGGTACATAATGTGCAAGTTTCAAATAATAAGCAATGCAACCAATATCAAGCCAATAACAGAAAAGATTCCTGCATATACCCATTTGCATCTAAGAGAGGTTTCAGTATTACGCTTCATGACTTTTCCCGATTCATACAGTTTGACTAAATGTTTTTAAATTGCAGCAAGTGGTTTGAGCAGTTCAACTAAGTTTGCCACAAAAATACCAAAGCACAGTACAATGGTTCTGTTCAGTATGGAAAAATATGCAGATCAGCTTTTTTGATGAGTATATTTAGGATCAATTGTGTCAGTCCTTTAAATGGTAGACCAAAATTCAAATTCAAATTCACAACAACGTTTGTTTCAAGGTGGTTCAGGTGGACTTGTCTTGTTAAAGCAAAAAGTAGAGAATTCTTGCAACCATTCATTTGCTGCTAGATAAGTCCACTCAGGAGATTAGTACTTTTGGCTGTGTTCTCTTGCTCTTTTTCATGTCCTTACAAGCTGTTCACTCATTATCACTGTCAGTCTGAACAGACTGCTCAGAGCTTTCAGAAATGGTTTGTGGTACTCATCCTTTTGTCAGGCAGTTTCTCAGTATCTCACCTCTTTTGGGCTATCAGTTTCTGGACACAGCTCGCTTTCTTGCTGCACTAAGCACTTGATTAGTATCTGTATCTCTAGTAGTAAATTCTACTTGCTGGAACGTTTAAGTACTGACAATAGTTGACTCTCCCAGACCCCCTTCAGGCCAATTGAGTGCTGCCCCAGCTGCTTGCTGACCCTCAACAGCTTGACTAATCTGCTCCCTCTGTCTCACTTTAAGCCGCCCGGCACATTGGGAGCAGGTGCTATTGTATCATCAAGGGGAAATGGGGCTCTGCAAGTGTTGATGGTGTGTAATTTGGAAGATCTCCAAACTTCACAGCAGTATTGGTGACTAGGATCACCTGGTAGGGCCCTCCCCAGTGGGGTTCGAAGCACGACTTCCACATGTGCTTTTCACCAATACCTACTGACTGAGGTCATGGTGCAGCTCCTGTTGAGTTGGTACTGGTGTGACACAGAATGCACCACATCATTGTCGTCCCATGAAGTCATCATAGGACGACAATCCTGTGCTCCTGATGGTGTCCTTCTCAGAGTCCTCAATACAAGAGGCAATGCATCGGACCACTTCCAAGACGTTGAAGCACACAAATTCCCCAGTCTGGATTTCAATATCCAATTAATCAGCTCCATGAGTCCAGAAGACTCTGGACGATAACTGCAATTGAGCTTCTGCTAAACTGTTAATGCTGCACATAACATTTTCAGGACCTCATTGTTAAAATGAGTTCCTCGGTATGACTAAAGGTAAGTCAGAAATCAAAACCTTGGAATCAACTCCCTCGACAAAAAATTAGCTACTGTGAGACTGTAATTTCTTTGTGTTGGATAAGCTTCCAGTCATTTGGAGAACATTTAAACAATGACTAAAACATATCTCAAACGGTAAAGTTTATTTTCATTTGAATAAAGGAACCTCACAATTTCCCTACATTGTTCATTGTAACTTGTGATTTTCTCCAAGTATTTTATTTTTGACGCACTATACATCGATTGCACTGTGCAAGATCATGATAATGTCTAGCCATAGGTGGTAACAAACTATCAGGTAATACAGGTCTGCCATAGTGTAAACCCAAACTTCATCTACCCTCTTGGTACATCCAGCTGGCACCCAACTTTGCTGTACAGCTTCTGTCATTTCTTCCTGTAATCTTTTAACCTCATACCAGGTGAATATAGAAGTTAACCACAGGTTGCAATTTGTGACGTCTGATGTCTTGTTGATCAAATCCCCATTAAAGGTATGGGCATTTAATGCACAATTTTTGGCAATCTCATCAGTGCAGCTATTGCCACTGTCACGTGGTCAGTGGCTTGCCTATGAGCTATGAAGTTTACTACTGCAATTTGGGAAGGCAATTCTAGGGACCGCGAAAGGTTCCTCACACTTTCTCCATTTTGTATAGGCGATCTGGAGGAAATCATGAAACCACGCGGTGACCACAGTTACCCGAAGTCATGTACTACTCCAGAGCCATACTGACAGTCGGTGAAGATTGTCATGCTGAGTTGTTCTGAAATGCTGCAATCCCATATCAAGGCAAGGGATTCAGCAACCTGTGTTGAATACGCTCCTTGCAACACCTGCAACTCTACAAACAGCATAAGCAGCTTTCAGATTTCCTTCATTGTCTCGCAATCAGGAACCATCAACAAATAGCACATGATCAGATTCAGGCAAAGGTTCAACTTGTATATCAGGTCAGGGCTTTTTGCATATCTCACTCACATCCAAGCAATCATGTTCAACTTCATCAGTTACAGTTTAATTTCCAGGCAGTGGTGAATTTAGAATTGTGCACCTCTTAAGGGTTACATTCTCTGCACTCTCCAAGTACGGGTCAACAGTATTTCCACTGAATGGGGCACAAATAGAGTCAGTGGACTCACACATGCAGATGCAATTGCAATCAAACATCCAGGGAAAGCTGCAGCAACAGGGCCAAGAGTCGTCAAAAAATAGGCGACCGGCCTGCGACTACTTCAATGCGTTTGCATCAGTACTAAAAGAGCACCCCCTTCCCTTTCAGTACAGAAAAATTCAGAGCAATTGCTATAATCAGGCAGTCCCAGAGCTGGTGCCCTAAAAAGGCATTCTCGCAGTTCGATGAAGGAAGTCATGCAACTGTCTTCCCAAGGTACCATATCAGACCTGTCTTTGTGTGTCAACCTCTGAAGAGGTTGTGCTGTATAGGAAAAATTTGGAATCCATATTCGACAGTAGGCCACCATTCCTAGGAACACGTGGGCTTCCTTTTGGGTAGTTGGTGTACTCAGTTTATGAAACTTTCCTTGCTCCTTTTTCAATGTGGTGTCCTAAGTAGAGGACTTCAGTTTGGCAAAATTGTATCTTAGTCGGAGGTACTTTATGTTCATATTCAACCAGATGATTTAAAAGTTCAATAGAATCAATCTTACAAGCTTCCTTAGCATTTGACGCCACCAGCAGGTCATCAATAAACTGTACTAACACTGAATGATTTGCCATTACCAGAGACTTAAGATTTTTTGGGAGAATCTGATTGAATATTGTGGGGTTTTCCTTATACTCTTGTGGGACTCAGCACCAGGCCAAAACATGATTGTCGAAATGGGAAGCAAAAAGGTACTGACTATCCTCATGCAAATGAATAGAGAAACAGTCCTGACACAAGTCAATGACTGAAAACCATTTGGCGTCACATTGAATCTGAAACAGTTATCACAGCTGGATTTGGTACCACAGGACAGCAATGGACAATAATAGCATTCACTTTCCGAAAATCTTGTACAATACAATACTTGCTATTGGGCTTCTGCAAGCCAATAATGGGAGAGTTGTGTGGACTCCCCGCTATCTCCTTTAGGATCCCTTGCTCAATCACAGGACTAATAACGGTAACAGTAATAGTATCTGAGGTCAAATTATTTTGGGGGATGATGCGGAATGGTTTAACACCTTTGATTAGTCTGATATCTTTAACTGTAACATCCCAGATTTAGGGAAAACAGCGTCTCTGAATTCAATGGACAAATCATTTCTCATCAAGAGTTGGTACATTCCCATGTTAGATCTTTGTTGGGCTAATTTAAAAACAACATTTACATCACTGGTATAAAATACTATTCCTTTTAGAGTGCAATAGATGGAATAATTAAGCCTGCACAATAAGTTCGACCCAAGTTGATTAACCGGACTTGAATCACGCACCACAAATGGATGTTGAGCCTCAAAGAACCCTATTTTAACAGGAACTGCTTCAGAAATCGGGGTGGACAACTTTATATTTGAAACTCCTACAAGTTGGATACTTTCTCCTGAGAGGGGTAGTTTGGAAACCTCTGCTGTTTTTACAGTAGAGGGGGTAGCACCAGTGTCAACGAGGAATGAGACAATGCTCCCATGTACCTGTCCGTCCACCTTTATACGACTCTGGTCTACCTCTAAGGCTGTGCCAAGCATGCAGTCTTCCTCCCCCCTCAGTCACCGTCAGGCTGACGGGTTCCGATTTAAATTGTATGTCTGAATCAAATACTGTTTTCATTTGGGAAAGAATTTCTATTCATATGCTAACTCTGGTTCATTTTGTATCTTTGTACCTGAACATTCTTTTAAGGCACTGGAGCTTGTGGTATCTGCTTTAATTGGGACATACTAGATTATGAACTCTCAGTCTTTGTGTGTGTTGAGTCTGGAGCATGTTATTTTCCTGAGACTGTGCATACCCTCCATTCTGTATCTGATTTCCAGTATTATTCACAACAACCCTAAATTTGCATTTCCAATGTCCACATTTTTCGCACACTTGATGTGAATTCATTTTTTTCAAAGCTGACACATTAATACCAGTCCTTCTAGAATCTACTGGAACACCACAACCTCTAGCCTGTGACTGAATATTCTGCTGTTGAAAATCATTAACACCTTTCATCATTGGAACTGCATTATATCCTCCTTGTACAGGAACCGTGTTTTCAAAACCTGACTGATTCTGACCTTTCTGTACAGCTTTCCTTTGTGCAATCAATAGCTTTTCTTTTAATTTCTTGTGTTTCACTTCAACCTTGTCTCCGCAATATTTGGCATAGCTCCAGATCTCATCAAGCGGTCTATTTTGCCAACAGAATAAATGCCGGATCACAAATTTGTAAATAAAATGTCTGAATTCTTTCTCAGCCACAATTTCCATTCCAATGTACTGTCTGAATACCTGTATCAATCTCACATAATAGGCGTGAACTGATTCTTTAAGTTCTTGGGTCGTTCTGTCAGTCTTTAACCAATAAATCTCTTTTGGAAAAATCTTGGTTTTCAGGTATTTTATCACCTGGTGGTATTTCTTTAATAGCACTGGAGGATGTTTGCCTGTTTTAGGATCCCTGTCTGTTTCTGCATCCGGCCTATCCCGAGACATTTTACACTCAGTCCATATGTCTCCTAAAACCACAATGTCAAACAAAGTATTCAAATTAATCCACAAAACATTCTACATTTTCACAAACCTTTCAATCTGTCTGGACCCTTTCACTGGCTTTTCTCTTAATTTTGGAAATTCACTTGTGAATGGCAAAATATCAGACCTAGTCCAAGGCACATGCACATATCCACCACGGGGTACTTCCCTCATAAGAATCATCTGTATTTCTCCATCTCCTCCGTCAATAACAACTGGAGGTGTCTGCATTCTAACTTTCTGTATTCACTATTACCTTCCCATTTCTCTCACTCACTCCATTTCTTCATCAGTGTCATTAGTTCCTTAATCTGCAATTTCATTACAGCTGGCATCATATTAGCAAAATATCTGTCATTAAAGTGTAATCTGTATGTACTTTGCAAAGCCTTTGATCTCTGAACATCATTTTCATATTTCTGAGCCAATCCAATCAGTTTCTCATGTGTCTGTTTAGCTCGTCGGGTAATATCTTCACAGAGAAACAAAAATTCTGGTACGCATATAATTGAGATAGACTAAGACTTCCCAAAAATCATTTCTTCTAACCCTACCTTTAGCTTGGCCACATTTAAGGTTCTTCCCTTTCCCAGGACTGGAACAGTTTCAGGGCTTCGATTATTAATCGGGGTACTAAACCCTTTAGGCCAATCATTAAATTCTTAGGGAACAAATCCTGATTGTTCTCTTTGAGTATTTAACTACTGGAGAACCTGACCTTATGGGCCAGTGGGCGCAGGGCACGCCTAGGATCCCTCAGTTCACCTGCCACGACCGACAGAGACACGAGACACTCTGTTAGGCGTAGAAAAGTAGATTTATTAGCTGCAGCTAAGTACAGTTATCTAAGAAGTACCACACAGGTAGGTTCTCAAGAGACTGCCACTTCAATCCGTGGCGCACAGTCTATTATAAAGAACAAGTTTACAATGACAACTCCCAATATACACAAAACTGACAAATAGGAATAGTTCGAAAACAAGCTATCGGATGTCTAAAACACACCCTCCTTTCAGACCCCGTGTGCTCTCCTCCCCGCAGGTTAATCAACACTAGTGCCCGTAATTCACTTTGCAGGTGGCAAAACATGTGTAGAATGCTTCAAAAGAAGGGCTATGTAACAAGAGAACACACAAAGAGAATAGTGAAGGTCAGTTAAACAAGATAAAGTAGAGAAGAATGGTGGGACCCAAACAGTGGAGTAAGACATGGATTAATCAGTCTAGACATGGCTTTGCGAACTCGGCCAGACCCTGACATCAGTGCCGTACACAAGGGTTGTTCTTTAACAGGAAAGACAGCTGAAAATGGTGGCTAAACACAAAATGGCGGCTGTGTGCGAAGCGGAGTCGAAAACTACGTAACCTCAGACCCTCCATTTGCCATACTCAGGCAATGCACAAAGGAGCCCATGTTAGTCTGAGTCGATATCAATGGTCATAAGGTCATTGAGGTGTTGTTGCACCATCATCTTAATATTTTCTGTCTGCTGTGCTACTGGTTTGAAGACACAGATCGTGGCACAAAGTCCACAAATGGCCGGGCCACACTGTAGACAAAGACAAGAGGAAAAGATGATCGCTAAAATCATTCCAAGGAAAGTTAACACTTTCCATCCCCAAGTGGACAGTAGTCCCCAAAACCATCCGATCACAGACCAATATCCAGTATCTTGGTGAATACACTCAGAGATGACATGTAGCTTAGAGATTGCTTGGTATACTGTAGGGGCATTGTCAGGAATATAAATGCAACAACTAGATCCAATCAGTTTACAGACTCCTCCTTTATCTGCAAGAACTATGTCTAAAACCATTCTATTCTGTAAAGTCATAAGTCGATCCGCCTGAAGTTCTGTGGTCAAATTCTTTAATGCTCCGGAGGTTACATTGATTGTGGCATCAACCTCGCGATTTAACTGTCTGATATTTCTGCTATTGACCATCGGACCCCAAAAGGGAAAAAACCCTTTCAGAAAATCCCCTCCTTCTTGTCCTGCTGTATCTTCCGAATCTACAACTCCTCTACTAACTCTCTTTCTGTGATAATCAGCAGGAGCAGTATATGTAGGGGGAAGGAGAAAAGCTACATAACACGTTCCCGAGAAGTATGTGGGAAGCCATGTATAAGCTTAAATATGTACCTTGAGATGCCACAGATGGTGCGGGAGTAGAAGGAGTATAAACATAAGTATGGGAGCAATTACTCCTCTCCTGCTTAGTTTTGTTATTCCGACCATTTATTTGTAAGCACAAATGACCTCTTTGGGGTAGAACCCAAATCGGTGTAAAACTCTGCTGCTTAACCTTGTCAGTGAGGCTGAGAGTGTAACGAGTTATATTCCACCCATCGTATGCTTTCTTCTCATCTTTGGGAATCTTGCTAATGTCAGCAATCTTTGCCATCGTTACAATACCCTTTATCAAAGGACTGTGACTGAAATCCACTCCACCATTATAGGATCCACCAGGAGGATATCGAAGTAAGTTCTGATATGCATTGGAAAACATAGCCAGATAGGCCCAAGCAGAACCTTCATACGAAAATGGGAGGACTAGATACGGCATCCCTCTTTGTGTATTATGTGGTATGAGACCACAAACCCAACAATCAGTAACATTTACTATCAATTGATGCTGGTGTAGCAATTGAATGAACGAATTGTTAAGATATTCCATTCTTCTCATTTGCTCGTGGTCTGGGAGTGAGTAAAATTTATGCGGAGAAACAGTAGTAGAGGGAGTTAGAGGGACAGAAGTGGGAACAGGTACTAACTGTAGGACATGTATAAGCCATCCTATGCATGCTAATAAACTACATAAACATACTAAAGCACACAATGCTACGCCACAACGACTGAATAATAATTTCTTATAATGAGCTCTTTTCATCATTTTAATATCACTCCCTTTTCCTGTACTATCCATTACTCTAAAGGCGTTGCTCACGATAATCTTCCTTAATCACTTGGCTGTGATTGTTAGCCGTCCTATGACACTGCAAGTCCTGTTGACCTAGTCACTATTCAGGTCACAGCTCAAGACTCCTACCGTGACCCTGCAACTTGATGGATAAAGGAAAAAGGACGTTATTAATTGTCTTTAGGCAACCTCCTTCTCAGATTGTATCGTCTCTTTCCGGGTATCGTTTGGTCCTTAAATAAATCTTCAGGATTTGTTGTATTGAGTCTTAAATGTACGGGTACAGCTTCCTGTAAGACGTCATCGTCTTCCTTCTCTGAGCTAGTCCAATCCAGGCGTGCACTGCTGAACGGTACGAATCTGGGTACCTTCTCACTTTCACTATCACCAACACCTTCTCTGACCCACTGGTCAAAAGGTAAAGGCAATGGTACCCTTTTGCAATGCACACCGTGGATCCAGTTTTTCTTTCCCAGGACCTTGACAGCTGTACGAGTTGTGAGTAACACTTGTCTCGGCGGCCCCCAACAAGGTTCCAAGTTCTTTTTCCTCTGGAAGTTTTTCAGACACACCCAGTCCCCAGGCTGGATGGAGTGTCCGGGATCTGAGGAGGCCTCCGGCAAAGCGTTTTTGACCTGTTGACGAATAACATGCAATTTAGTGGTGAGATCATGCAAGTAGTCAACCAACAACGGATACGGAATGTCTGAATACTTTTTGGGTCTGGGGACTCCCCAAACATTAGCTGGGCATCCAAAAACAATCTCATATGGGCTAAGCCCCAAACGAGAATGAACAGTCGTTCTAGTTGAAAGAAGTGCCAAAGGCAAGGCATCAGGCCAGGAAAGACCTGTGCTGGCCTGAATCTTTGCTAATTTAAGTTTGAGAGTGCCATTATAGCACTCTACCAGACTCGCTGACTGAGGATGGTTTGCCGCATGGAATTTCTGTCTAATACCTAGACCCACATACACCTTTTGCATAATTTGGCCTACAAATTCACTTCCATTGTCACTCCAGACAATGCGCGGCAAACCAAACCTCGGGAAAAATTCCTTCAAAAGTATTTTTGCAGTGGACAAGGCAGTGTTGTCCTTTAGGGGGTAGGCCTCTGGAAAAGGCACAAACCACCACCAGGACATACTTGAGATTGTTAAAGCGTTCCATATGGATATAGTCTATTTGCAGTATCTCGAATGGGTACGTAGGGGGTGCAAAGTGACCTGTTGGAGTTCCCTTTCCTGGATTGTGCATCAAACAAACAATGCAGTGTTTCACCACATTTTCTGCACATTTAGGAATACCTTCATTTTGCCATACTGGAGCTAAAAGCTTGCATATACCCCTTGCATTAATATGGGCTGGTCCATGAGCCATAGTAACTACAGGCAGTACATACGCATCTGGTAACAACCTTCATTGATGCTCTGATAATTCCGTCCAACATCCCATACTATCCAACATTCCCGTACTTTCTCTCCACGTACTCAATTCTTTCTCGGTGGCCTCCTTCTGAATCGCTTTCACGCTTTCCACTGTGTCTTCACACATACCACCTTCTGCGACCCATCTTGCAGGGCCCACAACGTACATGCGACTTTCAACATTCCTCGCTGTCTCCCTTGCTATTTCACCCACATCGTCAGTAATCCCTTTATGTGCACTACACTTCACATTCGCTATTTGAGTAGGCAAAGCAAGTGATTCAAGAAGGTCAGTTACCAACTGACCATGCTGTATCTTGGTGCCGTGGGAGGTAAAGAATCCTCTTTCCTTCCACAGACGACCAAAACTATGGGCAACGCCAAACGCATACTGACTGTCAGTATAAACAGTCACTCTTTTCCCTTTCGCCAACACACATGCCCTTGTCAACGCAATCAACTCTGCAGCTTGCGCTGAATTTTGCGAAATGCGTGCAGTTTCTACCACTGTGTGCAAAGTTGTTACTGCATAAGCAGCTGTCGTTTCGCCATTAGGAAGCTTGAAACAAGACCCATCTACCCATAGGATCCCATCCGGACCCACAAGTGGTGTATCCTTCAGGTCTATTCGACCCTTCGTTTCTTCTTCAGTGTGAAGAAAACAATCATGCTGATCTTGTACATGTTTCCCATCCAAAATAGGCAACAATGTTGCTGGCTTCAGAACATTACATCTTTTTATGTGTATATGGCTGGCTAAGAGTGTTAACTCATATCCAGACAAACGAGCACTCGTTATGTGCTGAGTTTTCGTCCTGTTAAGAAGAGTATCTACTGCATGTGGCACCATAACATTAAGAATATGATCTAACACTAGTCCAGCGGATTGACGAATAGAAATTGCCGCTGCTGCTGTTGCTCTGAGGCAACTAGGTAAGGCCTTAGCTACTGGATCTAATGTTGCCGAAAAATAGGCACACGGCCTTTGTTTGTCACCAAATTGTTGCGTCAGGACTGATAATGCGCAACCTTCCCTTTCATGGACATAGAGCGTGAAAGGTTTACTGTAATTCGGGGTACCCAACACAGGAGCAGAACACAAAGCAGTACGTAAATCAGAAAAACTCTTTTGACATTCATCGGTCCAAGGAAGAGGCTGGGGCGTATCTTTAAGTGTAAGTGCCAACAGAGGTTTAGCAAGTAGGGAAAAATTCGGAATCCACTGTCTACAGTAAGAGGTAATGCCTAAAAAAGCACGCACTTCTCTTTGTGTGGGCGGTACAGGCATCCGTGCAATTGCACGAATACGTTCTGGGGTCAATAGCCTTCCCTCCTTCGACAAGAGATGACCTAAATAGGTAACCTCTTGTCTGCAATATTGCAACTTAGAAGATGATACTTTATGATGTAAATCAGACAAATGTTGCAAGAGCGACACAGTTGCAGTTTTACAGATATTTTCCGAATCAGCAGCCACTAACAAATCATCCACGTATTGGATAAGAGTAGTACCTGAGGGCAAAGAAAAGGTGTCGAGCTGAGATTTCAAAGCTTGACTGTATATTGAAGGACTTTCACAATAGCCTTGAGGTGCACGCTTAAACCGGAAGCTTCGGCCTCCGAGAGAGAAGCCAAAGAGATCCTTACTTTCTTCAGCAATAGGAATGCTAAAGAAAGCATTTTTAAGATCAATAACCGAAAACCAGACCGCTGAAGAAGGAATCATAGTAAGCAAAGCAGTTATATCTGGCACAACAGGAAACTGAGGGACAACAATTTTGTTGACCTCTCGAAGATTAATTACAAAACGGTACACACGTGGCTGAGAGGGATCAGTACGTTTAAGAATAGGTAAAACGGGGCTATTGCAAACATTCCCTCTAGTCTCTTCGACCACACCTTTTTGAACCAAATCATGAACAATGGCCAACAAGGCTCTTTCACCATCATTAGATATTTTATATTGAGGAACACGTGGCATTTTAAAATCGGGCTTAACGGTAATCACATATGGTGGAATTTGCAATAAGCCAACATCATTTGGACCCGTAGCCCAAAGTGTAGCAGGAAGTGAACGCAGTTCAGGTGGTAGCTGTTCTTTAGATAATTACATCGGAGAAGTCAATTTATCACCCAAAGTGAGGTGCACACCAGAGGGTGAACAATACAGCGTAGCATGTAAACGTTTCAATAAGTCCAAACCCAATAAATTCTCTCCACAACCTGTTGTTAAAAGAAGCGGAGCTTCCAAATCGTATGGACCAATAGAAATGGGCAAAGGACAAGGAACCGGATTTGAAACTGGGGCGCCAGAGAATCCTACAGAAACATTTGTTGAGCCAGACAAAGGTGCCCCAGGGAGTTGAGAATGCATTATGGAACTTCTCATTGCTCCAGTATCCAAGAGAAATGGTTCTGTAACACCTAATGCCATAACATTAACATAAGGTCCTTCCTGATCTACTGGGACTGATACGACTCCCTTACTTTGCCTATGGCTGTCCTAGCTAGTATGAAAATCAACGTCCCCATTATCGAGACAATAGTCATCATTGTAATATTGTGCAGATTGAGAAGTCTGCTGATCAAAGTAATTTGTAGAATCCTGAGGGGGAGAGGGACGTCGTTCCTGAGTCGACGCACCACGTCCCCTACCTCTGGTTATGGACCGAGAATCACCACGACCTCGTGGTGCTAATGGTCCACCATACCGCTGCAATAAAATTGGACAAGCATTCTTAAAATGACCATCTTCCTTACAGTAGGCACACTGATTAGGACCCAATGGAACTCGTGGAACTGAGGGTACCGGTTTCTGCAACAACCTCTGAAACTGCGGGGGCTCTTGAAATTGGGGCTGAGCAGAACGAGGGGGATAAGCCTGTTGCAGAAGAACCTTCATTTTTTATTCTTTAGTCTTTTTCTCCGCTTTCTCCTTATCTTCCTTATCCCTATTCTCATAATATTGAGCAGTAGCCAATATCTGGGCAGTGGAAGAAACAGCCCACAAACTCTCTGATTGTTTTAATTTATGCGATAATTCTGGAAGTAAATTAAAAACAAATTTATCTACGAACAATCGCTGTCCACCTTCAGTACTCATGTCTTGACCACTATGGTCGATGAAAGTCTCTTCGAAACGAGTAAAGAAGTCGGAGACACTTTCATCCATCTTTTGCTTACACGCCGCTAACTTGTCCCAGTTAACGCGCACCGCAGGCATCATAGTTTTCATCAAATTTATTATTTTGCCAGGTAATTCCGTAATTAAGTCATCTGGTTTGGCACCACCTATTTGTCCTGCATCTGCAGCTGTAATAGCAGCCCAATTACCACCTAAAGCTGCATCATGATCCTGTCTACGAATCTTGGTCCATATTGCTTGTGGGACTACATTTCCCATAAGTAAATCAATATCTGCCAAATTCATAACACAAGCGTCAACAGTCTGGGACAACTCTTTATAATACCCAGCAGGATTCTTACGAGGGTCCGGTAAAGACTGTTTAAGTGCCAATACTTCTGACCTTTTCCAAGGATCATGGACCCATATACGCTGAAAATGAGCGGGGACACCTGGAACATTACCTGCCTGTGGAACCGCATCTCTCCATATTGGAGGAACTTCTCGCATCGGATATTGTGCCATCTTACGACGAACCGTGGGATCAGGCTCAAGAGAATTTTGAGAGAAAAAGGCAGATCGAAAAGCAACAAGCTTTTGAATAGCATGTTCTGCAGCAGGACCCACAATAAGTCCATTATCAAATTGATCCTGTATTTCGAATAAATCCTGAGGAGGTGAATCCAGATCCACATCTCCCCATCCTTTAATCAGAGTATTGCACATAGCATTGAACACATATCTCTGTGTAGGCGCGTTCCATTGAAGGAAAGTATCTAAAATATCACGTACACTGTACTGTACAGTACTCATAATCCAATTACGAGAAAGAGAATCTAATTTGGTCCGTTCTTCCAAATCCGGAAACTGACTACGGGATTGTCTCCTAGACGACGCAGGAGAAAAGTAGAGAGGCCCAAGAAAAGGCGACAAAAGACCTGAAACAGTGTCGACTAAACGTCGTCGAGCTGTAGGGGAATCTGACACCAAAACAGGAGACAACGTATTCTGTAAAACAGAAGGAGAATCTGTAGAAAAAGAAACGACAGATGGAGGAGGCTGAGGCACAGAAGATTGGGATACAGAAGTCGCTGTTAAAGGGGGCGGAGCTGGAATCACAGGAATAGGCAATTGTGCAGGAACCAAAACAGCTGGATTAACAGCAGGTTGCAATGGTGGTGTATTAGCACCTAACACATAAGGTGGAGGTAATGTCAACAAATGGGACATAAAGGAATCGTCATCGGGTGTTTCACTCTTTGATACAGTAGGTAACACAGGATAACATCTATCTATTGCCATGCGATGTTGTCTTTCCGACACCTCAATCACCTGATCAGCTTCATCATTTTTAAACTGTTGGGCAGCCTGTAAAATCAACATACTCTGCTCTTTCTTTTCTTTCTTCATTTGCTTAATTTCTTTCTGTTTGGCTTCCTTACGCCAGAGGCGAAAAGAGTCAAACATTGTCGGCCGGACTTTTCTCTTGAATAGAATTGTTTCCAAATGATCTAATATATCGGGCTCAAAAGAACCATTTTGTGGCCACTGTAAAACACCATCCTTTTTAGTATATCGGATCCATGTTTCATTAAAAACAATAGGACCCAGACCATGTTTTGGGTAAAGCTCATATGTAGGAGTTCCAACTGGAGGAATCGGACAAGAATGCTCTAGCCGGGAATCCCTAGAACAACCAAAACAACAAAATTTCTTAAACTTACTAAATCCAGGCATTTCGTAACGAACTGGACTTCCTTACAAAAGTCAAGGGATTTTTAGACAATAGAGTCACAGCACAAGCGTACTTACCCCTTGGCTTCGGTTAGCGCGCTAATCGAATAACAAAAACAAAGAGTGGGCGCTACCCACAAATACTTAACTAAATGCTTTTCTCACGCCAACAGATGTCCGTCTAACGTCTCGCGATACCAATCATCACCAAAGGGCCAAGGCAGGGCGACAGTCAGGGCAGCAGTCATCAGCAGCCGTCGGGAAGGAGTAGCCACGCTTCAAAAGACCTTCGGTCCACTTCGACATGCAGGGGTCGCTCACGTGGTTCGCGAAATCCTCCGGAATTTTCTTGCGAAGCTCCTCACGACTCTCGGGCAAAAACTACTACCGCTGAAGTTGCCCACACGTTGGGCCGCCAATTGGAGAACCTGACCTTATGGGCCAGGCAGCGCAGGGCACGCCTAGGATCTCCGAGTTCACCTGCCTCGACCGACAGAGACACGAGACACTCTGTTAGGCGTAGAAAAGTAGATTTATTAGCTGCAGCTAAGTACAGTTATCTAAGAAGTACCACAGAGGTAGGTTCTCAAGAGACTGCCACTTCAATCCGTGGCGCACAGTCTATTATACTGAACAAGTTTACAATGACAACTCCCAATATATACAAAACTGACAAATAGGAATAGTTCGAAAACAAGCTATTGGATGTCTAAAACACACCCTCCTTTCAGACCCCGTGTGCTCTCCTCCCCTCAGGTTAATTAACACTAGTGCCCATAATTCACTTTGCAGGTGGCAAAACATGTGTAGAATGCTTCAAAAGAAGGGCTATGTAACAAGAGAACACACAAAGAGAATAGTGAAGGTCAGTTAAACAAGATAAAGTAGAGAAGAATGGTGGGACCCAAACAGTGGAGTAAGACATGGATTAATCAGTCTAGACATGGCTTTGCGAACTCGGCCAGACCCTGACATCAGTGCCGTACACAAGGACAAGGGTTGTTCTTTAACAGGAAAGACACAAATCAGCTGAAAAGGCAGAAAGACCATTTTTACCGCGTTAGCCGTGCTGCCTGAGTGAGACAACATAAAATGGCGGCTAAACACAAAATGGCGGCTGTGTGCGAAGCGGAGTCGAAAACTACATAACCTCACTACAAATCTCAATTGGTCAAATTTCTACTTCTTTCAGGTTGTATATTTAATGCGAATGAATCAGAAATTGAATTCCCATTGGCACAGTTATTTTAAAAGTATTGTAACTTATTTCTGGAGGCTCACCTCTTCTAGGTAGATAGATAAAACAGGGGTAACCAATGAACGACTCTGCTTGTACTGTCAAAATGTGCCAGATTTATAATGGAAGCTATACCCTTAGTACCTGTAATATTGCTTTGAGTCGGAGTTAAAGGCGTCAGAAGCAAAGATCTTGTTCTAAAAATCTAGTGGATTACCCATGCACAATATGGTCTCCAGCAGGTATAGTCAAAGTATGGGCAGTGTTTACCTGTAACCCAGATTGATAAAGAGGTACATCAGGACCAATAGCAATAGGAACAATTAAAGAACCCGGAGCATTCAAATCAAATGAGCCATTATTTCTGTTTCTCGCCTTACAGGGAAAACAAGTGTTGTCTATTTTGGTATTTCAGGCATAACATGGATATTTGGAATTTCAGCTGTATTTCCATTTATCAAACCCTCACTCTCAAATTCATTGTTTGGTTGTGGAAGATTCAACAACAAGTCATTCAGGAAACATCATCTATTTCACTACTTTCTCCTTCTGTTTTAGCATCACTCTTTTCTGTCTGTTTCACTGCTATCAAAGGATACATTCTTGTTCCTTAAATAACATCTGCTATCCATACTTTCTGTTGTGCATCCCATCTAGCTTCTGCATACTGATCTATGATTCTCCTATACTTTCCCAGATATTTCTATTTCTCTTTTTGATGAGCTACCTGTTCCCAAGTATTTAATGTCTCTAATTGAGCAGGTCTAGGAGGTGTTTTCATATTGTATAATTTCCTCCTTAAATTCTCAATGATTCTCAAATTAAATGTCCCATAACGAAGAAACTGTAGGACCTCATATTTCTGAGTAATTTTGTGCCATTGTTCAAGACAATTACATGTATGTAATCCTTTATCTATTTATACCGTGTATCCTGTTGTACCCTCAAGCAATACATCTTCTACTACTATAACAGGTATGGCCACATCTTCTTGAATTAATTTTCGTAAAGGTTTGAAAAATGTTGGTTTTATTCAATTTCTTATTTTAGAAATGTTTTCCACAAAACTAGGAAATGAAAGTCTCCGACAATTCTCTAGTTTTGCAATCACAACCATTAACAGCATGACCTTTTATGACGTAATCAACCAATCTCAGCACAACTTTACACCAACCAACCAGTCACAGCGTGACACACTGTGAAATAGATCTCACTCCTTGCAGCAACTCATCCTCCTTTACAATTTTCCTCAGCGTGTTTTCTAAGCAAATACACAATACAATATGAAAGCGAGTTCGACAATGAAATCTGTCTGCTCCACTAAAGGAAAGAAATGTCACTCAATCAAAGGTAATAGGAAATTATATTACTTCTGTACCTATCTTTATCATTCACTTGAAATGAGACCTTGACCAGTGGAGCCTCACTCTAATTGGCACATTTATTCCCTGTGCACCTGAGATCAACTATAGCAACCACTTACCACAATAATACTAAAGAAATTCCCTATTCATCAGATGCTGTTGATGACATCTCATGACAGTGGAGTTTAAACTAGGAGGAAGTTGGAAAGTTTTCCATCACAGCAGTGACCCCTGACGAAGGGTGCCTTTAACGCCCGAAATGCATTGGGATTTTGACAAATAAAGCTGTTTGTGATGAACCCTGCATCATTCGTATTTTGCATGAGGTCAGGATGGTCACTGTTTAAATATTAGAAGCTTGGAAAAATGGCACACAGCTCCGGTTGTGGATTCATGGTCAAGTAAAGAAGAATATGACAGTTTGAAGTGGAGAATATGGTTTAAATGGAGTACATGGACATTAATGGAAAATGGAAAATATAAATACGCCCATGGTGGACATTCCGCAGTGCGTTTGTAGGGGGCAAGAAGGTGTCCCCACCTCATAGTTTCAGTTATGTGCAGTGGCATTTGGGCATGCCACTATACCATTCAGCACGCATCAAGGAGTACTGGTACTACATTGAAAAAATTGGAGTAGCTAGGTGTGCATCCCCACCCCCAGTAATGTTATCTCATGACAAACACGACAAGTCAGCAGACAACTTTACTCAGTGTCTTCTCCACTGAGGTCATCACATAGGTATGTATCCAAAATCTTAGGTCACGATGGACCTGATAACAACTGCAGCTTCCTTGCATTAAACACCACACCCACACAAATGTTTCTACTTCACATTGCATCGCACAGCCATTTTAAAGCACAGCAATCTAAGTTAAAGCAGTTGCAATGCGCATGCCTATTAATACTCATTCTCCTTTACTGCTACAAGTCGTCTCAACTCCATCAGTACTCCAGCAATCCTTCTGCTGAACAATGAGATTTTTGTCTCTTTGACTGGACAGGGGAAATCTATTTTGTGCACATTAAATTCGTCATGTCATTGGACAAAACAATTACTCTGCTACCAAGACTTGTTGCAGCTGAAGCTTTTTTCTGTTTTCTTTTTCTCTTTCATTTCTGGGGCCAGCAATGTTCTATACTTCACCCCCAGAGGCATGTGTCCTGTTGGCCACCTAATGAGGACCAATAACTAGTAGCCAACTCACAAATTAGTGATCCAATTTAAATACACAACTCTCAGAACTATGGCTTAGACATAGAGTATTGTAATTGGAACACCAAACCGCCTAAAGAAGTTCAATCTAACAAGATTCATGCATACCAGAAGCTCTGCTGTTGCTACACAGAACAAGAAAACTTGACGTTCTGATGGCTCTCTCTATCATGCATTAGAAATCCGATAACTTTAAGCACAGTTTCAATGGATAAAAACATGAAGACACATATAATAAAGGACTCAGACACATTTTAGTCAATTGTGTTATTGTATTAAAGATCCAAAATCAATGCATGTAAGTAACATTTTAAACAGTTCAATCATGAGTCTTACAGCATGTAGTAGAAAATCACACATTTAGTCAAAGTAAATCTATTGCTGACTAAAAGAGTCCATAAAGAGGATGGTTCAGATTAGAGGTTCCCATCACCAGCAAAAGCGAGAGGATGATCCAAATGAGCTCTCTTAGCATGGGAAAAGGGATCAGATTAGAGTCCCCTAAGGAAAAGTCCATTGACAAAGGCAAGTCTGGTCTATCACCAGACAGCCCCAAATCGTCCAGCAGGCAAGTCCGTCAGCAAAGGGAAAAAGGCAAAGGGCATGGAAAGTTCGACAGTATGGTGGGTAGGTAGGAAATAAAGTAAGATATCCCATCCCTTGTCCTTGGAAAGTAACTTTTTATACGCCAAATAGTTCATTTGTGACATAAATTGTCACCATTCGATCGTCTGATCATCATATGACCATTCTTCCGCTAATCAGGTACAAAATTGATACTCCAGCATATTTTCCCATGTTGCTCCTGAGAAGTGAATGTCCGTTACTTCCTCACAGGTTAGTTGACCAAGCACCTATTTACTTTGTTGCTCTTTATGTATTAAGTTGAAGGGTCAAGTTCCCATCAATTTACTCACAACAAAGTACTGAAAAAGTGTCTATTCATTTAAGAATGTAGCATGAAAAGGACAGACAAAGCAACATTTGAGGAAACTTAACAAAAGTCCATGACCAAGCAATTAAATAATGCAGCCTAAAGAAAGTGGTAATATAATGCAGTCTAAAGTCAGCATTTCTTATTTAGCAAACTAAACTCATAAATAAGTTTAAGGATTATGAAATAAATCAAGCATATCATATAAAGAAATAATTGTAATGGCAATAATTATTACATAAAAATGTCCAAATTCAAATATGGCCTACTACCACAATTTTAAAACTACAACATGCAAACTATTCTTAGAACCATTATAATAAAATTGTTTTAGTAAATCTAAAACTCTAATTATAGAAAGCATTTATGCTGAAAGTTGCAATCATATACAATGTAACAATGTTTATTGTCTATGGTGCATTACAATGAAGGCAATAGAGATGCTAAATGGCATCATTATTATCTGCACAATCATGTATAAGACTAATTTGTTACAGAGATATACTGCTTCATAATAACAACTGGTGTTATTTTGCATCATGAAAAGCTTTTCCATCAATATTGTTTCACAATGACTTTGTCAAAGTAATAAGGTAATCATTTAATAAGCATGTTAAATTCATTATTCTCAAAATTCTTCTCTTCTATAAATCCTGCCCACTTTTATGGTGCTGGTACTTTAGCTTTTCTCAGTTTCAGTGTTATTTTTCTACATGCGTGCAAAGTGCACGATAAGGTTTTATTGTCAAAATCGTTTTTTATGTTGTGTTAAGAATGATCAGCTTTTACACTGCATCAGAAGCATGGGCATAACTTCTTCTTTGACCTATGCTGGCGTCAGACATATGGGGCTGAATGCCACACTCTGCAGTTCGCTTTCCCTAAGCATGGACCAGTGGTGGTGTCCTAGAGGGAAGGAAAATATAATCCCGGTACCTGTACCCCCCGATGAGTCTGAAGTCTCCCTCTGCGGTAGAAGAATAAAATGGGCGAAATTGGTCCTCTCTGAGGCAAGGGTAGGGGAAATTTCATCACTCCTAAACCATGCAGTGACAACCCTTGGGTCCCCTTTAGAAGGGGTGGGTAGAGCGAGTGGGCTCTTTGTCTCCCTGGTAGAGGCCTTGACTAATGTATTCACCCTACACTCTAGTAAGCCGGGTAACAAAAGATCGATAAAACTTGATGATGGTTGGTATACCCAATCATGTAGGGTATATAAGGCAAAACTAGTTGAGGCAGTAAAGCATAAATCCCCCAGTGAGATACAGGATGCAAGGAAAGCCTATAATAAATCTCTTAAAACTGCTAGGAGGGAGTGGGTAGACAAGTTCTGGGAAGACCTGCTCCAAGCGAGTAAAAGTAGGGACACAAGGGCTTTCTGGACTCTTATAGGTTCACGGAATAAACCCGCTGCAGCTATGAGACCCTGCAATATCCCGCCCCAAACCTGGGTAAAACATTTTGGGGCTTTATACCTCCCTCCAGACGGGGACCTGAATGCTGGGGTGAACCTCACACTAGTAACTGAACCTCATGCTTATGATCTCTTCACACCTTTAGAAATTGAGGGGGTCATAGGGTGGGTAGCTCCCCGCAAGGCAGCGGGCCCAGATGGCCTCCCGGGGGACCTTATGAGGGCATTCCCAGTGGAATGGGGAAGGGTGATTGCTGCTCTCCTCAACGACATCATGATGGGAGGAGCAGTGCCAGAATCTTGGAAAGGGGTAGTGGTGGTCCCGATTTATAAAAAAGGGTGTAGGGAAACCCCGGGGAACTACCGCCCAATAAGCTTGATAGACTCCACCCAAAAGATAGCTGGTAAAGCTATACTCGGAAGGATCCTCCATTGGGTGGAGGAGAATAAATCATATCGGATTTTCAGGCAGGTTTTAGGGCAGGCATGGGGACAATAGAGCAGGTGTTTAGGTTGGCACTTCTGGGGTGGAAGGTGGTGGAACTAGGCAAGGGTAGTCTTTACCTGGCCTTTATAGACCTGAAGACTGCCTTTGACCTAGTCCCCCGGGAAGAACTATGGAGGGTACTTTACAAACTGGGATTACCCCCTTACATCTTGTCCCTCCTCATTAGCCTCCATGCTAATACCTTTGCACAGGTTCGTTGGGGTAAAAACGGAGAGGTCACTGAGAAAATACCGGTGTCTAGGGGTGTAAGACAGGGCTGCGTCCTGGCGCCCACCCTATTTTCACTCTATGTAAATGGGGTGGTAGAACATCTTCAGCAAGAACCAGCCGACGCCCCCTGTCTCGGAGGAGTCCGGATCCCCACCCTGCTTTTTGCGGATGACACGCTTTTGATCTCGAAGACTCCCCAAGGCCTCCAGAAACTGTTAACGCGCTTCCAGGAGTTTTGTGCTGCAAAAGGGCTAATAATAAACGTGGACAAAACCAAATATTTAGTCTTAAATCCACCACGGAAACTGGGTCGCCCACCTACGCTTAACTCTGTGGCCCTAGAGAAAGTATCCGAATTCGATTATCTCGGAATTCGGATAACGGATAGAATGTCCTGGGTAAACCATATAGACAAAATGGTCCTTAACCATAAGAGAGTAGGAGGAGCTCTTATGAGGGAGTACCGGGCCTCACCGAGGAGATCGCTCACCCCGGTAATTGAAATTTACAAGACCAAGGTAGTGACATCGGCCTTGTACGGGGCAGAACTGTGGGGCCACTGCCGTTTGGATGCTCTGGTGACAGCTGAGAGTAAGCTTCTGAAATCAATCATTGCAATCCCCTTGAGCACTCCATCTGTACCAGTGCTGTTGGATACAGGCTGTAAAAGCATTAAAGACCAAGCTCTGCTTCGCCCTCTCCTTTTATGGACTCGAATTTGGAGGGGCGAAGAGTTAAAATCCTACGCCGATGGCCTGAGGGAAATAATGAGCCTGGGTGGCTGGTCAAAAATAAGATGGCTAAGAGACACTAAAAAACTTATGGAGAAAATTGGGTTGGGGGACTACTGGTCATCACGTTCAGCCCCCCCGAAAGAGGTTGTAAAGGCCCTTTTTTGGAAATGGGCCGCGGAGCATCTAATTACAAACTCGAACCATTGTAATTCTACTGCCGCCTTCTTACTAGTCAAAGACATTGTGGCATTTGAGCCTTATTTGGATTTAATTACCCTTCCCTTTGACCGTGCCCTTTATTTTAAATTTAGAGTTGGTACCCTTCCGCTTGGTGCCCTGGTATCAAACTGGAGTTCTGCGGCCCGTAAGTCCCCAAATTGTGCTTGTTGCCCGAGCAAGTTAGAGTCCGTTGCGCATGTCCTATTTGAATGCCCGGATTATGCAAGGCCTAGGAGTACTTGGTTGAAGCCTCTTTGCCGAATTATGGGTACACGAAGCCACTTAACAGCTTTACGCATTCTAACCACGGACACATCCCCCCCAATTGTATGTGGAATTGCAAAATTTTTAAAACAGTGTTGGCTTATTCGTTGTAAGAGATTGTCAGTAGCGATTTAATTCTTTTTAGTTAATTTATTAGTGGACACTTCATGTCCTTTTATCTCTTTTAAATGTGTTTTTTTATACTGACTTCTTAAGTGATGCTTTTTGTAATTGAAAATGATTGTATTGAAAGTATGCTTATAAGATATCTTGCATATCGAATAAAAGCTTATGACTGACTGTATAAGACTAATTTGTTACAGAGATATACTGCTTCATAATAACAACTGGTGTTATTTTGCATCATGAAAAGCTTTTCCATCAATATTGTTTCACAATGACTTTGTCAAAGTAATAAGGTAATCATTTAATAAGCATGTTAAATTCATTATTCTCAAAATTCTTCTCTTCTATAAATCCTGCCCACTTTTATGGTGCTGGTACTTTAGCTTTTCTCAGTTTCAGTGTTATTTTTCTACACGCGTGCAAAGTGCACGATAAGGTTTTATTGTCAAAATCGTTTTTTATGTTGTGTTAAGAATGATCAGCTTTTACGCTGCATCAGAAGCATGGGCATAACTTCTTCTTTGACCTATGCTGGCGTCAGACATATGGGGCTGAATGCCACACTCTGCAGTTACAAAAGTGAGCATGCACGCTGACTGGAAGTTCAGTGCACGCAATGAGCCCTTCACTGTGCCCTGTAGGTGCTTCAGTAGATTTTGCCGCTCGGAGTCTGACTCCTGCACATGAGGGAATCGATGAAGCTAACAGCAAGCTTCTAGTGCTGTAAGAGCTCCTGTGACCCTAATAGTCAGTGATGCTGGAACAATTTTCAGACTGGTGGTACTGTCATTGACGTTACGTCACTGTACTGATAGGGATTCTAAACAAATCCAGCAATCACACAAAGAGCAAGTGTTGCAAATGAGCCACTTCCATTCAGCAAGAACATGGTGATGAAGTAGTATGTAGCTAGTGTTGCTTTTAAGAGCACCCTGTCACAGATATATTACCAAAGGAAGGTGTGGTAGCCACCTTCATTTGCATATAGCACATATTCTCCTTAAATGACCACTTCATTTGCACAGGCATACCATTTTACTTATAAAACTGTCTTGATTTTTTTTTTGACACTATTAAATATTTGTTTCTATCACACTTGAGAATTAGAAAAAAGGGCTTCATTTGGGAATTCCTGTTTATTTATTTTGAAATATGTGTACAGTTCATTTCTCCTTCAGCCTTTTCTTTCACACCAGCAGAATTTTCACAGAGTCCCTTATACCAAATCCATATCAGGGCTAGACTGCCGACTTTGTAGTTGGGAAACCAAGGTTCGAACCTTGGGGTCGACTCCACATCTTGTGATATTGGGCAAACCCCTAATCTCCCCGTGACTACCCAAAAAAAAAAATGTGTGGTGCTCATGTAAAGCGCTCCAATACCTTCGGGTCGAGTTTGCGATATATAAATCTGCAAAAAAATATATATATATTTATTTCAAAAGAATAAGCAGCATTTTGTGAGTAGACTAGGCTGACATTTGACCTCTGTCTTTTAACGCACAGCAACTGTGACAAGATTAAAGCAAAATATAGCTCCAGCATGTTTATTTAGGTGTCCTCTCAGGGATCGGGGGCTGTTACATTTTTGCCCCATCCCACCTATGGGCCACGGTGTATTGCACCGGTTTTACCACTGGCAGCCATTCCCCTGTGGCCCTATTGAGTCATGAAGGTACTGAGGTGAAAGTGAAAGGCTGCCATTAAAAATCTGCAGTCCGCATGCTCCATTTGTCTTTTATAGCCACCAGTGTCAGGAGCTGATAGAAATGTGCCTATTTTTTGCCGACATAATGACGTGACTATAAAAATATTAACCTTGCCAAGTTGGAAAACTCAGGATGTTGTAAAATAAAACACATTAGTGCAGTGATCGAGAGTTAAACTGAGCTTGCAGTGAAGAAGTCACATCACTGTAGCTTTCAGCTGTGATAGTTAATGTCGGCTCAGCTGCGGAGCCCTCGCAGCCCTTGCTACAGAGGCCTGTGGGATATGCCTTTGTTTACGGTAACATCAAACAAAAGGCGATGAAGAAACAACTCTAGCCTAATTAATAGCTTTGTCTTGATGTTTACTCTGATGGGATTACCTGGTTTTCGTTCAATGAGCTTCATTAATAAGTTAGAGTAAGCATGTCTTTATCATATAAATTGCTCCCACTTGTAATTTGATTACGTGACATCGTCTGTGCCAGCTCTTGTTTTTCTTCCATAACTGCAACGGGCAAAAGCGCGCTGGTGGGCTTCATTATAACACTTCTATAGTTCAGCTGGTATGTTTTTCTGGAAACATTTGATAACTCGTCTGTGATGCAACATTTTGCTTTTTGGAACATGTAACACAGGGGCATCCACAGTGCAAGCTTCCCTCACAGACCGCACAGGTGCAGCACAGACACACATGCAGAACAGTCACAACATGGGAGAAACAGGTAAAGGATCTGCAACACTAGCACAGTCAGTGCAAGCTTCCTTCACACACAGAACAGGCGCACCATAGGGAGAAGCAGCGCAAGCTTCTCTGGCACACGTCAAGGAGAGCTACAGCGTGGTGGAAACAGGTCAAGAATTGTTAGAAATGAGGGTCTCTAGTTGGCAGTGGCTGACCACAGTCCACGTAGGGACCCTTCTTCCTAAGTCAGAGTAAGGGGGCTACACCCTTTGATAACCCCTGCCCAAACCTGTGGTAACGTAGCACGAGCAGTTAGGCTTATCTCAGAGGCAGTGTGTAATGCATTTATGTTCATACACACTAACACAGTGAAGGACACTACAAAGGGACCAGGGGCGTAACACAGGCCCCCGCAGCCCACGCGGTGCGGGGGGCCCCTAGCTCCAAGGGGCCCCCTCGGCACAAAACTCTGGCTGGGAGAGCTCCTGATTGAGCCCGGAGGGGGCCCCCCTAAATACCGTGCAGGGAGGCCCCCTCACTTTTCATTACGCCTGTGAAAGGGACACCACACAAGTAGTTATAAAAAATAAATATCTTTATATATAAACTTAACACAAGACCAATAACAGTAAAAGCCACAATACTGGAAAAGGGGTACTCTTGAAAAGCTGGAAAAAGAGTTCAAAGTGTTCAAATAGGGGTTCAGTTCAAAGCAGTGGTCTCTGCGACCCTTTTACCTACAAAGTACCTGGATTTCGTAGCAAAACCAACAAAATGTTGCAAAGGAGCTCTAGCGATGATTTTCCCCACGCTAGGCCGGCGATGCGTTGAATCCTTGCCGCAAGGGAGGATGATGAGCTGATCCTGTGGCTTGGGCGATCTTGTTGCGATGAAAGAAAATGGCGCTCCGCGATGATCCGGGTGCGATGCGAGGAAAATGGAGGACGCACGGCATCCGCGCTGCGATGATCTCGATGCAATGATCCGGGGTCAACGAGCCTTCGAAAAGCCTGCAAACGTGCGATGCGATGATCTCTGGGGTTAGCGAGCACTCTGGGGCCCGCAAGCGTGCGATGCGATGATCTTTGGTTTGCGAGCGCATGGTGGCAGCAGCGCGTGGATTTTTCGTACGCTCTTCAGCTGCGACGGCTCGCAAACGGCGTTAGCGACGATTTTCAGCTCTCTTTTCTCTGTAGTAGAATTAGAGGCCCTGGAACTCACAGGGGCCTCACCTGCAGATAGAAATCCTCGCTGGGAGGAATCAGGAGGCTGGTGGGGGAGTCAGATGGGCCTGTGACTCCAGCAGGAGGCTAGCTCTCTTCTAGCCCTTGGGTGATTGCTTAGCAAAAATAAGAGTCTCTCAAAAGTCCTTTTCCCTCTTCTTCCTAGTCCAATGGGAATTACTGCAGGCCAATCCAATAAACAGCACACAAGCACAAGGATAGTCCTCTCCTGCAGATTCCTTAAGTAACACGGACAGAGGTTCCTCTTGACATCCAGGAGCAATACCAATTGTAGGGGTTTGGGCACAGATATTTATACCCCAAAAGTCTTTGTTCTCAAAAGTCTCTAGTCACTGAACCCAGCCAGAACCAGTTCTGCTCAGGCCTGGAGCACTTTGTTTGCCAGGCTGCAGTCTTCCTTTCAGAAAGAGGGGGTCTGCCATGAGACGCACAATAGGAGGTGGAGCCAGCATTCACCTTGCCAGGCACAGCAATATTCAGGACAAGGAGCTACCCCTCCCCAGTACTCAATGCAGATCTCTCTATTCAACCCAGGTCTGACTCAGCCTGTCTTGCCCCTCTAAACCCAGACAGCCAATACACATAACAGTAGACCACACTGGAGGCTTAGGCAAGAAAATACCTACTTTCTAAAAGTGATATTTTCAAACACAGAATATTAAAACCAACTTCACTAAAAGATGCATTTTATTATTCTGAGCTCAGGCATACTGAATTCGAATTTCTATCATGTTCCCTGAGCCAGGCAGGACTATAAGATGTAATAGCCAGTCTGCCCATTCTAGCTTATGGAGAACAGGTAACCTTGCAGCAGTGAAAAACAAAATGGAGGGGGATTCACTACCAGGACATGCTATAAATATCAAGCCATGTCCTACCTTACGCACACAATGCACCTACCATAGGGGTGACTGACATGAGGCTAAGGGCAGGGTCAGGGGCTGGGAAGTTTTGGCACTTCACAGCCAAGATGGCAGTTCTGGACTGCGCGCAGACACTGCAGTGGCAGGTCTGAGGTACACTTTACAAGCTACTTCTGTGGGTGGCGCAAACCAGCGCTGCAGGCCCACCAGCAGCATTTGGGTTACCAGCCCTGGGCACACACAGGCCACACTACTAGGGACTAACAGGTAAACCAAATAAGCCAATCAGGGATATACCAATTCACAAACATATTTACACAGGGAGCATTTGCACTGTGGCACTGAATGGCGGTGGCACAGCGCCCAGAGCATCTAATACCAGCAAAAACAGAGGAGACAACAGCGAAAAATGGAAGGGAGACCCACGCCAATGGTGCCAGGTCTAACAAGAATTTACAGCACAGACATGGCCAGTGCAAGCTTCCCTCATACACAGAACACATGCACCATAGGGAGAAGCAGCGCTAGCTTCTCTGGCACACGTCAAGGAGAGCTACAGCATGGTGGAAACAGGTCAAGAATCTACAGCACAGACATCGCCAGTGCAAGCTTCCCTCATACACAGAACACATGCACCATAGGGAGAAGCAGCGCAAGCTTCTCTGGCACATGTCAAGGAGAGCTACAGCGTGGTGGAAACAGATCTAAGGCCATATTATCAAGAACCGCAATAACATTATCACCACTTTAGCGGCAGGAAACCGCTGCTAAAACGGCAATAAGGGGCTTGATAATATGCCCTTGTGAATTCCCATAGAAGCCCATGTTCACACCAGAACCTGGGCTTCTATGGGAATTCACAAGGGCGTATTATCAAGCCCCTTATTACTGCTTTAGCGGCAGTTTCCTGCTGCTAAAGCGGCGATAATGTTATCGCCGTTCCTGATAATATGGCCCCAAGGATCTACAGCACAGACATGGCCAGTACAAGCTTCCCTCATACACAGAACACATGCAGCATAGGGAGCAGCAGCACAAGCCTCCCTGGCACATATGCAGGACAGTTAAAGCATGATAGCAACAGGTCAAAGATCTACAGCACAGACATCGCAAGTGCAAGCTTCCCTCACACCCAGAACAGGTGCTGCATAGGAAGCAGCAGCACCAGTTTCCTTAACACACCTGCAGCGTGTTAGAAACAGTTGATGGATCTACAGAACAGACATAGCCAGTGCAAGCTTCCCTCATGCCCAGAACAGGTGCAGCTCAGGGAGCAGCAGCACAAGCTTCCCTGCCACACGTGCAGGACAGTTACCGTATGAAAGAAACAGGTGACGGATGTACATTACAGATCTACCCAGTGCAAGCTTTCCTCCCACCCAGAAGTGGTGCAGCACAGGGAGAAGCAGAACACACTTCCCCGGCACACATGCAGGAGTGTTACAGGGTGGTGGAAACAGGTGACGTATTTACAGCACAGACATAGCCATTGCAAGCTTCATTCAAACCAAGAACAGGTGCGGCATAGGGAGCAGTGGCACAAGCTTCCCTGGCACACATGCAGGACTGTTACAGTCAGGCATAGGGAGCAGTGGCACAAGCTTCCCTGGCACACATGCAGGACTGTTACAGTGGAGTAGTGACAGGAGATGGACCTACTATACAAACATAGCCAGTGCAAGCTTCCTTCACGCCCAGCACAGGTGCAGCGTAGGGAGCAGCAGCACAAGCGTCACTGGCAGACGTGCAGGACTGTTACTGCGTGGTAGAAACAGGTCAAAGATCCACAGCACAGACATCGCAAGTGCAAGCTTCATTCAAACCCAGAACAGGTGTGGCATAGGGGGCAGTGGCACAAGCTTCACTGGCACTCTTGCAGGACAGTTACAGTGGACTAGTGACAGGTGATGGACCTACTATACAAACTTAGCCAGTGCAAGCTTCCTTCACGCTCAGCACAGGTGCAGCATAGGGAGGAGCAGCACATGCTTCACTGGCAGATGTGCAGAGGGAACTGTTACTGTGTGGTAGAAACAGGTGACCAATCTACAGTTCAGGCAAAGCCAGTGCAAGCTTCCTCCACACCCAGAAAAGGTACAGCACAAGGAGAAGCATAGCAGTCCTCCCTGACACATGTGCAGAGCAGTTACAGCATAGTAGAAACATATGACAGATCTATAGCATTGACATAGCCAGTGCAAGCTTCCATCACACCCAGAACAGGTGCAGCACAGAGAGCAGCAGCATAAGCTTCCCTTGCAGGCGTACACGACTATTACTGCGTGGTAGAAACAGGTTACAGATCTACAGTACAGACATAGCCAATGCAAGCTTCCCTCACACACAGAACAGGTGAGGCATAAGGAGAAGCAGAACCCACTTCCCTGGCACACATGCAAGACAGTTACTGCGTGTTATAAACAGGTGACAGATCTACAGTACAGACATAGTCCGTGCAAGCTTCCTTCACGCCCAGAAAAGGGCCACCACAGGGAGCAGCAGCATACACTTCCCTTGCACCCATGCAGGGCAGTTACAGCATGGTAGAAATGGGTCACATTTTCCTCACAAGTGGGATAGATACAGCACGGACATCGCCAGTGCAAGCTTCTCTCACAAACAGAACCTCTTCAGCACAGACAGAAGCAGCACAAGCCTTGATCATTAACAGGATATGTATAGCACAGGCAGTCAAATTATATCAATGACTTTTGTCCGACATATGCAGTCTGGGGTAATTTAAGAAGGATGCCAACACAGCTGCCCAAATGAATAGATGAGAGAATGTGACAACATAACTACACAGAAACATAGACAATAGAGCAACTTCATACAGTGCTGAAAATAGTGGATCCCCCCCCACATGTTGTGAAATCACTAGGCAACCCTATGTGATGAAACATACATTTTAAGATTATGCCAAAACACGTTGATGATCCACCATAACAGAGATATGGGTATGTGTTGTTTATATTCTGTTTCTGAGAGGTACTAAATTAAATAATGCTGGCCATGCGACAAATTCATCTTCTGTGTATACTACTTGTGGGTATACTACTTGTGGGCTTCCATCATAAAACATGTTAGTTCTAATTTGGGATACGATTGATATCATTACGCATTGTTCGACGTGAGTTTTGAGACTCACAGGGCTGTTAAGTGCCCATGGCACCCAGCGCCAGCAATAATGTGGTGTTATTGAAGGAAATTGATACCCTTTGAGCCTGGGATTGGCAAATCCCTTTCCTTCCTATATTTGAATGGTGCCAATGTTACTGGGGAACGGTAGAGTCTCTTTGTTTAATACAAGTGAACATCTGAATGCTTTCTTTTTACCTCTACTCAATGAAAATGTTCTGAATACTTCCTGAGCTCCCTTTGAAGACAAGAAGGAGCTAAGGTTGAGCATCTGGATGACTGTCCCCGAGGGAGTGTCTTGCTCATTGAGGTTTTCTTTTATATTGTTGTTGCGGTTGTTGAATAACTGGTTTGTTAATACTTCAAAGAATAACCCTATAGCAGACCACTACAGCCATCATGACAATTGTTGCTGCTCTTGTGATTGACATAACAATATAAACAAAGCCCGTTCTGGAACTAATGATACCCTGTGATCAGAAATGCTGAATGAGTAGAGGTGAAATGGGCAGTTAGCTGTTTTCGTATGCCAGATATTTGTGAATTAACAACTGAGCTCTCAGCACTCTCGGGTATGCTGATTGAAGCCGAGGGTGTCTGTGTAGGAACTGTGTTTGGTTGTATGCTTCACAGCTGGACCCTTGCTGGGTTATGCTGATTGAAGCCGAGGGTGTCTGTGTAGAAATTGTGTTTGCTTGTATGCTTCACAGCTGGACTCTTGCTGGGTTATGCTGATTGAAGCTGAGGGTGTTTGTAGGAGCTGTGTTTGCTTGTATGCTTCACAGCTGGACCCTTGCTGGGTTATGCTGATTGAAGCCGAGGGTGTCTGTGTAGGAACTGTGTTTGCTTGTATGCTTCACAGCTGGACCCTTGCTGGGTTATGCTGATTGAAGCCGAGGGTGTCTGTGTAGGAACTGTGTTTGCTTGTATGCTTCACAGCTGGACCCTTGCTGGGTTATGCTGATTGAAGCCGAGGGTGTCTGTGCAGGAACTATGTTTCCTTGTGTGCTTCACAGCTGGACTCTTGCTGGGTTACGCTGGCTGAAGCTGAGGGTGTCTGTGCAGGAACTATGTTTCCTTGTGTGCTTCACAGCTGGACTCTTGCTGGGTTACGCTGGCTGAAGCTGAGGGTGTCTGTGTAGGAATTGTGTTTCCATATATGCTTCAGATCTGGACCTTTGCTGGGTTATGGTGACAGAAGCTGAGGGTGTATGTGTAGGAACTATGTTTGCTTGTATGCTTCACAACTGTACTCTTGCTGAGTTATGCTGATTGAATCTTCGGGTGTCTGTTTCGGAACTATGTTTTCATGTATGCTTCACAACTAGACTCTTGCTGGGATATGCTAATTGAAGCTGAGGGTATCTGTGTAGGAACTATATTTGCTTGTATGCTTCACAACTGGGCTCTTGGTTGGTTATGCTGATTGAATCTTAGGGTGTCTGTTTTGGAACTAGGGGGCTCATTACGATGGTGGACGGACATGAGTCCGCCCACTATTGTTGTGGTGGTTGGGATCACCCGCCAGTAATGCAGCAGTCCCACAACACATATTACGATGCGCCCGCCAGTATGGCGGGCGCATCCCTGGCCTTTAACATTGCGGATGGTGCTGCTGGCTGATGCACCTTTTGCAATGTTAAAATGGCATGCACTGCATTTCCCTGCACTGTGTGACAGGCACCACGCTGTACCTGCCACACAGTGCAGGGAAATGCAGGGGGGACCATGGGTACCCTCCCCCCCGGTGCAGCAACACCTTCCCCGGAACAAGGGGGCGCCCACAACAGGCCCCCAAACCCCATACCCGCCAAAGGCCTTTTCCTCACAACATCCTAATTTGGTGGACAGTGCCTGCTAGGCACTGCCACCATGTTAGGCTCCCTGCACTGTCCGCCAGACAATTGGTATGATTGCCTTTGGGATTGTAGTGGCGAACAGACTTTGCGTCCGCTGTGGTACCCACCGCCATCCTAATTCGGCGGTGGGTAAACCGCTTAGTGATGACGGAAGGACCGCCACCGCCAGCCTGGCCCTGGCAGGCCATCCGCCATCCTAAGCGGCCCTTATGTTTGCGTGTATGCTTCACAACTGGACTCTTGCTGGGTTACTCTGATTGAAGCTGAGGGGGTCTGTGCAGGAACTATTTTTCCTTGTATGCTTTACAGCTGAACTCTTACTGGGTTATGCTGGTTTAAGCTGAGGGTGTCTGTGCAGGAACTATGTTTGCTTGTATGCTTCACAGCTGGACTCTTACTGGATATGCTGGTTGAAGCTGAGGGTGTCTGTGCAGGAACTATGTTTGCTTGTATGCTTCACAGCTGGACTCTTACTGGATATGCTGGTTGAAGCTGAGGGTGTCTGTGCAGGAACTATGTTTGCTTGTATGCTTCACAGCTGGACTCTTGCTGGGTTATGCTGATTGAAGCTGAGGCTGTCTGTGTTGGAACTATGTTTCCGTGTATGTTTCCATTTATTGGTAGCTTTTCAGGTAGTGGCAGTGCAAGCGTGCCTCACGGATGTGACAGGGGCAACAGCGACAGAGGCACTACAAGCATTTTCTCCCCAACCTGACAGATAGGGTTCAGGCAGTTACAGATGTGTGTTATGCTTACTAAACAATTAACGAATTGCTACTCCTGCCTCATGAACATTTAGGATCACTTCAGCCCTCAGGGACATGCCTCCAGACACAAGCCTAGATCAGCCCAAAAGTCTAAACCAGTGCTCGTCTTTGTCATTCATTCAGATCGGGATACTCCCTGTGCAATGACTCCTCCACAAGTGAAGACCTAAGTTTTCTGCATAAACTTGCTCTGACTACCAGAGTCTCCCTGGTGAACTATGAGAGAATATGCCATCCAGATAGATGAAGGGCTGGCAGCAGAAGTCGCTCACAAAGTAAATCTTGCAAGGCATAGACAAAGTCTCAGTGTACAGATTATGTAGAGAGCACTAGCTCCGCTAACCCCGGAATAACTTGTAAAGGGCATGCAAGTTGCCAAGGGATATGATATGAAGGGAACAAGAAGCTAGGACTGTTGTAAGAATGGAGAAACAAGCACTGAGTGTAGTATGCCGACGCTGTGTATTATTAGCAGAAAACATGTTTGGAGATGTTGTGCAGTATCGGGCAAAAGGAAAAAAAGGCTGATGATGGCAGCCATAGCATTGCATAGGCGAAGATGTATCATCACAGAAGTGCAAATGCATCACGATGCTTATGTGTGCCTACTAAATAATGTGGGGGCACTTTTTAAAAAAAAAGTTGCTCCAAGTGGGATCAGTAAATACAAAAAATGTTATTTTATTAGCACGAAAGTGCTTAATGTAAGACAGAGGTTCAACAGTTATTTACTGTGTGGCCCACCTAAAAATTTAGAATTATAAAAGGGCCATGGGTGGGTTGGGGCCACTGAGCACCAGGTGGGAGTAAGCAACGGGGAGTTGGTGGGTTGGGTAAGAGAAAAGCAGCAAATGAGGGAGAGAGTAACAAAAAGAGGGCGTGAAAAGCACACGAGGGAGAGATAAACACTGAGTGGAAGGTAGAGGGGTGATTTGGTAGGGTGAGAAGCAGGAGAGAGACAGCATCATGGGGCTTGTATATGGTGGCAAAGGAGAAGCACCGAGGGCGAGACTGCAGAATACATGTTCTCTTATAGGGTGCTTAGCCAAATCAAGAAGAAAAAAACTGTTTCCTCAACTTGCTACAAGTCAGCCAATCAAAAGGGTGGCAAATAGGCTATGCTCCGGAGAAGAACCAACACAAGGAGAGGAAGGCAAGTCATCCAATAGGAAGTGAGCAAATTAGAGTGGCAATAAAGCCAATCAATTGCAAGCAGTAGATAGGCTCTAAAACCACAGCAAGTGTTTTTATAAGCCCACTAAAGCTTGCCTCAGAACTAAAAATGTACTGCACACATTATAAAAGAGGCTGATACCATTCAAAAAATGTTTTGATCAATTCCAAACATTTACATGTCTTATAGAAGCAGGCACCTTGGAGCGAAGGTTTGTTTCTTCTGCAGCTGGTCGTCCCTGCTCTCACTTTAGATTACAGGAGACCTGATCCTTCCTTTTCAGCCGGAGGCAACTCAAGGTCAGCTATAACCATTCAGGAACAGTTTCTCTTTTTTTAAACAAAAAGTAGAGGGGCTTTTATTAGAAGTAAACAAGCTTGGAACTGTGCTCCCAATAATCCCTCCTTCTTTCAAAATTCTAAGAATTCTAAAAAATGAAAGAATATGGTAAGAATGGCATATTTCCATTTATTCCTCCCACACTCACAACCTACCTCAGCTGTATGAAAATCAATCTTTGCAACATGGCAAGTTGCTAAACGTTTTGCCTGAGACTAGTAAATGTGGTATATAAGCACGCATTTTTAGGGTTGAGCCTGCAGGAGCATGCATGGCCATGCATTTCGCTTGCAAGACACTGTTGTTAACAAAAAGGGCTTGGAGCCTGCCCATTACGTACCATTTGTTGGCTTCTTGGGCATTTTTAATCAAGGCAGTCCTAATATCATTTGCGTTCCTCTCTGTGGGGCAGGGACCAAGCACTGACTGATTCAACGTAATCAGTGCCAGTGTGTTTCTCCCGACGTGATTGAGATACTATTTGTTCATTTTAATTTATAGTGCCCTGCAAACAGAAGTCAAGTGACTGGCAAAAACGTGCCCAGCAAGACAAACAAAATTGTAAAGATTTATTATATATTGTTAACTTTCTTTTATTTTTCCAAATCTTGTTTTCTCACTTTGCTTTCAAGTTTTCTTTTGTTTTTGCTCGTGAGCAGTGTTCTCAAAAGACGAGGATTATGTTATTGTAAAGCAACATTGTTTCTTTCTGTTGTATACTTTCTGAAATGACATTTCAACACCAAAATGTGCAATACACCCCAATTCACCCCTCTTTAATCTGCCCGTCTCCACTCCATGTCAGTCCACCCCACCCCACCCCACACCAATCCACCCCACTCAATCCAGTCCACCCCAGACCAATCTAATCCACCCCACTCTAATCCAAACTAATCACCCCAATCCACTCCACTCAATCCACCACACTTCAATCCTCTCAAAATCTGCCCCCACTCCAATCTGCCACACTCCAATACACCACACGCCAAAACAATCTGCCCCAATACAAACCAAAACAATGTGCCCACCCCATCCAAAACTATCTGCCCCACTCGAATCCAAAACAATTTGCCCAACTCCAAAGCAATCTGCCCCACTCCATTTCAAAACAATATGCCCCACTCCAATCCAAAACAACCTGCCACACTCCAATCCAAAACAATCAACCCCACTCCAAAACAATCAGCCCCACTCCAATCCAAAGCAATATGCCCACTTCCAATCTAAAACAACTTGCCCCTCTCCAATTTAAAACAAACTGCCCCACTCCAAAATGCAACATTCCAGTATGCCCCACTCCAATCCAAAGCAGTCTGCCCGACTCCAATCAGCCCCACTCCAATCTAAAACAATCTGCTACACTCCAATCTGCCCCGCTCCAATACCGAACTATCTGCCCCTCTCCAATCTACTCCACTACACTCAAATCCAAAACAATCCACCCCACTCCAATCCACTTCACTCCAAGCCAATCCACCCCACACCAATCCAGTCCAGTCAAATCCAATGTACCCCACTCCAATCCACCCCACCCCACCCATTCCACCTCAGTCCAATCCATCCCACCCCAATCCAGTTCTCTCCAACCTAATCCAGCCCACCCCAATCCATCCCACTCAATCAATCCACCCCACCACACTCCACTCCACCCCACTCCAATCCAATCCACATCACTCCGATCCACCCCACCCCAATCCAGTTCACCCCACCCCAATCCAACCCACCCGAATCCACCCACTCAATCAATCCACCTCACTCCAAACCACCCCACTGCAATCCAGTCTACATCACCCCACTCCAAACCACCCTACACCAATCTAATCCACCTCCCTCTATTCCACCCCACTCAATTCCATTCTACTCCATTCCATTCTAATCCACACTACTACAATCCATCCCACCCACTACACTCCACACCACCCCACTCCAATTCACCTCACCTCACCCTCCCCCTCCATTTCAATCCACTTCACTCCTGCCTAATCCACCCCATCCAGTCCACCCCACTCCAATCCACCGCAGCCCACTGCAGTGCAATCCACCCCACTCTACTGTAATCCACCCCACCCTACCCCCAATCCAATCTACCTCACCCCAGGTCAATCAACCTCACTCAATCCAATCCATCCAGCCCACCACTCTCCAATCCATACCACTCTAGTCAAATCCACCCACTCCAGTCCAATCCACCCCAGTCCAATCCACCTCACTTCAGTCCAATCCTCCCCAAACCAATCTAATCCACCCCACCCCACTCCAATCCATCCCAGTCTAATCCACCTCACCCCATTTCAATTCATCCCAGTCCAATCCAATCCACCCATCCAGCCTACTCACTCCAATCCAGCCCACTCCACTCAATCCAACCCACTCTATACCAATCCAATCCACCCCAATCTATCCAGTCCTTTCCACTCTACTACCTCATTCTGCTCTAACCCACTCCACTCTATTCCACCCCACTCCTCTCTATGCCACTCCACTTTAAGCCACTCCACTCTACGACACTACACTCTATGATTCTGCTCTCTGAGACACTCTCGGCCACTGAACTACTGAACTCTACTTCCCTCTACTCAACTCTATGACATGCTAGTCTCAGTAGCAGCTGCTACCGTAAGGGGCTGGTGAGGCGGGAAGGGGGCTGGGAGGGGATCGAATGGAGAAAAAAAAAGGAACTTACCTGAAACAGACTGACGCCTGCCTTTCACCCGTCCTTTTAATTTTCTGGTCCCAGGCAGCAGCAGGAAGCACCCAGGCAGCAGGCTCTCCTGAGCCAATCAGAACTCTGCAGTGCAGTGTTGTGATTGGTCTGAGCACCGTGGTTCAGCATTCAGATGGGTTTAGGGAGGCTTTACATGTTTCTCACCAGGCTGTGTAATGCAGCCTGGTGAGGAACATGCAAAGTGCGCAGGACTGTTTGGCCGGCCCAAGAGGGCCAGCCAAGCAATCATTCACACCTAGGGAGTGCGAACAACTCCTCCCCCTGCGCTGCCCTACCCCAACATGCCCCAGGAGCCACTGACTTCCATAGGAAAAATACAATGATAGTAACGAGACGCTATATCACTGTATTTTACCTTTGAAGCAGTAGGGCAGGCACTCCTATGCCTTAGCGGAGGAGCCGCCACTGTCTACTCCCCCTACCCCACTCTACGACACTCTACTCCAACAAATCCAGCCTGTGATACTCTGCTCCCCCCTCTCCCCTCTAGGACACACCACACCACTAACTTTTAGCCATGCTGAACAGCAGTCACACTGGTGTACAACATTGCAAAAACACATTGCCAAGGCCAATAGCTCTTGTATAAGCATAAGCGAGACCTATTGGCTTTGCCAATGCTTGTTATCTCTTTGGTGCTACCTTAATGATCTCGAGGCTCATCCTTGCTCCCACTACCTTAATCTGAGAAGCAGGCTTGACCCTATGAATATGTTCTCCTCATCTGTTTAACTGTCAATAGAAAAAGAAAGGAAAAAGAAGAGAGTAACCCGCGACAGCTTGACAGGCTGAGAATAAATGGACAAGATCTGAAAGGAAAGAAGAATACGCAAAAGAGAAAGGTGATGGGAACACAGTAAGCTGAGTAAAAATGAAAGACTAAGCAGATGATGTAATAGATATATAGGGGCAAATTTACAATCCCCCTGCACCACCAGTACATCACTTTTCGTGACATGCTGGTGGCGCAGGGGGATCCTCCATATTTACAAGGACAGGAGAAGCCACCCTGTGTGACTTTTCCTCTCCTTGTAAATATGGCCCCTTCACAACAGCACTTTGCGTTAAAAGGGCGTTTCATGGGTGTTACTGTGAGTGTTCCCACGCAACACCCATGGAACAAGACACATCCCCAGATTTACGAGAAATCGTAAATCTGGAGATACATCTGAATGCTATGCCACCCTAGAGGTGGCGTAGCGAGGCGTAACGAGGAGAATTTTTTTCATTTCTCCTCGTTTTTTCCTCTTTCAATGTGTGCACGCATCGAAAGAGAAAATGCCTGTAGCGATTGCCTTTGTGCAGGAAGGCACCCCTCGCTGCACAAAAGCAATCTCCCCACGACACAGGCATCCTTGCACCATGGTGCAAGGGTGCCTGCATCAGCGCATAGCTGCAGTTTTTGCGCCAGCGCAGGGGGAAGCACAGAGATGCTACATATTCTTGTAAATATGTTGCATCCCCGTACTTCGGAAGTGTCGCAGTGTGGCGCAGCCAAAGGGCTTACTTTGCCATGATGCGGCACTTCCTTGTAGATCTGCCCCAAAGTCTGTGGGTCAGTCAATGGATGGATGAAGAGATGGTTGATTGGCCGGATGCATAAGGCTGGATAGATCAAAAGGCGTTTGACTAATATATATGAGCGACGAATGGATGAATGGATGAGTGGGTGGTGGGCTAATGGATGTGTGTGCTGAAAGCGCAGACCGACCGTCGATAGATATATCCAAGGAAAGAGAAACATAGAGGTGAATGAATACACGTTGAGGCAGAAGAAACAGTAAAGATAGTAAACTGGAAAGATGAGTTAACTCCCAGGTTTAAAGGGGAGCTGGAGGCGTCAAGAGAGTCAGACAAACCAGAAATAAATCATTCCAATAGACACATTTCCTCTGAGCGCTGTGCATGTCCTATTAGGGTAGGTAGATTAGTTGTATCATGTGTACTTTGCATTAAGATATTGATGGTAGATGTGTGAATTAAAAGTTACATTAAGCCTACGATTTAAAATGCGAATACATGAAACACAATTTAGCACATTTGCCGCCTCAATGCCAGGAGATTATTTCAAAGACGTAAAACAGAAGCCGAATTATGTCTGCGCTTTCTTTTAACAATTGCTGCATTTGAACCCTTACATCATGCTTCAGTAGACATTTGTTAACACGCCGTTGTTTTCTGTAATGCGGACCTTGAAACTTTGCCAGCGCCCCGAGAGCGTGTAGCGGCCCACAGTGGCCAGAAGAGTGCGTGTGTGTGTGACAAATGGGACAGTACCAAAGGCCAAAATGCTCTGAATGAGTTAAACAGAGCCGTGCACGCTACTTCAGGTGCACGTTTTACCCGTGTGTGAAAACAAAGGGGAAGGGATGTGGCTTAAAGGCTGGAGCGGCCGACTTTAAAGCTGAGGAGCCAGGTTCAAGTTTGGCGTGAAGCTCAAACATCCTGTGTCTCTGAGCAAATGACTTAGGGCCTTATTTATGAAGGCCTGAGTCACTTTTGCACCGCCACTGCCTCACTTTTAGTGACACAGCAGCGGCGTAAATAATGAGCCATGTTGCACGATATTTACGAAGTGACGCATCTTTGCAGATGCATCACTTCGTAAACCCCTGCACTAGGTTATACCTGCGTCAGGTGTAATGTATGCAGGGTGGGCATTCCCCCTGCAAGTAAGGGTTGTAGGAGTGGCGCAGTGAAATCTATATAAGATTTCACTGCGCCACTTCTAGGACGCCATTGCATCAAAACCTTACTTTTGCCTCATGGCAGGCATAAGGGTGACGCAGGCCTTTTGAAAAGGGGCTTGCCCCGTGTGAACGGAACATGGCTGCCGTTGCAGCACGTTACAGACACAACTCCAGCAATGCGCCACTTTTATGCCGATAGATATGTCAGTAATACTGTCGTATCTGCCATTCTTTGCGACATGATGCGGCATACAGTAAATATGATGCATCAGTGGTGTTGCAAGGAGGGCGCACTGAGAAGTGTCACATCGATGCTTCTCATAAATGAGGGCGTAAATCTCCTGTGCCTGAAAATGAATGGGCCCGTCTGTAATGCCACTGGCGCTCATGTAAAGCGCTCTGATAGCTTCTGGTTAAGTTTGCGCTATATAAAACTACAACCATAAAAATCAACCACTGTTTGGTACTTTCTTCTGGCTTTGCATCAATTGGAGAATAACACTGAGCAGTGGGTTTGGAGTTTTGGCGAATGACCGCAGGCGAGAGAGTGAGAGAGAGCAAAATGGGGGCGGGGAGGTGAGGGAGAAGCACTCGAGAGTGAAGGCCTCAATGCTGGCAGGGGAGAAACACACAAGAGAGCATCACACGATGGACACAGAAACACTGATCATGGGACGGGCACGGGAGAGATCACCTAGTCAGTAGTACGTCCCAAACTTTTTGGAACCCAGACCCAATTTTTACAGGGAAAAACTTTCATGACCTACCTAGCTTTAATGGACATGAGGCAGGCAATTTTTTGAAATGTAACTAAAGCATTGTGTGGTAGCATACTGTAATTTACAAACAGCACATTTCCCATTCACATTGTCACTACATTTGCACAGTCATACCTTTTTATTGATAAAACTATATTACACACAAATAATAATGCCTGGAAATCAGGTTTTCATGAATATTTATCATTTACTCATCCCCACATAAAATGTCTTGATATCTTTTGATGTTAATAAAATCTTTGTTTCCATCACACTTCCGAATTGCCCCAAAAAATTACCCTCATTTTTGCTTTCCTAACTGCTGAATGTATATAGTTCATTTACAGATATATGCACTCTGGGTTCAGTTAGCGTAGAAAGGGTCACAACCTTTGAATACCTGGGGGTAACATTACACGAGAACCTATCCTGGGAACCCCAAATCGCAAGATCTCGGCTTAAACTGTCTCAACTCTCCGGTGCAATTCTGAAGGTTGTAAATTCTTCAACCTTCAAACCAATAAGTCCGGCACTGGAATTGTATAAATTGCAGGCCAAAGCGGCCACTTCATATGGCAGTGAGCTATGGGGGCATAGGGCAGGTTCGGTTCTTGCCAGCGTCGAAAACAACTTCCTTAGACGTCTTTTGGCCCTCCCCCGGAGTATACCGTTGTTTCCCTTGAGACTGGACATGGGTTTACCATCCATCACTGCTGAGCTGGAGTCTAAGCCAATAAGATTCTGGCATAGGCTTTGGTCTACCAGGGAGCTTGCCCATTACAGGAGTGATCTCGTCCATGTAATGGACCTGAACCAACGTGACAAAATTCCCTGGTTAACCTTCATAAAAAAAGAACTGTATCGGTTAAAATTACCCGAATTATGGGAGGCTCCTGAATTGGGATGTCAAAGGCTTTCCCGCAAACATTTGGTTCAGATCCATAAAGAGAAAAGTTTGGATCTCCTCCGGACTTCAGCTAAACACAGTACCCTAACCGAACGTTTCCTACTATCCAAAAATTCATATGAATTCGAAGGTTTTATGGACATCATTTATCCTATTTTAGCCAGGAAGCTGTTTATACAGTGGAGGCTTGGCACTTTGCCAGTTAAAACCTTCACTTGTAATTGGCTTCACGACGATGACAAAATTTGCCCACGGTGTAACTCCCATGATGAAGATGAAACACATCTTCTTTTTTTCTGTCTGCATACCAGAGACCAAGGAAACATTGGTTGGTCCCCCTATGCAGAAATCTGGGATTCAGGAGCCACATGCATGCGTACAGAGTATTAAGAACTAGTACCTTGCCCCACATAGTCTTCGCAGTGGCAACATTTATTTTTGCTATGTGGCAGATCAGGAAAAAATTGTTAAATGCACAATTGTTGTAAATATTGAAAATTGTTTCCATACCACGGACTGTGCTTTTGGATCATGTCATAGTTGTCTTCTTTTATGTGCTTCAAACAAAAAATGTAATTCACAGACGAAACCTCTTCTACATCTTAGATTGAGAATCTCATTAAGCATCTATTTAAAGACCACCATTGAAAGGGCTGTTTATAGATGTGCCCATTACCCTTTCCTTATGTTACGCAGTTCGTTTGGTAGGCAAAGCACTCACCACACTGAATTCCGCAGTCCCTCCCCCGCCTTTTATTTTCTGTTTTCCACGTGGCTCGCACAGCACCCTTCTGGCTGACTGCAAGTGCAGAGGCACCTGAAAAATCCAGGTGATGAGGACGCCTTACCTTGAGCTGAACGTGATGTCCAATAATGCTCTGTCAAGAAGCACATTGAGACCTCCTTTTTCCTCTGAATACTTGAAATGGCTGGTAAATGTTAATACTTCTCTCGGACACTGCTCTGGGCACAGATCTCAACACATATGTCACAACTGTTATATACGAAGACTCATTTAAATGCTGTTTTCATTTGAGGCCAAGATGTTTCTTCTAAAGAGATATGGGTGCACTCATTATGTTATGTCTATCGTGTAAGGATTATGCAGCCTGTGTGTTTCCACTGCGCAGCTAGTGGCTTTTGTGTAGTGGACAAACTTGACTGGGGAGAGGATGCGGCCTAACAGCTAGGGCGGTCGATCTCAAAGCTGGGGAACTGGGTACGAGTCTTGGCAAGGACTCTCATTCAGGGCAAATCACGTAATCTCCCCATGCCTAATAAAAAATGAATGTGTCCTGTCCTTGTGTAATGTAACTGGTGCTCATGAAAACTGCTCTGATTCCTTCGGGTCTAGGTTGAGGTATGTAAAACTCCCAAAACAAAAAAATATAGGTTCTTGCTGGTTTTGTTTAAAAAACCGATTGTGATTTAAAGTTTCAGGTTTTATTTATGGCCGCAGATAAGCATCTGCCAAGTAAAGTGACTATAAAAGACAGATAACTTTCCATTGCTTTGCTGATAACATCACATGGTGTTTGCTGGGCTTGCAAGGGATCACACCTCCAGGTACCTCTAATAGTGACTCAAGGTGCTGCAGCCTGTATTTTTGTCTTACTCCCAAGGACCTCTAGTAAATAATAATAAACAAATGTATAAAGCGCATGGCTACACTGACTAGTGCGTCCCCGCGCTGCGGCATCAGAGAACTCGTTAGAAGCAGTGCTATGAATTAATTAAGAGGGAAGGCCTGAGGACGGAAACAGCCAAGTTTTGAGTTTTTTCTGAAAGAGTGACTCCGAAGGCTCCATCCGTATACCCAGCGGGATGTTCTTCCAATGTTTAGCCGCTAGGAAACGGAAGGATCGGCCACCCATTCTCCTTCTTTTGATGGCCGGTATTTTCACCTTTCCCTTCCCGCTTGACCTCAAAAGGCGGGTCAGAGTGTAAGGAGTAAGTAAATCATGTCGATAAGTAGGCCCTTTTCTCTGTAAGATGCGAGGATTAACACACAGGGCCTTAAAGAGAATTCTCTCCCTCACTGGAAGCCAGTGAAGGGAAGCCAGGGCCTGGTTAGAAGACGCTCTCATGGGCAGCATTAGAACGAGGAGGGCTGCCACGTTCTGAATGCATTGGAGTCTGTGCAGACATTTGCTACTTGCCCCCAAATACAAGGCATTACTATAGTCTAAATGTGAGGGTACCAAGGCATGGACCATGGTTTTTCTGGCTGTCAAGGGGAATATATGATGATACAACGAATTCCGTTGCAACGCATGCCTTTACCACGCATGCGTTACAACGGAATTCGTTTACCACGGATAAACTTTTCCTCGAATAATTGCGTGGTGACGTCATACGTCGTTAAGAGAAAACGGCATTTTTTCCGATTTCTCTTAAACGACGCTGACGCCGACGTGACTTATGGTGAGTTGTTTTATTTGGGGGGGAGACCCCCCCAAGCCCCCCTTTTTTTCTTTTTACCTTTACCACATATGCCTTTACTACAAACATCGTAGTAAAGGTATGCGTGGTAAAGGCATTAGTTGTAACCACGCATGCGTTGTACTGCATGCGTGGTTAAAGATTTCGGGGAAACGGCTTCGTTGTAAAGGCCGTTTCCCGTCAAGGGCAGTACATCCAGTGTCTTCCGGAGATCTCTCATTACCCCAAAACATTTCCCTTCCACCGACTATTGTGGTTCTCAAAAGATAATTTGGTTTCAAGCCACATCCCTAGGTTATTAACCTGTTCGCTATGGGATGGGGTTGGTCCCAGCGTCTGAGGCCACCATGCTGAGGACCAAATTAAAGGAGCTATGCCTACCACTAGAACTTCTGTTTTTTTACCATTAAGTTTCAAACAGTTATTCGACATCCAGGACTCCAGTTCTTGTAAGCAAGTTGAGAAATTGATGGCTACCTCATCATGGGCTTGTGTTAATGACACCGCCAGTTGCGTGTCATCCGTATATGACTCAACACTGATACCATATTTCCCAATAATCTCTGCCAAAGTGGTGATATAGAGATTAAAGATAGTGGGGCTGAGTATGGAGCCCTGAGGGACTCCTTCGGCTAGTTTAATACTCCTAGAATAGTATGGTTGCAGAGACACCTGAAAACTGCGATCATGTAAGAAGGACCCCAGCCAGTCTAGAGCACGTCCCGACAGTCCTCCTTTCCTGAGGCGCTGTAGAAGCGTTGGATGGGCTACGGTGTCAAAAGCAGCACTGAGGTCTAAGAGGACTAGGGCGATCGTCAGGCCATCGTCTACATCTTTGCGGATGGTTTCTGTAGATAGGAGTAGTGCTGATTCAGTTGAGTAGTTTGCTCGAAAACCCAATTGAGTTGGGTGAAGTAGGTTGTGCTTATAAATGTGAGCAGTCAATTGAGTGTTGACCACTATTCCAGTTATTTTGGCAAAGTAAGGCAGGAGTGAGATTGGATGCAGTTTCTCCAATTGACTCATGCTTACATTCAGCTTCTTTTTTTATGGGGAGGATAACCACCTCTTTCCACCTTTATGGGACCGTCCTGAAGTAAAAGAGAGTTCAAGAAGGTGGCTGATGTAGGGTGCTAGGACCTCAAGGCTCTCTCTTAACACTTTAGAAGTAGTAGGGACCCTGGGAGAGCCTGATTTAATGCTTGAGGCTATGCCCTTGAGGTTATCACCGGACGGGAGAACCAGATCACATAGGCATTCTGCCTCCGCTATGTTGGATGTCTCGTCGCCACTATCAGGGCACCTATTACGTGCTTCATCTGGGATGGTAGAGTAGAGCCTTTCTACCTTCTCTGCAAAGAAGTCTGCCACCAAGTTGCAAGAATCCTCAGAGCTGGTGTTGGCAGCTGTGGTTCTTGCTAGTGACGAGATCTCTTTAAAAATCGTGAAGAGTTCTTTCAAGGAGTTCTCAGCTGTCTCAATACTATCACTGTAATAGACGGCCTGGGCTTTCCTTATAAGAAAGAGATAGTGTTTGAGACTGGTTTTATATTCAACTTTCTTGTGATCAGCGAAGTCTTTCCTCCAAATCCTTTCTAGGTGATTACAAGCAGATTTAGCTATCATCATTTAGCTTCATCATTGATGCACGGTGCTGTTTTTAATTGTCTCCCAGGCATGCTCGAGGACCAAGGGGCATTCCTATCTAATGCCTCCATAATCCATTTGTCTAGCGCGCAGCAGGTAGTCAATATCTTTGCCACCAGGGGGTCCGCCATGTTGGAGAGCCAGATTAAAGCTAGCTGATGAGAACCTAGCCCACTTCCTATGCGGTTTCCCAGCGCCAGACATCTTGGGAGTAAATATACAGCACCAGAGCGCTAAAGGAAACCACAAAGTGGTCAGTCCAAGGAACTGCAACCAGGCTTAAGTTAGTGTCCCTGCATTTGTGTCTAACTCCAGGGCCTTCTAGTAACAGCTTAAGCTACTGCAGACTGCATTTCTGCCTGGCTCCAGGGACCTCTAGCAACTGCTTAAGGTACAGCAACTTCCATTGTGCCTTTGGCAAATCCAATAAGTTTCATGAAAGATACCTGTTGGCTCTGCAAAGGTTTGTTTTCTTTGCCTACCTACTCTTTAGCCCATTTTTTGTTTTTATCTTTTAACTTTCTGGTGGAGGCGGCTGGCTCCAGGCAGATGTGATCCTCCCACGGTTTTACTGTCATTCCTTTTATATCTGGGGTATACCCTTGGGGCTGAGCTCTTTCCATGCTAAGAATGAGGTGTCTCTTTTGTTCATGTGCGGTCAACGGCACAACCCTTAAAAGGGTGAGCTCAAGATTTCATACTGACGAATGATCGTTCGTCATTTTACTGTGGACCCACTATTGATTATCCTATACTGGCAACTGCACTGGACCAGGTGAAGAAGGTAAGCTGTTGTGTGCAAATCTTTAATTCTTTAATGTGGTTCTTCATCTTGCAAGGGTACAAATGCATGCATATTATACTACAACCCAGATTCTCAAAGGTTTAGTGTCAGGATGTATTTACTTTTGTAATGCTAAACCAATGCTAAACTTTCTTTGGGATTCACAAACCAACGCAAATTGGTATTTGCGTTGGTTTGTATGGAAAAGTAACGCAGAGCAGCACAAAATGCTGCTTTGCATTACTTTGCGTCAAGGGCGCGTTACATGGGTGGTACATGAGGGTATCTATGCTACCATCCATGCTTTTTGAAGGTAAACGTTATTCTCAAACATCAGCAGAAAAGGTTTAGCACCAAAAATTAACTCGGCTGAAAAGCAGGCAGTAAAAGGAGAAATGCACAGTGCAGCACACATAAAAGTATTTTGATACCCTTCCTGTACAAAACCTATGCTAGACTCACACAGACACCCTAGCTCAATGACACTAAGGTGTGTGGGGGGCGCTTACCAGCTGATATGAGTGCCCAGGGACAGGAAAGGAGAGAGCCATTGAATATAGTGCTCTCCTGCCTCCTCCTCGTCAGGCAATGCAACGCAGCATCTTTGGGTGCTGCGCTGCGTTGCCTTTCAGTTTTCAGAATCTGGGCCTACCTGTTTAAATGTACAATGGGTTTGTTGCAGCTCAAAAGCATTAGGCCTTCTTTTTCGCTATGTTGACACAAAACATTTTCACATCTTGCCTTCCATACATTTTGTGTTTGCATGAACACCTGTCCTAAGAGATTTTTGAAGAAATGCGGAATGCAAACAGAAAATAGGCATCCAAGTGAACTTCCAACAGTTCTTGGCCCCCAGTCCTCTCCCGTAAATCTGACTGCAGTCTAGTGTCTTTACTTAACACCGCAGCCTGCCACCCACTGGTTATGTTTACAATAGGCAGCCCCTCCACATTAAAATGACATAAACCCACAGCAGGCTATCATCAAAAAGGAAAGCGAACAACAACGCAAGCTGTGTTTAAAGGCGGCGCATCATTTTAATGGGCTGCTGCAAAATGGTATGTTTTGATCGGTCCCTGTTTTGTTTTGTTTGATTAACAGGTGCTGGATGCGGGCACGTTGAAAGAATTCGATGAGCCATACGTTTTACTTCAAAATAAAGAAAGCCTGTTTTACAAGATGCTGCAACAGGTGGGCAAGGCCGAGGCTGCTTCACTAACAGAAGCAGCAAAACAGGTAAGAGTTGTAATTAGGATTGTCTGGACAACTTTTGTTTGTGCAAGCAATGCGGTACATAGAATCAATCTCAACCTGTGAGAAACGTATGTAAAACCAGGGATGTGTAGTGCATGAGCATGGCTATTTTGAGTTTGCTTAGTTTGTTTTTTACACACAGTTCTATAACAGTGTGGAGTTTAGCGGTTTTTAAGCAACCCCAAACTTAGACATGTGAATACTACTTGTTAGGAAAGAAAGATGCGACCTCATTGTGAAGGTCTACCACAGCGCCCAGTGGCTCCTATTCACAAACTCTTATCTCATAGTACACTTAGTAGTATTCAAGTTGTACTACTAACATACATCAACATTTCAGTAGTAAATGTGTTAGGGATAATAAAATTGGCTTAAAAATTGGGATTTTTTAGGAATAAATTGGAGGGGTTTATGGAGGAGTAGGATGGGTTAAGGGAGGGTTAGGAAGGGATGAAGGACAGGACATGCACTCACCCACAATACAATATGCCCATTGCTATTCACAAACAGCACTTCTACAGTTACTGTAGCCGAGAAAAAATCAAAACAGTCATGAATGTACTGCAACTCAGAGCTGGATTAAGTTCAGCACACATGGCCAACTACTAGTACTGCAACACCCTCCCATAGAAAATAATGATAGAACCCCATAGCAAATAGTTTTAAAGTAAATTAGCTCATTTTCATTTTATATATAAAAAATATATGTACAATTAGGTCAATGTAAATATATATAACTCATACATAAATATTATTTTATTTTTAAATTATTTAGTTAGCCATTTGATAAAAAATGAATGTAACTATTTTCTTAAAAAATGAATTCATTTAAATGATTTTATATATACCTTTTAGTAACTTTTAGTACATTATAAATGCATAGAAATAATTCATTTTAGGTAGGTATAATTTTTTTAAAAACACATAAAAAATATATCTTTTTAATATACTTACATTTAATAAAAATATATTAAAAAATGTAGTTATTAGTAGAATACCATTTAAATATATTCTACATTAAAAATACCCATATAAAGTGATTTAACATAACCTACATTTTTTTATTTGCTTTCTATAAACTTAATTAACTCCCCTATACTTTACCATAAGGCGATCTCTATCCTTATTGTGGAGTTCTCTGTCACGTGTGCAGAAAGTAAAATACATATGTAAAATCACAAATAGTGGTAACTTTATAGTCGTATTTGAAATTTTTAATGACTCCACTACATATTTCAGGGGGTATGAACATGTAAGTGTGCACGTTTGAGAAACTTTACACTTGCAAATGTTGAATAGACAAAAGCAGAAAAGATCCTCAAAAGTGTAAAAGTACACATACATGGGTAGATTTATTCACATGTGAATCGGCCTGTGGGTCAGCAGGTCCTAAGAGGTACCCATGTTCTGTGTTCATGACATCCTGTTTACATTTTGTGATTGTTAGTTTAGTAGTGATGGTGACCAAGATAGAACTCCAGTCCGGAAGTAGATACTAATACAAATGCTTTTATTCAGAGGAACTTCAGCTTGCAAATAGTGATTTGGTAGGCAATGTGTGCATTACACTGCTTGAATGCACAGGCCTGCGTAGCACACTCGTGACATGGAATTGGATTATATCTGTCCTTCTTCTTCAGCACTTGTGCACTTCCGTTTTCCTCTTCCTGCCTTTTGCCTGTCCTCTTCTTAAGCACAGGAGAGGATCTTGAAAGTACAGAGGAAACAACACTTGTGTCACATGGAAGTCAAGACTGTGCATGCCCCCTCCCCACATAAATATGAACTCAGTTCAACCCTTAACTTTGATACGTTTGTCAGAAGGCTTTGTGAGTCATGGAGACCAAGATGAAGCAGTGGGAGGAGCAGAAGATAAGGAAGAAGAAGTGAAGGAGGAAGAGAGATGAGGGAACAAAAAAAAGGAGCAGAGGATGATAGGTGAGGGGCAAAACAATTAGAATCAAAATCATAGACCATATTGTTCTCTGAGGGAGTGATGTCATATTCCTATATAACAGGTCACTCAGCACATTATTCCTCTTTACAGACAGTGTCTTGATCAGGGTGTCCTTCGACAGAAAATAGTTCAAACAATTTGCTTAATAGGTTATTGAAGTTTGGCAAGTTCTTGAGGATGGCATGGTCATCTAGCCACATCATGAGGACATTGATGCCAGTGACTATGTAAAGTTGGGGATCATAGTTGGGAGCATCCTTGCAGGTCTCTGTGTTTTACTGACACCAAATCCCCTTTGTAAATCAGAGGCTTGATCTCCTTCTCTTAGTGTTGCATGGTCTCACTTAGAGTTGCAAGTGAGGATCAGGTTTACTTTGTACATGTAGGATTACTTTTTAAGCTCCTCAGCAGTGGTTTGACCGACAACTTGGTAGAGTAGACGTTTTTACAAACAGCTCCTTTACGTCTGAATTGTGCATTCTCTGAGCAGCAAGCAAGTGCGGCTTTCAGCATTGAAATCCTGTACAAGTTCTGTCAAATGCACTGACTTCTTGATTGGCTCGGATACTGCACCTGAACGGTCCGGATGATGACTTAATCAGAACACAGAGTTCAACACAAGAAGATTTAGAGCAGGGGCTTAAGGGGAGGCAGAGCGGGCATCAGCTGAGTATGGGAGTGGCCTTGCCAAGCATCTCTAAACCCATTAGTCGGAGAATTAGTAGATACAGACCAAAGACATGATGCCTGTGGAGCACCTGGGAAATATGTAGCACTACAGCACTGACAATGGAGAATGGTCCGTGTAAATAGGGCCTGCAACCACAGATCCACATGGTGTGCCAGTAACCTAAGGTAGACAGAAAACTGTGACGATACCGTCAACACTAGCATAAAAGTTAGTAGAGAGGTCAATCAGAAAATGTATCTGGACAAGGAGGAGGTCGCAGAAAGCCCCATTCCATCAGAGAGCTTGGACAATCACCCAGAGCCCTAACTGTGTATAATCTATGCAGATCTTGCTGCACCCCCTCTCTTGGCTTCAGTGCTACAAACATAACATTGGAAACAGCTCTAGAAGTGTACCTGAATGTCAAAGAAGTAGGCACCAGAGCTAAAACGAACCACAGAAACATTATTAATGTGAGGGTAAGTCCAATTCACAGAAACCAGGTGAATCGGGGTAAACGGGAGCATTCCACGCTGAAGCGCTCAAAGAGAAGGCTGCGCCAAACTTGTAAGATGAGGCATAGGGTGAAGCCAATCACCACGATAAACTAGATTTTACATTGACGACCATTAGAGATTAAACAAGTAACCCGTGAGGCAAAAATACATGCAGTCAGTATAGATCTCATCCTGCTTCGAGCAGACCATCAAAAGAAATAAAGGTGTACAACTCATGGAGCTCATTGACATTGTCTGCTAGTTGATAACAGAGCCTAAGACGCAAAGAAATGTTCCAGGAGAAGCAAAATGAGAATTGTGGGCCTTATGGAGAAAAGGGTTGCTGGCCTGAGCATGAACTCGCCAAAATTTCTCTGCAGACTGTGTCCAAGTTCTTCTCGAATCAAAGACCACACTGAGTTTTGTCCCAAACGCAATACCCAGGATGCCACCGCAATCAGTGATGGTGAACTACTCAACTTTGGAAACTGGCACCTCCTTTGACCACCAGCTTGCTGTGAAGGGCTTAAAAAAGAATAAGGCCACAAAGCGTTCCTATCTCCAGATCACTCAGCGACTGGTTAAAAGTGTTCTCAGGTGGCTGAATTTGAAATACATGCTGTTATTCCTGACCAAATTGAAAATACTGGATGAAACCAACTCAACTTTTTCACAGGTCTAAAAGCGGCTAGAGAATGGTGGGAAAATTGGCAATGGTCGAACATTTCAAAACACTCAAGACTCGTAAACCATGCAGAAGCCAGACACGGGGGAATCCACTAGAACCCTCAGCAGAGCAAGTGCCAGCTGGATACAAAGACACACAAGCCCAGGTCACAATTGCAACTCGGTAAGCCAGATCAACCAGTGAAGCCATAGATTCATCTGACATGACTATAGTAACACCAGGGGCATCAGCTAATGAGGGAGACGATCACCAGGATTCAGACGTCCTCTCAGTAGTCACCACAGTGACTTTTGGAAGTCATTAGTTAGAACACTGTGAAAACTGACATGCCTCCTCACATCCACTTTTGTAATAAGTAAAGCTACAAACACGTATTGCTTCTACAGAGCATTGCCCTTCTGTCCTCATCGACCCCCCCACCACCACCACCATGGGGAAAGGAATTTGCTGTTCTAATCGGGTATGCTTGCTTCGGACAGTAGATGAACATTTGGCAGTATCAGCAAGTGTTGTGAAGCCAGTGCATAGATATGGAACTGCTACCCCTCCCCCTACTTCTCTGAGATTCAGAAAAGGGGGTGGTGATGAACAGAGCGTCTGAATTAAGCAGACCACTCTTACCCAGTCCAAAGATCAGGGCTTGATCCATCACCGTTATTTAGCTCACTGCCCCATCCCAGCTCAGAGCCTGGCTATATGCAAATTAGTCTGTCCCTGGCCCAGTGCATCACGGGAACAGGGCAGACAAAACTACCAAGCCAATTCTTCACCAGAAAGGAGACAAGCTTCCGGGGACCGGTTTCTGCCATTCCAGGCGTCGTCGGCCCGGCTTGCTTGAATCCTGATGGAGCAGTGAGCAAGGGACTCATGTCTGAGTATACCCTTCCACGCTTATGGTGGACAAAATGATTCAGAAAAGGGGGTGGTGATGAACAGAGTGTCTGAATTAAGCAGACCACTCTTACCCAGTCCAAAGATCAGGGCTTGATCCATCACCGTTATTTAGCTCACTGCCCCATCCCAGCTCAGAGCCTGGCTATATGCAAATTAGTCTGTCCCTGGCCCAGTGCATCATGGGAACAGGGCAGACCAAACTACCAAGCCAATTCTTCACCAGAAAGGAGACAAGCTTCCGGGGACCGGTTTCTGCCATTCCAGGCGTCGTGGGCCCGGCTTGCTTGAATCCTGATGGAGCAGTGAGCAAGGGACTCATGTCTGAGTATACCCTTCCACGCTTATGGTGGACAAAATGATTCAGAAAAGGGGGTGGTGATGAACAGAGTGTCTGAATTAAGCAGACCACTCTTACCCAGTCCAAAGATCAGGGCTTGATCCATCACCGTTATTTAGCTCACTGCCCCATCCCAGCTCAGAGCCTGGCTATATGCAAATTAGTCTGTCCCTGGCCCAGTGCATCACGGGAACAGGGCAGACAAAACTACCAAGCCAATTCTTCACCAGAAAGGAGACAAGCTTCCGGGGACCGGTTTCTGCCATTCCAGGCGTCGTCGGCCCGGCTTGCTTGAATCCTGATGGAGCAGTGAGCAAGGGACTCATGTCTGAGTATACCCTTCCACGCTTATGGTGGACAAAATGATTCAGAAAAGGGGGTGGTGATGAACAGAGTGTCTGAATTAAGCAGACCACTCTTACCCAGTCCAAAGATCAGGGCTTGATCCATCACCGTTATTTAGCTCACTGCCCCATCCCAGCTCAGAACCTGGCTATATGCAAATTAGTCTGTCCCTGGCCCAGTGCATCATGGGAACAAGGCAGACCAAACTACCAAGCCAATTCTTCACCAGAAAGGAGACAAGCTTCCGGGGACCGGTTTCTGCCATTCCAGGCGTCGTGGGCCCGGCTTGCTTGAATCCTGATGGAGCAGTGAGCAAGGGACTCATGTCTGAGTATACCCTTCCACGCTTATGGTGGACAAAATGATTCAGAAAAGGGGGTGGTGATGAACAGAGTGTCTGAATTAAGCAGACCACTCTTACCCAGTCCAAAGATCAGGGCTTGATCCATCACCGTTATTTAGCTCACTGCCCCATCCCAGCTCAGAGCCTGGCTATATGCAAATTAGTCTGTCCCTGGCCCAGTGCATCATGGGAACAGGGCAGACCAAACTACCAAGCCAATTCTTCACCAGAAAGAAGACAAGCTTCCGGGGACCGGTTTCTGCCATTCCAGGCGTCGTCGGCCCGGCTTGCTTGAATCCTGATGGAGCAGTGAGCAAGGGACTCATGTCTGAGTATACCCTTCCACGCTTTTTCTGAATCATTTTGTCCACCATAAGCGTGGAAGGGTATACTCAGATGTGAGTCCCTTGCTCATTGCACCATCAGGATTCAAGCAAGCCGGGCCGACGACGCCTGAAATGGCAGAAACCGGTCCCCGGAAGCTTGTTTCCTTCCCAGTATAAGAATTGGCTTGGTAGTTTGGTTTGCCCTGTTCCCATCATGCACTGGGACAGGAACAGACTAATTTGCATATAGCCAAGTTCTGAGCTGGGATGGTGCAGTGAGCTAAAAAACGGTGATGGATCAAGCCCTGATCTTTGGACTGGGTAAGAGTGGTCTGCTTAATTCAGGCACTCTGTTCATCACCACCCCCTTTTCTGAATCATTTTGTCCACCATAAGCGTGGAAGGGTATTCTCAGATGTGAGTCCCTTGCTCATTGCACCATCAGGATTCAAGCAAGCCGGGCCGACGACGCCTGAAATGGCAGAAACCGGTCCCCGGAAGCTTGTTTCCTTCCCAGTATAAGAATTGGCTTGGTAGTTTGGTTTGCCCTGTTCCCATCATGCACTGGGACAGGAACAGACTAATTTGCATATAGCCAAGTTCTGAGCTGGGATGGTGCAGTGAGCTAAAAAACGGTGATGGATCAAGCCCTGATCTTTGGACTGGGTAAGAGTGGTCTGCTTAATTCAGGCACTCTGTTTATCACCACCCCCTTTTCTGAATCACCTACTTCTCTGAGAGCAGTATTAAGATTGTCAGAGGCACCCTTTGGTTTTTCTTCCTATGGGTTGAGCTGGACAGTTCAGAAACAAGCCCAGGGAGAGGACAAGTTAATGTTAATCTTTATACAAATTGAGACACTACCACAAAACACCAGAGCCAGGCAGTAAAGTGGACAACAGGCAAGCTCACTAAAACGCGCAGTAAAACTGGGGGGAGCACAAACCGGGAAGGTGTGTGATGTAGTACCCTAAGGTCATCAGATGAGTAATATATACCCAGATAATGCAGTGGGTATGAATACGTCCAAGATAGTCACCTGGATTGTGACAGGGTTGTGCAATTTGATTGAGAGGTATAGATACGCTCTTACAACCACTGATGTGAAACATAATTTTGAATGCCACTAATAAGAACATCTTTTCAAGTCTGAGGGGCTTAAGATTACTCAAACAGTTGAAGTAACATGTTTTATACAACATTTAATCCTGTGCAGTAGGAGCTCTTCTGTAGGTTCAGTCGAAAGTACCATTCGAACTCACCATGAAAACCATTCACCTGAAAGGTATATAGGTGATAGCTGAAAGCAACCTGGACAGCAGGTATATAGCGATCGCGTGCATATATCCAACCCTCAGCGCTACTAGTGTACTTATAGGAGATGAGAACAGACTTTTTACAACTAGTTCATATACCCACAATATGAGAATATTATTGCCTAGGGAGCATTCTTCTAGGAAGTCAAGACCAGAATACAGGGAGCAGCAGTAATAAAGCTCACAGAAGATTGTATGACCATTGTATGACCTGGGCCTGACATTTGAAACTATTAGACGCCTGCAGAAAGACAATCCTACTTTATCAGAATTCACATATTATTCCTTCATGTCTTGCTTTCCAGACTAGCCATGGTTGTCTGTTCAGAATACATGCATGCAGAACACTTGTTTGTACTATTTCAGACTGCAATCCAGTGTTAGTATACTTTATATGGGAATCAAGGTAAGGGTCTATATACACGCTATATCACTGTATGCAGATAATATTTTACTGTATTTTTGGAATGTAGTGACAGGGCTGCAGCAGACGCTCTCACGCTGCAGAAGACGCTCTCACAACCTGGACACTTGGGTGAGATATCAGGACTGAGAATAGGCGTAGATAAATCATATGAATTCCTCTTGGGACCATGTCTGAGACATAGCCAGTGAGCCTTTCCAGATCTCCCGCTGTTGTTGAAACCTACTAGCTTAGAGTCACCAGGGGTGAACATTTCACACACAGATAAACAGGCTAACAGAGGCGGCTTAAGAGGACCAAAAGAATGGGTGCTCTTTTGGAAGACACTAGCTTTCTCGACTATGGGTAAAATGGTGGCATTTATCTGCCTTATTGACAAGGTAGATAATGAGTGTTCCTTGCAAAGTGGACTCGGGGCATCAAACATGGAGCTGCATTACTTGGTGGCAAGATTGTGGACAAACGCAGATAACCAGGAAATCTAGCACATTTATAGTAAAACAGGTGGGGACTGGTATATGATGTGTGTCCTCTCGAAGCTGCATGGGAGCACTAAGGCGCTGAGGCTTATGCACGTATCCAGGTATTGATGAATAAGAACCTTACAGAAAGCATACACAAAGGTAGCATCTGCCCCAGAGCCTTCTGTAAGGGTGCATGCCCGAGTTGAGAAGACTGGCTTCAAACTTAGACTGGGTAACCTGGATGGAGCCAGGCATGCAGACCATAGGAGACCTGTACGAGGGAGATGTCTTTCACACATTCTCCACCTTGCAAGACAACCACCTGATAATAACAGCCAAATTTGTTACTTTATTGCGAAGGCACATGTTGCAAGGCGTATTTGGCCCAGCAAATAGGTGCCCGTGACTCCCACTGTGATGGACACAGTACTCAAAAGAGGAAGGGGGGGAAAACAGTGACTCAAGTGCATTGGGTGAGACTTGCGTGAAACTGCAGGCGTTGAAAGAAAAATAGTACAGAGATGTCGGGAGAGATCTCACCGATGCAGAATGGCAGATGAACACAGTATATCCAAAAACAGTGTCCAGGAGCAATAGATTTAACTTGAATCACTTTCCTACTTCTTACCTATTGAGTACTCGACCAATTCCACTGGATGTACCTAATTTGTCAGATCAGTCTCCAAGGTGGCCTACTGCACATATTTTTGGGATGTGCAGACATTACACTTCACACAGAAGATTGAACAGATGACAAATAAAGTGATCCTATGCACCCCCAAGGCGTGCCTGCTGTGGCTCGTGACTTAAACTCAAAGAAAATGGATGTATGACATTACAACGCATGCTTTTACCACGCATGCTGTTACAACGCAGTTTTTACAACGCATGCTTTTACAACGCATTGCGCTTTGGGGTGCTGGATAGTGAATAGTTTAATTTACTATTCCAACTCCAGTCCCCATGGACACTAGGGAAGGTGTTGGATAGTAAATTAAAACTATTCCCTATCCTAGAGCGCCCCCCAGTGCAATGCGTTGTAATGGTTTTCGTTGTAAAACCTGCGTTGTAAGAGCACTGCGTTGTAAAAGTTTCGTTGTAAAGGATGTTTCCCAAAGAAAATAGGAATAATCCAAGTTTGTGGATATGGACATTCTCTTAGCCAAAAGACTGACTACCAAGCAGTAGAAAGCTAAAGATTCTTCACACACAGCACAATGGCGGAGAGAGCTAATGGGGAGAGACAGACAAATCAGCAACAAGCAACGACAAAGAGAATAGGTTTAATCGACTCGCCGGTTGTTACTCAAATCTCAAGAAGTTGACCAACAGTAATGATGGCAAGCCACTCTGAATGGGAAAGACTGAGTGGGGCTGAAATGGAAAGTACACATCAGAACTAGTCACAATACGTAACAGCAGCCCACAAGTGTTACTAATATTGCAAATTGCCGGTGGTCAGGTACACGGCCTAGAAGTTTAAAACAGATGCTATTGTTCATGCTGCTGTAGGGAAATTGGGCAAATGAATGACTCTGAAACAGGGACTCCACCCACTAGTTAAGACTATACTACTACGAGTATACTGTACTGTCAATCGCCTACGCATGCATATGAGATCAAAAGCTTCATCTCAGCAATGGACTGAATAGTGGAAATTTATATAAGAAGAATTTATCTCATTGTTTCAAATATTACTTTTAGTTGTGCTACAGCATGGCAGAAGTCTGTACTTGATATTTACCTATAAATTAAGGTGAACCTGCTCACGGTTTAAAATTTTCTAAAAATAATCAAAATATTTAAAAGAAAGCTTTCTCCCAAATATCAATTCAACTAGCAATGCACCAGTAATGCTGTGGTATATGTGTCGCTGTTACCACACAAAGTGTGACACATAATTTCGGATAGGGAAATCGAATGGCCTTGGCTGTTTGAAGTGCCGTTTTTAGTGAGGTCATACATCTCACTACTGTCTCATAAGGCCACAGCGAGGTGACTTTCCTCTGTTCAAAACCTAAATAAACCTACAAATCCATAACACTATTTTCAATTGAATGGGGCCAGTTGGCTACATGGGTATGCCCAACGTTGCAAAGATCTTGTTGAGTGCTGGTGTGACAACAGCAATACGTATCTTCCTGAGTACAGGGGATGATCTTGTGTGCTCCCAGGAAGTGATACTGAAATCAGGTGGAAGGCAAGACACTGCAAGTCTGATCTGTTTCGAGTTCCTGAACCCAAGTAGTAAAACCATTTGCACTGCCAACTAGCTCAGTAATGCTATATGATTTAAAAACATTTTTTTTAAAGCTGTAACTTCCGAGTGTTCCTGAAGTCCATATTATTTTAATTGTTGGAAGCTGATAGCGAGTAATACCAGAAGATAAGAACTATAAACAAACAAGCTTTGGCAACGCCAATATGTCTCGCCTTTACAAGGGCTTTGGTAAAGTGTGTTTTCCATATTGTACAGCAGTGTGGCTGCTGTTTAGCATGGCTAAAAGTTAGTGGCGTGGAGTGTCCGAGTGTTGGAGTGGGGGAGCAGAGTTTTGTAGACTGGATTTGGGAGGAGTAGAGTTGAGTAGAGGGGAGTATATTTCAGTGGTTCATTGGCAGAGAGTGTCATAGAATGCAGTGTCATAGAGTACAGTGTCGTAGAGTGGAGTGCCCTGGAGTGAAGTGGCGTGGAAGAGGCAGGATTGGGTTGGAGTGGATTGAGGTAGTGGGTTTCATTGGATTGGAGTAGATTAGATTGGGGTGGATTGGATTGATTGGAGTGAGGTGAATTGGAGTGGGTGGACTGGATGGGGTAGAATGGATTGAAATGGGGTGAGGCAGATTGGATTGGGGTGAATTAGATTGGTTTGGGGTGGATTGGATTAGAGTAGGATGGTTTGGAGTGGGATGAATTTGAGTGGAGTTGAGGGTGTGGGTTGGAATGGGGTGGATTGGACTGGGGTGGATTGGATTGAAGTGGGGTGGGGTGTATTGGACTTCAGGGGGTAGGGTGGATTGAAGTGTGGTGGGCTGGATAGACTGAATTGAGTGGGGTGGACTGAACCGGGGTGGGGTGGATTGAATTGGGCTAGAGTGGGGTGGATTGGATTGGACTGTAGTGGAGGGGGTGGATTAGAGTTGGTTGAACTGGATGGGGTGTATTAGATTGGAGTGGGGGGATTGAAATGGGGTGGATTGGTTTGGGGAGGGGTGGATTGGAGTGGAGTGGGGTGGGCTGGAGTGGGGTGGGTTGGAGTCGAATGAGGTGGATTGGAGTGGAGTGGGGTGGACTGGAGTGGGTGGATAGATGCACCTCAATCATTTAAGTGCAAGTTCATATAAATGGGGGAAAGCATTGCAAATGTTTCTAAATGGCCACAGCATTATGCCATTCACATTTTGTGAACTGGATTTCTGTAATCACCCATTGTTGCTCGACTGGAAATGGCTACTCTATGTGTTGGTTAATAATGTGAGGAAAACAGCACGTTTTGCAGAATTTACATACACTTGCGTGACAATTCTTCATGCACAACTATACTAGTTTGGCTCTGTGAATCATGTCACAGCTCTGCACTAAATATTTGAAACTATTCTCCAGTGAAAGCTTTGAGAATGGAAGACTCAGCATTAGGATAGCCACATCTCTGTCAGACCGCCTCTACTAGGAACCGCAGCCAAAACTAAAGTAGGTCTTGAATCTTTTTTTATTTTAAAGTATTTTATTGAGTTTTCATACAGGTACATTCGCTATTCTGCTACATGGTACAAGTCATTCTTGGATATAGTTGTTTTGGTTACATTTAGGTGTTATACATGTTAGACTGTACCCCATTCTGATGACTTGTTAGAAAATTAAGGACAGCTTAAAGATAAGGAAAGTGAAGAGAAGATAGGGAGAAGATATCTACAAGAAAACTGCTTTTGCAACGGCCTCGGCCTATTCTGGGCTTGTGTTGATTTGTTTTGTGGGCAGTCACTCCCCTCCAAGAGATCTCACGGGGGTCCATAGGGGTTCAGATACTCGTCCAGCAGTTTCCACATCCCCCTAGTAGCTGGTCTCCAGGGTGAGTGTTGTATTGCGATGCTGTCAGCGCCCCTGAGGTATGTCACCCAATTGAGCCAGCCCTTGAAAGATGTCTTTGCTGTATCCTTTCAGTTGGCTAGAACCAATTTCACTGCCGAGGTCAGTAGTAGATCTAGCTGATCCCTGTCGTGTTGTGAGTCAAGTGCCGTGGTCATAAATGCGGTGGTAAGGGTAGAGAACTCTGGCTTCAGTGTGCACCCCATCGCTTTTTTTATGAAAACGAAGATTTATCCCCCCAGGAGATTTTAATTTTGGGACAGTAGTAGATGAGGTCCCCCATTTCCCTGTTGCAGTTCCAGCAGGTGGCATTTCCCTAAGGCCTATTGTGGCTAGCCGTGCCGGGGTCCAGTAAATCTTGTGAAGTAGGCAAAATTTGGTCTGGGATAGCACTGGGGAGATTTTGTTACGTGGGGAGGAGGCCCATAGTTGAGCCATGTCCTGTTCGCTTAGTGGGTGTTGAGTTGATTTGCGCAGTAGTTTGATGGTTTATTGTTAATTTTGGTGGCACTTGGGAGTAGAAGTTTATACAGGTGTGACACATGGTGTCCTAATCTGTTGAGTTTCACCATATATTGGATCATTGATGGCGTATGCTGTGCTAGTTTGGCTTTTGTGAGCGCTGTTCTTATTTAAAAAAAATTGTAGAACTCGATGTCTGGTAACCCATGTCTGCCTTTAAGCGTTGCGAAAGTAACGGGGTTACATTCCTCCTCCAGATCAGCTGGGTAGGAGATGCCTTTCCTTTCCCATGTGCCATGGACAGGCACTTCACTTCCCCCTGTATTTAATCTTGATGTTGGCCCACAGGGATTCCCATTTCGAGTTCTTCACACTGACTTCCATTTTCTTGTCTATTTTGAGTAGTGCAATTTTTGTGTTTTTGAAAATTAGGTTGGAGGTGTGCTTGTGTTTGTTAGCTGTTAGCAGAGTCAGTGGGTTTTGGTTGTTTATGATGTCTCGCTCGATTGTTAGTCATACTGGCGTGTACCCTTGGGGGTACGTCAGCCGGTAAGCCCCTTGTTTGGCTAGGAAGGCGGTTTGGAAGGTTCTGTGGTCTGCTAAGTGTAATCCTCCCATCTTTTTGTCTAGCCTTAGTTTTTTAATACTTATAGGTGCTTTTTTCCCTCCTCATAGGAATTTCTTGATCTGGTTATTTTACGGTGGAAATTGTCAGTGAGGAGAAGTGGTAGCATGCCTAGCAAGTAGTTGATCATTGGGGTATTCATCATCTTAATCGTTTCTATTCTGTCCCACCAGGTTATAAACTTGGGGGACCAGGACTCCAGGAGTGTCTTTATTTTCTCTAACAGTAGTTTCTCATTTTGTTCTAGTGTGGCTCTAAGTTCGTTTCCAAATTGGATCCCTATGTATTTGATGAACACTGTTTGCCATGTCAGGCCAGAGTTCCCTAGGGTGTCTGGTGGTGTGGATGTTGAGGGGTTTACATTCACATTTGTCACTGTTGAGTTTGTATCCTGAGTGAGTTGAGTATGTGTCTATATTGTCTATCAGGCCCCCTATGGAGGTCCCAGGTTGCTCTGTCACGATGAGGATGTCATCCCCGTAGGCGGCTCATTTGATTTCCACGTTGTTTATTCGGACCCCTTTCACTACTTCGTTAGACTTGATATCTCTAATAAGGGGCTCCAAATCCAAGAGGAATAGTGAGGGGGATATGGGACAGCCCTGTCTAGTTCCACGTTGTAACGTGAAGGGTTCGTAAAGTGACCCATTAAGGACAATGCATGCTCTGGGGGTCTTCGTACAAAGCCAGTACCTTGCCGTATGTAAGCTTCCCCAAGGTTGAATGTGTGCATGCACTGTTCCAGGAAGGCCCATGAGACTCTATTGAATGCCTTCTCGGCATCTAAGGTGATAGCTACCGCCACCGCCAGTTCTCTTAGTCTAGTGTTGTCGTTTGACATTCTTGCATTGGTCGTGGTGTACCTTCTTGTGCAGGGATATATAGGTAAGAAAGTGAGAGTAGAATGATAGTTAGAGAGAAGTTAGAAGAGAACAAGACAGTACCTGTGAGTCCCCCCTCACCCCCCTCCCTCCTCACCCCCTCTACAAAAAAAACATTGTATGCTGAACATGCAACGACAGGATCGCTGTTCCGTTTCCCCTGGAGTTTGCTATATCTGTTTCTGAGATGTATCCTTCCCTCGAGTACTCTTATGTATATATATATATATATAGACACTTATGATACCACTTTTGATCATGCTTTTCGAGCAGACATATTCGACGGTGTGTTCCTCCACTCCGACCCCCTGTGCATTTCCAGCTGAGTTCGTAAAAAGGATATGGCTTTCTTCTCCCTCGAGTTGGGCGCTGAGTGGGATCGGTGAAGCCGCTTCGGGCTATGTCCAAGCTCACCTACATCTGGTTCATATGTCATCTTATGAGTTTGTTATGGTTAAGAGGTAGTTATGGTAGGTAGTTACGGTTGTTAACATAGTACATTACCCACTTGCCCTGCAGGGGCCTTTCAGTTCATTCATTCCACCCTCAGTTCCGGTGATGCTCTTCTCTTGCTGGTGCCTGTTTGGGAGGTCTCCATCTCTTGTTGTGCTGGGCCGTCCAGGTATCTGCTTAATTCTCTCGGGTCTTCGAAGATCTGTGTTCTTCCATTGTCGTTTATCCAAAATCTTGTCATGCCGACAAAAGAGAATAGAATGTTTTTCTTCCTCATCTTATCGCGTTGGGCCCGGAAGCCCTTTCTGATGTCCACTGTTGGCTTTGAGTAGTCCTGCGTTAGTATTATCCTTTGGCCATTCCACTCGATGTGCTGGTTTTTCCGCGCATAGGTAAAGATGGCATCTGTATGCTTCGAGCTTAGCGGCTTGCATATTATTGGGCGTGCTCCTGGCTTTGAAGCTGACCTGAATGTGGGTATTCTGTAGGCTATGTCTAGCTCGAATGGCTGGTCAAATTTGAGGTTAGTGATTTTAGTAAGATGTCCTCGATGAAGGCCAGGCAGGACCCTGAATTATCTTCCACTCCTTCCGGCACCCCTAGGATTCTTATATTTCCCCTTCTGTTCCTGTCTTCCAACTCCGCTGTTTGTTTTTGGAGTGCTGCTGTAGCTTTGGCTAGAGCCTTTAGGTCATTGTTCACCTGCTGGTCCGCATCTTCAGTGTCACGTATTCTCTGCTCCGCAGCTGTAAGTCTGTTGTTCGCAGCATGCATGTCCGCTCTCACTGCCGCTAGTTCTCGCTGAATTGCCTCAGTAGTCTGTTTTGTAGTTTTGGCCAGGTCATGAACATCTGCTAGCTTCTTTAGGATCATCTCTAGTGTGCTATTCATGTCCGGCTTCTGTTTGATTAGTGAGTCTGTTAGGGCGGGTTCTCCCTTGTTCTTTTTTGTTGTTGTTGAAGTCTTGTCTCGCTCCCCGCCATGTTTGTTATTCCTCTTTTCTCCTGTTGCAGTTCGAATCTTCCCCCTCTCCTTTGTGGTGCGGGCAATACTTAAAGGTCGTGAGACAGCCCCCGTTGTGGGTATAGGGTCTGTCTGGGCTCCACTGTTGGTTCAGTTGGCTTTTGTGCTTCGGGGGGGGGGTTCGTTAGCTCTCTTAGCATTTCCTTTTCTCCTCTCGCCACTGTTCTCTGGCGTTGTGTACTTGCTCTGCACTGTTGTGTTGTTTCCCTCTACCTTTTATGCCACTTTTGTGGATCGCACTCCCCTCTCAGTGACTCTGTGGTGTGATGTTCCATGAGCGGGTGGGTCGTTCTGTATTTTGTGTAGCCTGTCGGATTCTCGCTGTTGTGACTGCTTCCTCAGGCATGCAAGCTGGTCTCCCTACGTGTGGCACGTCCCTTTTGTTCATGTGCAGGGGCTTAAACTGGCTTATGGGGCTTTAAGGGTGCTCTTGAGGGAGATAGGGTGTAAGAGCTGTTCGTTGATAACTGTGCTCCTCCGACTCGCCGCTCGTGCACCGCTCCTCCGCTCTCCCTGTTTGCATTGAGCTGAACCTCCTTCCGCTGTGGGGGGGACCCCCACCACCCAGTTGCTCTGGGGTTTTCCCTTGTTGGACTTTTGTTTGGGCCGGATCAGCCTGCAGCGCTCTCGGTTGTGAAGGCGCCTGTTCCCGCTCACTCTGGTCTGTCGCACCAGACTAAGATAGCGGCCGATGCTCCAGTGGCTCTTGCTGAGTTTCGGTTTCATTTACGCCGCCATTCACCCTCTGAGCTGTGCGGTTGCTTAAATGCTATTTTATCACGGTTTTCAGTGCACCCCGCTTGCTCTGTGCCTTGGTGTTTTACCTTGCTGGCCGTTTGTTGTAGGACCACTCACTGAGCGCTGTGCCTGCTTCGTCCACCTCCCCGCTCCTGCTTCGCTCTAAGAGTCCCCCCCCCCCGCAGCGCTACACTCCTTCTGTTGCGTGGTCTCCACACACCACCCGGTATTTCGCTGTTCTCTGTGCTGGCCGTTTCAGTGGTGCCTACCCTCAGGCAGCGGGGTTGCCTCCCCGTGGCGCTTCTCCCCCCGCATCGCTTCCGTCCTTCCGCTGCTTGGACGCCAGCGCCCCCCGGTTGCTTGGGGACTGTTTTTATTTTTTGCTGGTCGTTTTCTTGGGTCGGATCAGCGTGTAGCGCTCTCGGCTGTGACGGCGGCTGTTCCCGCACATGCTGGTCCTCTGCACCCACTAAGATGGCGGTCACCTCTCTGGTCTTTCTTGGCGGGTTTCAGTTTTGTTCACACCGCCATTCTCCTCCTGAGATGTGTTGCGCCCCTCTTTGCTCTGCCCACATTATCTATGTCACTGTGGTAGGTGCAGGGGTGGCAGTAACTTGTCGGTACCTGGGGGGTATTGTTCCACACGTCTCTACGGTTCTGGCTCTGCTTCCGTCCTCAGCTCCTCTTTGATGAGTTTCACTTTGTTAAGTTTCGCTTTTGTGGCGCCATTTTCCTTTCTTCCCTGCCTCCCCAGGCTCTGTCAATTTTGGTCAGTTTCTCCTTTATTTATTGGTTGGGGTTCTCGAAATTGATCTCATCGTCTGCGCCCATCTCTCCAATGTCCTTAAAAGCTCATCTCGCTCTTGGTTGTCCGGAGTTAGCTCTCGGGGTTGATGTTGATCCTCCCAGTATGACGGAGCGGCTGTTTCAGGCAAGCATCCCCCTTGCCGTCCAAGGTGGCTTACTTTCTTGCCGTGCAGTTCATGTGCATGAAGCCGGTGGCATTGTGGTGTCAGCGAATGGGAAAGATGGCTAATAATTTCATAGCAAAGACTTATTTTTGTTTTTTTGTATTTATATAAAGTGCATGTCTACCTGGAGGCTTCCCAGTGGAATTCTGAAGCACTGCGCTGTAAACAGCCATGACTTAAGTGTGTTACTGAATGGGGAATATAAAGTTGAATTTTTGGGTCAAGGAGGAAACTAACCTGGGGCAAGCCTTGTGTAAAACACATAAGGCCTTGAACCTGATTCCTTGATGTACACGTATTTAGCAAATACAAATGAGCACATGTGTGATATGTTTTTGATGATAGTTTTGTGATAGTTTAATGGGCGCTTTATGTTGCCACTTCAGGCGGTACGGATTTTCCTTAGGAAGTCTAAATCAGGTAACTGTAATAGTTTTGCCTGAACAAGATCCCTTCTCCAGCTAGCATGCTGTGTTCACTTCTCCAGCTAGCATGCAGTCTTTACTTCTCCTGCTAGCATTCTGTCTTGCTTATTGTAAGATGCCTGTTTGAATCCGTTGTTGACAGTGGTATGTTGGTGTTAATGAATTTTACTAGGAGCAAACGTCCACCGTTGAGGCAGTCTCTTTGCACTGTTGGGGACTGAAAGCAGGAAAGCAGCGAAAAGCTAGGTAAGACCAGAATATCTGGACTGAGACTTCAGCTAAAAAAGTTATCCTTTTAAGACCCATCTAAGTTTACTCAGGTTTTCAAATTCTTTAAAATTAAGAGAAAGAGAGACACAATTTGGCTGCCCATGCAGAAAACATACGACCCCTTGATTTACCTTATGGCTGACCTTACATTTTTCTCAATCCTGCATTTTTTAAAGCATATTTCTTTGTTCTATTTGGAAGACAGACAAATAAGTCATACATAATGAAGCTAGATCAGCCTCAACAGGTAGCCAATGCAATGCTTGTCTCGCTGACGAGACATGATCATTCTAGTCCAGGACTGTCAATATTATACCGGTGGAAAAAGAACAGCTGATGGATGGACTGCTTAAATTCATCTCAGTCTCGCGTAATTACAATGAACCACATTCTAGTCGACCGTTTTTTGCCTACTATGCCACTCTAGACACACATTGGGCAGTCATCTTAAGGATGTGGACCAGATCCCTGAGTATAGTCCATTAGAGGACAGATTAATGCTGGACCCAATTCCGGAGAAGGCATTGTCCTACACATATAAAAAAAATTGTAAACAACTCACCAGATCTACTAGTCATGGTACGAGAGGCGTGGGAATCCGATGTGGGCCTCTTAGAAGACAATGATTGGGTGGAAGCTGTGCCGAGTCCCATTGAGGTGGCAATTAGGACATGATTCAGACTAGTTCAACTGCGTATACTGCATAGGTCCTACTACACTAGGACACTTATGTTTAGATTAGGGCGTATTTCAACTGAGGAGTGTCAGAGGGGGTGCACTCAAAAGGGAAAAAAGGTTCATATCCTGTGGGACTGCCCTATCATACAGACATATTGGACAAAGGTGGTCCTTATTATGTCAAAAGTGTAGGAACAGGAAGTCCCCTAGGATGCTAGATGGCATATTCTGTGTGTGTCTGGAGAACTGACTTGGCCCAAATATCAAAAAATCTGGCTACAGGTGGCTGCAATGGTTGCTAAAAGAAACGTTGCCGGGGCATGTGGGGGCGATTCAACCGCCTAGGGTCTCTCAGTGGAAACGAGATATGGATTTGTGCTGTGCGGCGGAAAAGAAAATCTATGAAAGCCAGGGATGCCCCAAGAAATGGAAAAAAGTCTGGCAGGGATGGGACGACTATAAGGGGCTTGGGGGGGCGCTGACTAGTTAGGTGGGGAGGGCAACGGGACTGAGTAATTCTGACTATTAATATAATGACGGGTCTTGTTTAACAGAATGTATATGCTATTGAAAATGTATGCAACCCATTGTAAGCGAATGATCATGTTTATGAAAGCTGACTACTGTTTAATAAAAATAAGTTTAAAAAAAAGGATATGAATAGTCTCATGAGCATTTATGTTGTGAGCTGATAAGGCTGAGGTCATAACAGTTTCACATCTGACCTCTAATTTCGTGGACAAATGGATTTCTTACTCTTATCAAAGATGCTACGAAATCCATCATACTAAGAAAGCCATCAGCGAGAGTCTTAAGGTGGTAGATTCAGCCGCATCAGGGAAGCCAGTAGTCTCTAGAAGGATAAAAGCGCAGGGCTAGAGGTGTCGTTGCTTTTGGAGATCTGGAGAGCCTGACCTTTCAAATGGCTGCCCGAAGTATTTTGAAATCTGGCAGCCATGTTGGGTGCTGTCAAGCTGCCCTTATCTGAAAAGGAAGAAACTAGGGGCCTCATTTATGAGGCCTTGCGTCAGTTTTGCGCTGCTGATGCGTCACTTTTTGTGACGCATCGGCGGCGTAAAACATGCGCCTTGTTGCGCCATATTTAAAAAGTGACGCATCTAGGTAGATGCGTCACTTTTTAAACCCCTGCGCCACATTATACCTGCGTCAGGTATAATGTATACAGAGGGGGCGTTCTCCCGCAAAAAGCCTCGTAATAGTGACGCAGTGAAATCTATGAGATTTCACTGCATCACTTTTAGGACGCTGTTGCGTCAAAATCTTGCGCCTGCCTCACAGCAGGCGTAAGACTGACACAAGCCCTTTCACGTGGGGCTTTCCCCATGTGAAAGGACACATTGCTGGAGTTGCGTCACTTTTGTGACACACTCCAGCAATGCGTCACTTTTGCGCTTACAGATACGTCAGAAATACTGACGTATCTGTAACTCCTTGCGACATGATGCGTCATACATTAAATATGACGCATCATTGGTGTCGCAAGGAGTGCGCAGTGAAAAGTGACGCATCGCTGTTTTCACGCAGCGATGCGTCACTTTTCATAAATAAGGCCCCAGGGTAGTAATCTTAAGGGAAGGCTCACAATTGCGTCCAGGCAAAAAATAAACACCTCAGTGAAAAAAAAATACATTAGGATTGCTTTATTTATATAATGCATAAATGAGATATAGAACAACATTTGGGATGATTGAGTGTGCCTTTCAGATCAAAAATAGACCTTCTTGCATTGCAATGCAGGCACTTTATATGAGTCGGTATGTTACTCCAAACTACTAATACAGTGATGGTGAGAAAGACATACTCCATCTGGATTGATCTAAAATGTGATTCAAATAAGTTAGCCACTGAAAGTGTCTAAACCAAGCAAGCCGATGGCTAAAGGGGCTGACCAAGTCCAGTCTAGATACACTATGTCAAGCAGACAGATGCAGTGCAAGCCAGGGCTAACAGCTGCTAACAGACTGTCAATGCAAGCACTGCGTTTGCTGCATGATGCAACTGTGGATTAAAGTTTCCTCATTAGTTGGAAAAAGGGAACACTGAAAGTCGTGAGCAAGGAACACGTTTTAACTTTCTGTATAATACCTTCTGCAGTTAAAGATTACTGTTTGAATATTATTCCAATTTATTGGAAGAACAGCTAGCGTGTTCCACAGGCCGCTTGATGAAGTATGTTTGTGTTTTTTCCAGGTTTGTCTTGGAACACACACAGCGGCTCATCTCAGCGCCACGGTTTGTTCACCTAAAGATAGTGCATTTCCGTGTTTTTTTTCCACAAAAAGCCACGACCAAATCTTTTCACCTCCGCCTTTGACAATATTCCATTTGAAGTCCTTTTTTTCAACCAGCCTTACTTTTTTTTTAGATAACAGCTTTCACAAGTCTTGACATTATTTCATTTTATGTGCATCTGTCAAAGAAAAGAGATATGATACAGTTACTAAAAACTGGTGATTGTGGAACAGAGAAACTTGACATCATTTCATTCCTTTTCTTCTCTGATTCTACATTTGTAAGAAACCCGGTATCTCTTCTAGTTCAGATAGAAATTGGTAGAATTCATGAGCTGAAAGGCTTGGCAGGGAACTGTCCTTTTCTTTGGTGTCATCTTACATTTTAGAGAAGTTGCTTGCGTCTGCTATTGTTCATGCTTTTTTTTTAATTCCCCTTTCATCATTGTTGGGCGCTATCCTGGGATCACATTTCTATGGGTCCCAGCGCTGGTTCAGCAGCCCAAATTAAACACTGTTATATTTTCCATGCATGTGCCCTGAAGTCTGAAAGCTTGTCAATCACAGTTGGTAAAATACAGGGATTAAAACCCAATATTAACATCCAGCCCCATTGTGTTCAATTTGTGTGTGAAAATGAGAAACCCTTGTGCTGACGCCAGCTTTTCCCCATCCTCTTTGTGGACGTCCCTTTTTAATTTATCTCCATGTCCCTGATCCGGTGAAGGGGTTTGCTTATCAGCATAATGTGCTTATCAGCATAATGTCGCAATCACTAGTATCAGTCTGAGTTATCAGAACCTGGTTCAGTCAGAGGGGTCATGTCATCCTGCTCATTCATAGACAAAATCAGGGATTGTAGCAACTGAGGTAATGTTCGTGTAGTTACTCAGAAACTAGGGGCCTCATTTATGAAAAGTGACGCATCGCTGCGGGAAAACAGCGATGCGTCACTTTTCACTGCGCCCTACTTGCGACACCAATGATGCGTCATATTTACAGTATGTCGCATCATGGTGCAAGGAGTTACAGATACGTCAGTATTTCTTACGTATCTGTATTGCGCAAAAGTGACGCATTGCTGGAGTGTGTCACAAAAGTGACGCAACTCCAGCAATGTGTCCTTTCACATGGGGCAAGCCCCATGTGAAAGGGCTTGCGTCAGTCTTACGCCTACTGTGAGGCAGGTGCAAGATTCTGACGCATTTGAGTCCTAGAAGTGGCGCAGTGAAATCTCATAGATTTCACTGCGTCACTTCCATGACCCTTTCTTGCGTCAAAGCGCCCCCCTTGCATACATTATACCTTGTGCAGGTATAATGTGGCACAGGGGTTTACAAAGTGACCCATCTAGGTAGATGCGTCACTTTGTAAATATGGTGCAGCAAGGCACATTTTTTACGCTGCTGGTGCGTCACAAAAAGTGACGCACCAGCGGCGTAAAAGTGACGCAAGGCCTCATAAATGTGGCCCCAGAGGTTTACCCTCAAAGGTTTAGGGTTAGCAACGTATCTCACTACATGCATCATTTAAACCTATGCTTATTTGATGGTGTTTTATTGATACACATGTCGATAATTGAATTGCTTACATAGAGTACACATGCAGTTGTATACACTTGATAATGTAGGTAAGTCAAAGAAACAAAGTGCACTTTGGCCACGAGTCCGGCCATAAGACCTGAGCAGTAAGCTTGCGCACGGGCACGGCCAAGGAAAAGTCCGAAAAGTAATACTTGAAGTTTCAAAATAATCCCTAAATGGGGAAGGCTTACCTCTTTTGAAAAGTAACAAATGTGCATTATATTTATTACAGTTGCACAGGTAAACTCCAGAACGCCACGTTTAATCAGGCGTCTGACTAAGGAACATAGGGGTCAGGGCCGCTGGAATTATGCAATAGTGGAGGACTAAATTATGTGGTGGGGTTGATTAAATTATGTAGCAAGAAAGGGTAAATTATGTGGCGCAATGCGGAACATTTTGTGGCAGTTTTACATCTTTTTTGTTATTTTTACACATGTTAACTTAGTCTGGGCAAAGATTTCACCTCATTAGTATCAGTGTGTTATCTAAATACATAAATCGGCATCGCAAGGTGACCAATTAGCTTTTGCAAAGGCTCTATCCCTGCACGGTAACACAAATGGTATTTTTTTGTTTTTTTTCAGTAAATTTGATTCATTTGACCCACAAACAATTACTTTGTTCAAATCTGCATATTATGCAGCAGATAACGGATTATGTGGCAAGTGAGAGGAATACATAATTATCGAAAAACACTTGGGCAAAAATGGTAAATGGTGTGCTTCTGTTTTGTGAATTACCAACAGCCTTGTAGGGTTTAGTCCTCTGTTGGAGTAGACCAACATTTGTGTTGCTTGTTGTTGGCCACTTTGTTGTCACTCCAGCTTACATTTTTACATCATTATGTAATAAATGTATATCTAATATAGGTATCTGTAGTGTGCATTAAAACACGAGGCGTACGCTTGCATTCATAAGTCGCACTTCCACAGTTTTTTTTGCCATATTATTGTGCTGCTGTTTTACACTTAAGTACAGATGGAGAAGATAGCTATGCACCCTTTTTCAACAAAATTGTGATGAACACAGAGCATGGACTAATCACCAATCTGGTCTCGATTGTAAGTGAGAAAGAAATAGGTGCAGATATTCTGGATGGCTGGAATTTCTGGTAGAGTCTGTATTTCTTCACATATTTCCCTCTTTTGCAAGTTTAGCCTCACAGAATGGGTAGTAAGTGTGTGGACCCATATTCCCAATTGCATGGGTTTCAACGCTCACGTTCACTACCTACCCTGAGCCCTCATCATATAGCTGTGATAAAACTGCCCCATTCCATGTTGTGAGGCATCTGTTTGAACAATGAATTCCCTGGAAAAGTAAGGGGCTTTGAGCACAGGGACTGGGCACATGGCCTTCTTTAGGGAATCAAATGCTTTTTGCATGCCTCTGTCTAAATCACATTTCTGGGCTGCTTCTTCAAAGTCTGCTCTGTCAAGGGGGCAACAATGGTGCCATATTCCTTGACAAACCTCCTGTAGTACCCTGTGAGGACTAAGAAGGCTATCAACTCAATTCGGATTTTGTGGACTTCCCAGACTGTAATAGTCTATATCGTGACCTGGAGGGGCTGCACCTTACCCCTGCCCACCAGGTGTCGTAAGTACACCAAAGATCCCTCCCCTATCTGGCACTCACTGGCCTTGATAGTCAGGCCTGCCTCTTATGGGCCTGAGGCACTTCCTGCAGGTGAAAAAAATGGTCGTTCCAGCATCTACTGAAGACAATTATGTCATCCAAATAAGCAGCACTGAAGGCCTCCACGCCAGCTACAATTTAGTGCATCAGTCTCTGGAGGGTGGCTGGGGCATTCTTTAATCTGAAGGCCATTACCTGGAATTGGTAGCATCTCTTTGGAGTGGAGAAGGCTGACCTTGCCTTGGCTCCATCAGTTAAGGAAATCTGCTGGTACCCTGAAGTAAGGTGAAGTAAGGTCAAAAGTACTTGGGAACTGGGCAGCCCCTAATCGATCAATCAGCTCATTAGCCTGTTAGGGAAGGGACGAGCATCAGTGTTGGTGACTGAATTGATCCCCTGTAATCTACACATAACCTGAATTCAGGTGTAGTGCCCGGTGGGGCAGTTTGTGGTACTAGCACCACAGGGTTGGACCAAGGGCTACTGGAGGGTTCAATCACCCACAACTTCAGCATCTTAGAAACCACATCTTTGATGCTGGCTCACACTTTGTCAGACAGCATGTAAGTTTTATTCTTGACTGGGAGGCTTTCCCCTGTGTTGACATCAGGGGTACACAGGTGAGTAGCCCTAGGAGTAAGGGAAAACAGAGAGGAGAAGTGACTGAGCAACTGGCGACAGTTCCTTTGCTGTTCTGAAGTCAGGGTAGAGGAGAGGTTTACACCTTCCACTGACCTATCTTTCTCCTTTTCTGGCTAAGAGGTCAAGCAGAGGTTCACTCTCCTCTTCCTCCCCCTCATCTGCCACCAGCAACATGGTAACCTCAGACCTCTCTGTGTTGTTTGAGATGGTTGATATGGAGTACCCTGTGGGGGTGCCTGGTGTCTTGAGGTCCACCAGGTAGGTGACCTCCTCTCAACTATCTCATAGGGCCCTGTCCCATGGTCTTGGAGGGCCCTAGGCTCTATGTGGCTCCATCATCTACACTTTCCGCCCAGGCTGTAATTCCACAGGGGTAGCCGTTTGGTCATACCACAGATTCATCACCTCCTGGCTGGCCTCTAAATTGTCTTCCACACCTTGATTATCCAGCTCCTGAAGGCCAGCATGTAGCTAACTACATCCTCACCAGACTGAAAGGTCCTCTTACTGGATGACCATACAGAAGCTCAAAGGAGCTAAATCCAACTCCCTACTATGGTACCTCTCTGTAAGCAAAGAGAAGGTGGCAAGGAAAAAGGATGTCTCACTTACGCCTCAGGGACTCAGGGAGCCCCCTGAACATCAAACCGATCAGAGTGGCCCATCGGGAGACACCCGTACCTTGGAGTAAGTGTGACCATAGAACAGTGTCCCCAATCTGTCTCCAAGTTAGGATCATCATTGATGAAACTCAGGTACGCAGACAGTGTGTGTCTACAAAAAGGGCAAGTGTAGCCATTTTTGAGTCCCCTACCAGATAGTGATTAAACTAGGAGGGAACATTACTTGAACTTTTTTTAAGGATCTGTATCCTGATGAATGCCAATGACCCGACTGGGCAGTAATCTAGAACAAAAACATGTTGATACAGCAGACAGGCTAATGGTGTTGTTACTTTGCCATATACCCATTCCACCAATTTTCTTTTAATCCTGTTAAGTGGGATCCACAATAAAGGACTCGGATACCCACTTAGACAGTTTTAGATTGTTTTCTCTGCAATAGGGATCCCTATCCATTGAATACTTTCTTTTCTATTTTCTATTTTTCTTTGCACTCCTCCCTGGACATTGGTCTGCGCCAGGGAGTCATAGCGGCCATATGATGAAGCATGCCACTCATTTGGTGGGTAAGGGCAGTATTAAACAGGAACAGGGGTGGGAGCACACAGCTTTACCTCCCAGCAAGGTTCGCCCCTGGAATTGTGGTAAATGCAGTTTCAGTTACTTGCTTGCTTCAAGAGTGTTCAAGTGTTTCGCCACAGTTGGCGCAGATAGTGCTGATCTCTAGGCACGTGTTTCTGGTTCTTTAACCATCATCAGTAGAGATTACAGTCTTTCAAATTTGGGGGTTGCTGAGTAGGCTGCCAACATCTTTCTCAGGTCAGGTACCTCTCACAGGCATGCGGGTGCTTCATCCACGAGCTCGTCAGCTCAATGACTCACGGGAGTACTGTTAAACAGGAACAGGGGTGGGAGCACATGGCTTCACCTCCCAGCAAGGTTCGCCCCTGGCATTGTGGTAAATGCAGTTTCAGTTACTTGCTTGCTTCAAGAGTGTTCGAGTGTTTCGCCACAGGTGGCGCAGATAGTGCTGATCTCTAGACACGTGTTTCTGGTTCTTTAACCGTCATCAGTAGAGATTACAGTCTTTCAAATTTGGGGTTTGCTGAGTATGCTGCCAACATCTTTCTCAGGTCAGGTACCTCTCACAGGTATGCGGGTGCTTCATCCACGAGCTCGTCAGCTCAATGACTCACAGGAGTACTACCTGACCTGAGAAAGATGTTGGCAGCCTACTCAGCAAACCCCAAATTTGAAAGACTGTAATCTCTACTGATGACGGTTAAAGACCCAAAAACACGTGTCTAGAGATCAGCACTATCTGCGCCAACTGTGGCAAAACACTCGAACACTCTTGAAGTAAGCAAGAAACTGAAACTGCATTTACCACAATGCCAGGGGCGAACCTTGCTGGGAGGTGAAGCGGTGTACTCCCACCCTTGTTCCGGTAAGGGCAGTATTAACAACCCTTTGGGATTCCCAATTCGGTTCTCTACCCTCAGAGGTACCTCTGACACAACACGTTCTCGCCTCCTTCTTAGGGTGCGGTGATTGCTAGTGCTTTATCCTTTCTCCTGTTACTTTTAAATCAAGGTGGGACCTTGTGGCCCACTCCCTAGTGGGTAATAGACTCCTTTATTCATCACCCTATAGGACACGTCCTTCTCATTGAGTGAGTAGTATAAGTTGTCAGTAGAACGAGGGAAAGCTTAATCTCTCATCCTTTCTTTGTTGTGGATTAAGCCCCCTGAACATGCCTTTGAGGGTCTTGTTGAATTTTCCAACAAGTCCATTAGTGTGTGGATGGTAGGGGGTGGAGAAGTTGTAAGTAACTCCACACTTCTTCCACATTGACTGCATATAAGAAGACATAAAGTTGGTGCACCTGTTAGAAATCATTTCCTTGAGTAAACTCACTCTGTTAAAAAATCCCCATTATGGCCTTAGCCACTGCAGGTGCAGTTGCAGTCCTCATAGGTATGGCCTATGGGTATCTTGTGGCACGGTCCACCAGTACCTGGATAAACCTATTGCCAGGGCTGTTTTGGAATCCATAGGTCCTACAATGTCGATGCCCAACCTTTCAAAAGGGGTGCCAATGACAAGCAAGGGATTAAGGAGGGCTTTCAACTTCTGCATTGTCTTCCAGCAGGCCTGGCAGGTCAAGCTAGTCCAACAGAATGCATCTAAGGAAATCTTCTCCGGTGCCAGTAAAAGTTAGGGACAATCCTGGCAAAGGTCTTGTCCTGCCCCACTCTTCCTGCCAGGGGTATTTCACGAGCTAGCTCCAGTAGGAAGCCCCTGTAGCATTGGGTGGCCACTAGGCCACATGTTGCCCCATGTACAGTTGCTTTAGACAAACTCTAAAGAAGGTTATCCTACCAGTAAATGTTGTGATTCCCAGAGGCATCACCTGCTTCCTGGATATCAGCCTGTTGCCTCATGCCCTTCAGGGTTGGGCACTCCTCTGTGCTTTGCAGTACTTGTCCCCAGTGGGTACCCCTTCTGCTTACAACTCGGTAAGTTCAGGCAAGTCACCAAAGAAGGAGCTGTCCTCCTCAATGCGATCTGGGGCGGCCTCCTCTGGTGCCCCATCCACCTCAGCTAGGAGACAGTCAGGGGCTAGTTTCCCATGCCCCTTGCACTTCCCTCTACTGGCAGCTGTCTGGGCCATTCTTCTAAGCTCCAGACCAGCCATGGGCCTGGTGGTAGCACATATCCACTCAGGCAACCCTAACATCTCTTGGTGTGCCTTATGCTCCACTTACTTCCAGGTAGTGTGCTCAAGGCCATTTCCTAACGTACAGTTCACAGGTATGACAGGGCTCACAGCAACTTTCAGAAGAGTTGATACCACCACACCCCACTCAAAAGGAACAAGGATAGTCACCCTACCTGTTCTCAGCAACCATAACCTGGTGGAATTCATTGGGTCTAACTTGCTCAGGGGCCACCAGCTGACTCCTTACCATTGTCATACTGGTTCCTGTGTCCCTCAGAGCCTTAACACCTTGTGCATTGATGGTAACTCATTGCCTTTACTTTGCAGCATTGGAAAACACATGGGTTTTATGAACCATCACACTGTCACCCATGAACACTATGGTAACCTCACTGAGTTCCCCCTACCTACTGGGACAAACTCTCCCCAAGCATTATACTTGCCACCCCTGGTGTCTTTCCTTCAGTAGAAGGAGGTGCTCTTTTTGGGCACTTGGGATCCCCCTTGTAGTGCCCATATGCTAAACACTCATAGCATTTGGCAGATTTTGGCAGACTTTTGTCAAGGAAGCTCTTTTTCTGGCAGCCAGATTCGGAATGGGACCCTTTCTCCTGTGAATTATTTTGGGGGCCTTTTTGTTATCTCCCCCCTCTTTCTTCTGTTGGGAACCCTGACCACTCTTTTGAGAGTCCCCCCCCCCATATACCTGCTTGGACACTCTGGTGTTGAGCCAGATGTTGGCCTCCTTAGCAAGCTTCCTGGGGTCAGTCATAGAGTTACTTAACTTAGTTAATGCACGCCATGTAGCAGCAGTGGGCAAGCCAAGCAAGGCTTGAGCCTGGCTCAGTCTCAATGTCCAGCTCTGGCTTGGTCCTTGTCTCATGGAGACTGCTGAGCCGAAAGAGAGATGATCCAATAAACCCAGTCACTGCTCTTTTTCCTCCCCAATAGAGTTTTAAAAGAAAAAAGCCCACTAAATGCAAGACACTAGGGGCTAGATGTAGGTAAAGCATATTTACCGACCCTTAAATACCGAATTTTACCGATTCGGTATTTAAAAGTCGGTAAATATGAAGGGGGGAGATGTAGGGAAATCCAGATGTTTATTTACCGAATCGGTAAAAGTCGGTATTTACCGATTCGGTAAATACCGACCTGTAATGCTCCATTCATTCCTATGGGCTTTGAAGCCCATAGGAATGAATGGGGCATTACAGGTCGGTATTTACCGATCGGTAAATACAGATTTTTGGCAAGGGTGCAGGGGGTGTCACTTTGACACCCTCTAGCACCCCCAAAAAAGGTTCGGGGGCCATATGGCAGGCATACCTGCCCTAAGGGCAGGTCTGCCTGTCATATGGCACAGGTGTGCATGCGCACATTTGCATGCACACCTGAATCGGTATTTCACCATCAAATTGAATTTGATGGTAAAATACCGATTTCTAAGGCCTTGTGGGACTCATAAGAGTCCCACCTACATATCGATTTTACAGATTCTGTAAATATACCGGTCAGTAAATTTACCGACCGGTATATTTACAGATTCTGTAAAATTACCTATCGGTAAATTTACAGAACGGTAAATTTACCGATTCTGCCCCCTACATCTCAAATGCCTTTTACCGGTCGGTAACGGCCGAATTCGGCCGTTACCGACCGGTAAAAGCCTACCTACATCTGGCCCTAGATTGCATGATATCTAAAAAGATGTATTTGTCTGTGTGTTTGTTTGTCTGTATCTGCACTGCAATTTGCACATTCTCAATGGAGACCTGTAATTGTGAGCAATCTCTGTGCAATGTAAGACTTGTATTTGATTATGTAATCAATGTCATTGTTGTAGTTAGGTGCTAATCCTTACCCTCTTTTCTGTTTTTAAACGCAGGGGAAATAGTAACATTGACATACAATTGACATGCCTTCCCTTACTCTTAACTTTGGGCTGTTTTTAAGAATGACATTTTGATGTGTTATACATGTATCGTGACAGATTACATTAAATCATAATACATGTATTTATTAAACAATGTGTACTAATTCAGGTAATGAAATAAATAAAAAAGCATTGTATTTGTTGGTAAAGAAAGGGAGATGTTAATCCAATGGCTGAATGACACAGTGTTTACCAGGAAAACTAGTTGCAAACCTGCCTTTCCCTCTTGATCAAGCTGTGTGATGCTAGGCAAGTAATTTCGTAGCTATGCCACAAACTGGCCATTTATTTCATCAATAAAGTCACCTTAATCTAAAACAACATTGCTCAAAACCCCGCACTGAACTTTTTTCTGTAGACGCAAGCTTTTCTTTATGGAGCCGCATTCATACTTTTGTCCTGATGAACATTTCACTTCCAATGGCCAGACACTTTCTGCATTTTTCACTATATCTGTACAAAGACATTGAGCTTTTCACGACAAAATGCAAAATGCATGTTAGGCTCACTGACATTTAGATTGCATGAAACTAACCATATACCAATCACTCTTCCATTTTAGAGTGCCACCTTGCTTCTCAACTCTCATCATATCTAGGGGACAACTCTATCCTAGAAGATGCCCAAACTGCCTTCTGTCCCAACAGAAGCACCAAAATAGCACTGACAGCTTTGATAGACGAGCTCTCTATAGCTGCTGACCAGAGTTACAACAGTTTGTTGATACTTCTAGATGTGACAACTGCTTTAAATACAGATGATCCCAGCATTTTGATAAAAGGGCTTCTGCTTTGTCCCATTGTGAACAGTACCTCTGTGCACAAGTAGGTGGTATCATTCAGCTCTGTGTGGCGTCGTCTGTGCCGGAATTGGAGTGCATGGTGCCCTTCGAGGCGCCACTCCAGCAGACTGACACCAGTTATTTATTTTCCGCTCAGTAGCCGCAATTTTTGACTGACTTTTTTTTACTTTTGCCAAAGTCTTTTTTTTAAATTTCAAAATAATCTTTATTCACTTTCAATATACAACAACAAAGGCAAAGAAGAACACACAGAAGACAGAGTAAGACTAAAATAAAGAGAAGGGAACTAATAAGGTGTGATTCTTACAATGATATACATAGGTGGACCGTGGATAATCCGTTGTAATAGTTTGTGTGTTGGTATATAGATTTAATGGGAAGAAGGAAAAAAAGCAATAATACAGCAATTATGAAAGTATATTTCACACAGCATTTGCATATTTAAATTGAAAAATTCGGAAAATAAGAAGAGTATTGCCTTATGAAGAGGGACCAGTGGAAATTGAAAGCAGTGAGGTTAATTATCTTGTTTGAGACATGTGTCTCGCTCGCAGGGATGCAAGTAAAATACAGTCATATTGGCTTTGTAGCATACATCATTGGCCACTGGTTCATTTAGTGGAACCATGTTGTCAGCACCCCTGATGTGTGATATCCAGTTTAACCATGCCGTAAACAAGGCTTTGTAGGTGGATTTCCAGTTAGAGGTAATCGTTTTAACTGCGGATGTCAATAGGAGGTCAAATAGAAGGGCATTTAATATTGGGGTCAGGAAAGCCCTTGATGAGAAATGATAATTTCTTTTTGGGGCTAATATTAAGAAGCTTGGAGGTAAAGGAAAAGACATTGCCGCCCAGAGTTTTCTCCTGGTCTGGCGGTCCTGCGGCAGCTGGCCAACGGCAGTGCCTTTTAAAGGCTTGCATGTGAGCCTTCACAAGGCAGCGTCATAGAACCACCACAGCGCGAAATGAAAGATTAGGTGTGCAAGGTCCCATTCTTTTTCCTTACAGTTACAGCAATTTCTAGGATTTTCAGAGTGTGTAGTCGGGAAGGTGTCCGAGTAGGCTTTGTGAAATAGCTAATATTTAGCTTGCGAAAGTGCCAGTGATATTTTGTGAGGTTACTGATTTCCAAATAGCACTCCATTCTGGTTCAGACGTGAGGATAGAAGAATAGGTGTCCCAGTTTGTCATTACTTTCCTGTTTGCCCGTGATGTTTTGGGTTGCAATAATTGGTCAAATTAGGAAACGTTGTGGCCACCTTGTGAAGATTATATATTAAAAATGGGAGAGTTGCATTGATAGTTGGATTTGGTTATCACGGTCTTAATTTTGAGAAAATCATAGACTTTCCTGTCTTCTAAATGATATTGTGATTGTAGATTCAAAAAGGTTACCAGGAAGGTACTGGAGACTCTTTGTTTGGGTAGTATATACCTTTGTTGATCCATGTGTTCTAGTGTAGGGTTTGGCCTTTGTATGTGATGTTCAAGTTGAGCCAAAGAGAGGCTAGATTGGAAAGCTTAATACAGGAAGGTAAAGTCTTATCAATGGATAGTAGTTCAATTCTAGTATTTTTTAATATAGATTTAGACCTGGTGAGATGATTACAGGTGGAGGTCAGTAGTGTTGTAGAATTTAGGTTGTCCAAGATGACTTTTCCAACTTCCAGCCAGGCGGGTATGTATTTATCAGGTGTGGAGAGCCAATGTGTGCCCTGTTTAGCAAGAAAGGAGGTCTGATAGCTTTTAAAGTTGGCTATTCTTTCTCTTTTACCTTGCCAAATACAATTTGTGATACATTTATCTAAATTACGGCGCACATCCAATGAAAGTAATAGTAAATAGTGAGAGTAAAGTTCGATAGAGTTTCTTGGACCTTTCTCGAAGATTTAGTTAGAACCTTCAACTTAGGTGATGAATTTATAAAAATGAGCATGACACTATACAGTTATCCAAATGCCAGTATCTCTACTAATCGCTCCCTGTCCCAACCATTCAAACTAGAAAAAGGTACTAGGCAAGGCTGTCCCCTTTCCCCATCCCTCTTTCTGTTTGATCTCGAACCTCTCCTCCTAAATATTAAAAGCAACCCTAATATTACAGGAATCAGCTTCCATGGGAAGGTAGTAAAGTTGTCTGCTTAAGCAGATGACATTTTAATTGTCATGGCAAGCCCAGCTCATCTATACATGCCCTCATGGAAACAATAGAGCAGTACTCAAAAGTCTCAGGGTATAAATTAACAAAGACAAATCAGATGTATTACGAAATTCAGGTTTGACCTGTCAACCCCAATACATAAAATATTTAGGCATCAAATTCAGACCTGACCTAATTGACACTATAAAACACAATGAAAAGCTCACCCTTAAGAAAACAGACATTCAAATTCATCCTCTGGTGGGGCCGCATTGAGACTATAAAAATGATGACTACCCCAATAATTAATTACTTGATCAGCATGTTGCATAAATATTTTTTGAGAGATCTTCACCTGGTATGGCAGGGATGTCCACTACGAAGCCCAGCGGCACCTATCATCAACAGATGTTAGTGATGGACCTGCATCTTGTTAGACTTTAGTGCTTGGAGTGCTACCACGATGCGAAGACCTGTGCAGATTACTGCTCCATGCACCCCAAGGGCATGAGGGAGTTGTCGCTCAAGCTTCTTGCCACTTGATGTGTGATGCCACGATGGTATCGATCGCAGATGAGAGACAGGTCCCGGGATCCGTTACGGAGCTAAAGATCCTCATCGCAAACAAAGTCGTCCAGGTGTTTCGGTAAGTCCTGCAAGAACAAGATGAACGAGAAGTCAAAGAGGTCTTCTACTTCACCCCATCCGCCATGTTCTTCAAACAAGACAGGGGAGCATTGTCATTCAAGGCCAGGTCCTGCGGTTCTGAGGCTGGCTCTGCGCCTTCCTAAGTTTCTGGATGCTGGTTGGACCCTTGCCCAACTTTGAGAGTAATATGAGGCCATGCACCTCATATTTGGGTGACTCGTCTTTGCCGGTGTGCCTTTGTGCCCGGCCGGTTTGGGAGGTGCCCCTATTGGGTCCCCGCCAGTAGGTCCTCCTCTTGAGCAAGTCCGGCCCCTTTGATCCACAGATGGTTCCTGACTAGTGCTGGTCATACCACCTTAACCTTCCCAAGCACCGGTCCTGATATCAATGCTCCCAACACCACAAGCATCTTCCTTATTCTGATCCCCGACTCTGAGATGGAGCCGGAGCGCTGTCATCCAACATGGACTCCTGTGCTGACTAGAGCCATGCCCTCCAACTCAGACCTGAGCCCTATTCATTTTGGCTCAGACTTTGGGAGGATTGGAAGGGTTCTCTGGACCCTGAAGGATACCGGCCCCTATATCCCAACATGGACTGGTGTGAGGACTTGGCGGAGGCCAGTGGACTGGTCACTTCCCCAGATACTGGTATGTTTTCTACCCCTTTTGTAGCTACGGAGGAGGTAGCATTATTTGCATGGTGGTGAGAAGGGTGGCTGAGGTCCTGGACCTTTGCCTCCCCTCAGGTGCTTCAGCCAGGAGTGTCCCCCTTAGAACCTCTTCTCCCATTTAATGAAGTCCTCACAGACATCCTGCTTGGGACTTAGTCCAAGGCCAGCACAGGTACTCCTGTGAACATGACAATTGGCCACCCCCATCTCCCTGCCCCAGGGGACCCAAACTTGCTGAAGCAACAACCTACCTTGGTTGTCCAAGCCTCTACTTCCAGTGTACAAATCCTGGTGCATTCCTTACCACCCTACTGGATAGGGAATCCAAGAGGGTGGACACTGTAGGCAAGAAAAGGTTTTCTTCAGCCAGCCTCGCGCTGCGGTCCATGAAGACCATGTGCATGCTGTTACAACCATTGTCTATGCAATTCGGTTGCACAGGTGCTGCCCATGGTTCTGGAGAAGGCCTGGGCCATAATTTTCCAAGCTGTTGCTGATGGGAGAGACGCATCTAAGTTCATGATCAGATGTGGAGTGGATATCACCAATTTGCTAGGTGGAGTGGTTTACTCGACGGAGCCACTCATGGCTGAGAACAACTGGCTTTTCAGGGATGTCCAAGCATTGGTAATGGACATGCCCTTTGACAGCTCCCGTCTCTTTGAGGACAAGGCGGACTCAGCGCTGAAGGGCATCAAGGGCAGCAGTGCTACAGCCAGGTCCTTGGGCCTTTCCATGGCCCCTTACAAAACCCAGTCTGCATTTCGCTCCTTTTGTGACCATCGAAGGGGCCACAACAGTATGCAAGCTTCCCAGCCTCTGTGTGACTGAGGACGCGGTACCCACAGGCCCTTTGGGTCAGGAATGCCAGAGGAAGGGCAAGTCCACCACCCCATTGGAGGCAGCTGCAGCCTCAAAGCCTCTTTATTTTACCCTCTTACCATTATGGGCACCCAGTGAGAGGGAGGATACACCATCACCTGCTCCACTGAAGGACTATAACATCAGATCGATGGGTTCTCCAAACTTTCTGAAGGGGCTACTCTCTCCCCTTCATTACTATCCCTCCACCCATGCCCCCTTCTTGTGACATGCTGATGGAGGGCCATCTTATCTTGGTCTGCCTGGAAATTATGGCTGTCTTGTCCAAGGGAGCTTTAGAGAGGGGCCAGTGCCAAAAATAGGGAGTGCTTGCTATTCCTGCTATTTACTGGTGCCCAAGGAGGACGGAGGTCTTCGTCCTATCTTAGACCAGTGCCATCTCAATTTCTTCCTCGAGAAGGAGAAGTTCCATGCTTGCGCTCGCTCAGGTCTTCTCTGCTGGTCCCGGGAGCCTGGATGCTAGCGTTGAACTTGCTGGACAAATATTTGCACACTCTTGTCCTGCCTGCCCACAGGCATTATCTGAGGGTCATGGTGGGCCACAAGCACTTTCAGTTTTACGGTCTCTCTTTTGGCTTTACCAGCACCCCTCAGGTGTTCACCAAGATGATGGTGGTGGTTGCTGCTTATCTAAGGAGCGCAGAGGTGCCAGTCTTGCCCTATCTCGATAACTGGCTGTTAAAGGCGGGTTCCCCGCAAGCGGTCGTCTCCCACCTCCAGACTATGGCAGACTTCCTGTATTCGCTGGGGTTCACTATCTGCGTGCCAATGTCACACCGGACTCCCTTTCAGATACTCCTTTTCATCAGAACTGTTCTGGACACGGTGGAGTTTCTGGCCTATCCTCCTGGACAGTGAGTCCAGGGTATTCGAGCTATGATACCATGTTTCAGCTTCTATCCTGGATTTCGGTGAGACTGACTTTGAGGCTGCTGGGACTCATGATGACCACTTGCATCCTGCTTGTGAGACATGCCCGCTGGCATATGCGGGCTCTGAAATGGACCTGATTTTCCATTATGCTCTGCATCAGGAGAATTTCTCTGACATGGCTCCGATCTTTTAAGGAACTGCAAAAGATCATCAGTGGTGGTCAAAGATCTGCAATAGGTTTCAGCAACAGACCCCTCTATCTTCCCTAACCAGATCTCACAGTGTTGACAGATGCATCACTCCTAGGATGGGGCGGCCTTCTGGGAGAGGTAGAGATCAGAGGTCTCTGGTCTCTGGTGAAATCCTGACTCTACATCAACCTTCTGGAGGTCCGGGTGATCTGGCTGCCATTAAAAACCTTTCTGGACAACACTACCACCATGTGGTACTCCAATAAACAGGGCAGGGTGGGGTCTTGGACCCTTTGTCAAGAGACCCTGCACCACTGGACATGGCTGGAATGTCAGGGCATATCCCTTGGGGTTCAACACCTGGCGGGCTCTCTGAACACTAGGGCAGTCAAACTCAGCCAAAGCTGCCTAGCAAATCACGAATGGCATCTCCATCTGGACGTGGTGCAAGGTCTCGTTCCAGCAGTGTGGGGAGCCTTGGTTAGGCCACAGCCAAAAATAGGCAGTGTCAGCAGTAACGTACCCTGGTGTTTCCAAGACAGCTCTCGCTTGGAGACACTTTTCATCTTTAGTGGAGCTCAGGCCTTCTGAATGTCTTTCCACCCATTCCACTCCTGCCCAGAGTTCTCAAGAAGATCAGGAACAATTTGGCCCAAGTCATCCTTGTGGCTACGGACGGAGCTCAGAGAGTTTAGTATCCTGAGCCGTTGAGCATGGCCATCAGTTTGCCAATCAGAATGGCCATTTGGGAGGATCTTCTGTCGCAGCAGTGGCAAGATTCTCCACCTAAATTTGTCAATGGTGCACCTTGTTACGTGAAGATTGAGCGGCAGCAGTTAACAGCTTTCTACCTTCCGCGGGAATTCTGCAATGTTATCTTGGCAGCCAGGCACCCCTCCATCCTGTCATTGGGGCAAGTTTGTGTTATACTATGCAGAGAAATAGGTTGACCCTTTTTCTACTCCCCGCTCGCAGGTCACTCTCTTTATCCTTTCCTTTGCCCTACAGGGCTCTGCTCTGGGCACCTTAAAGGGCTATCAATCTGCCATCTCTGCCTTTCTGAGGGTGCCTTATCAGTCATCCCTCTTTAAATCCTCTGGTGTAAATTGGTTCACAAAAGGTTTCCAACTTGGCCCCTCATCATTCCTCAGTGAGACGTTAACCTAATCTTAACCTTTCTGACAGGCGCTCCCTTTGAGCCATTGCACAATTGTCCTCCCAGGCTCCTTACGATCAAGAAGGCCTTCCCGGAAACAATAACATCTGCCTGGAGGGTCAATGAGCTTCAGGCTTTGTCATCCAAGCCTCCCTACCTGAACATTTACTCTGGCAAGCTGGTTCTTCGCCCACTAGAGCCCCGTGTTTCTTGTAGGCCAGTCTATCACATTCCTTATTTTTTACACTCTGCCACATCCCTCCCAGGGAGAGGAGCGATGATTTCACCGCCTGAACACAAAAAGAGCATTATCATTTTATCTTGACTGCACAAAAGAGTTCCTAGTGGACAACCTACCTTTCGTGCAGTATGTCAGAGCATAGAAGGAAATGGCTGTGCAGAAACAGCCCACCTCCTGATGGGTCAAGGTTCACATTAAAATCTGCTATGCACTGCACAAGAAGCACCCCTCTGAGAGCTTGAATGCTCATTCCGTCAGAGCCAAGGCTGCAACCACTGCATTGGCATGCAGAGTCCCAGGCATCTGCCAGGCAGCAACACACCTCTATCAACGTGTTCACAAAACACTACTGTCTGGACAATCAGGACTGTCGGGATGGGCACTTTGCCTGTTCTGTCCTCCAGGACTTTTTTTTTTTTTATGTTTAGTATTTATTGCCCAGCCTTACTGAGTTCAGGCGAAACCCTTTCTTTTTTTTTATTTTTATTTTTATTTTTTTTATTGAGCATGATCTGTAGTATTCAATCAAACATTTTCTTTACAAAAAAATAAGTTCTTAATGAAACGATAATACAACAGGAAGGTTACTAGAAGAAAAGAAAAAAAACAACATTACAACCCAATATATATATACAGCCGATATAAGAAAAATATAAAACGAAAATTTATACAGTTTATACAATTTACCTCATCATCTCATATCAGTCCCTCTCTTATCAGGGGGAAGATCTTACATTGAAGTACCAGTCGGAAATTTGGGCCCAGATCTGGGTGCCCTGAGTTCTAGCTTTTCTACCTCTTGTGCTATATATAGCTATCTCCTGTTTGTATGTGGCAAGAAATCGACTAAGCCACATCTGAAAAGTGGGTACGTTGGAATCTTTCCATCGGGCCGCCAGAATAATACGAAAGACGGCAGTACCCAGGAAGACAATCCTCTGTTCCTCTAAACTATAACCTAAGGATTCGTCATGGCCTAGAAGATATAGGGTAGCGGAGGATCTAAGATTCCGCCCAAAAACGTGAGCCCAAAATCCTGCAATCATTGTCTGTAGATTGTCTAGTTTTGGACATTCAGCAAACATGTGTATTAAATTTGCTTGCCCCTGTCTACATCTTGGGCAGCAATCGTCTACCCGCAGTCCCCAAGTGAAGAGTTTAAACGGAGTAAAATAAAGATTGTAAATAGTTTTATAGTATTGTGCTTTAAGGCTAGGAGCTAAAAATAATGTTGTGTAAAGGGTTAGCGAATAGTCAATATCCACATCTGGGTTTCCGAGTTTTAGTGCCCAAGACCGTTCAACACGATCTAGATCATCATTGGAGGATTTAGAGAGTATGTCATATAAGGTACCTATCCTGGTAGCTCATTTCTCAATTATAGAGAAAAAATAAAAGCTATCTAAGTTAATATTAAGTTTAGAGTTACGGACATTGGTAAAGACTTGAAAATATTTTAAATAATCTGTGGATGGGATGTCAAATCTCCGCTGTAACCCCTCGAAAGATGGAAAAACGTTCTGTCCCAAAAAATCCCCCAGTGTATATATGCCTAAATTCTCCCATCTCCTAGAGACATTATCATTTAAACATGAAGATATGATCTTACTATGCCATAGAGAGGTGTATCTATCTAGTTTGGGTATGCCTAGTTGTTTAGAGGCAAATTTGCAAATTTTCCACGAGTCTCCAATCACCTTAAATTTGGTCTTTTTATAATATGACTCTTCGAGTTGTTTCAAAAATAGCCCTTGACATCTAACACCTAATCCAAGTTCAAATATAGATGGAATATAAAAGTCTATGTTGGTGGATTGGAAGGTTTAACTTTAAAGAGCGGGCCCATTTGTTGTAATAGTGTCGCCCAAAGATAAAATGTCAAGTTCGGGATGCCCAGGCCACCTCTATGTAGGGGGAGAGTTAGTGATGGTAATGGTCTCCTTATTTTACCATAATTCCATATAAATTTAGATATTGTAGAATCGAAAATTTTAATAGTACTGGCGTCGGCCATCAATGGAATTTGGCCGAAATAAATAGAGTACTCTAGGAAATATGCTCATTTTAATATAATTCGCTCTCCCTATTATTGACAGATGTAGATTATCTACTCTCTTAAGATCAGTTTTTACTAACTTGATCAAAGGATCATAATTAAGCCGATTAATCTCTTTCACCTCAGGAGATATATTTACACAGAGAGGTTGCGTTTTTAACTTTATAGGGACTGTCGTATATGATATTATTTGTGTAAAGAACCATGGTTTTGTCCCTGTTAAGTGAGTAGCCAGAGTAAGATCCAAAAGCCTGGGTTATTTGTTCTATTTCTGCTACTGCATCAGCCGGGTTGGTTGTGAGCACGGAAATATCGTCGGTGTATGCCAGTATTTTAGTAGAATATGAACCCACCTTAACCGGTTGTATTTGAGGGAAATTAAGAAGCTTTAAGACTAAAGGATTAATTACTAGAGCAAATAATATCGGGGAGCAAGGACAGCCCTGCCTAGTGCCTCTTTGTACCTCAACAAACCCTGACTCACAGCCATCAATGGATAATTTAGCCCTAGGACTGATATACAGGGCTTTTACGGCTTTAATAAAGCCTGGGCCAAAGTTGTTAAATTCAATAATGTCCCATAGGAACCGCCAAGATACTCGATCGAATGCCTTTTCGGCATCGAGTAAGATCATCGACATCTCTCCCCCCGTGGCGCCCATGATCGCAAATAGGGCGATGACTCTGCGGGTATGATCAGTCGTACCCCTCCCAGGGATAAAGCCATGCTGCCACGGGGATACGAGATGCTCGATGACCCCCCTCAGCCGATTTGCAAGTATCTTGGCGTATAACTTTGAGTCAGAGTTTATGAGGGAAATAGGTCTATATGAAGATGGGAGCTGGGGGGGTTTCCCCTTTTTTGGGAATATCGCTATATTAGTGTGTTTCCAAGACTCTGGAGAAGCTGAGTGATATTGTACCCCCAAAAACAGGTCTAATAAGTAGGGTAATATCTGTTTGCCCAACAGCTTATATAGCTCTAAAGGGATCTTGTCGGGACCGGCCGCCTTCCCATTAGCTTGGTCCGACAGTGCAATCTCTAGCTCTGCAATTGTAATTTCTTTCTCCAGATCTTCTCTACCTGCTCTATCAATTATTCTAGATAACTCTGGTTCGGGCAACCACTCATTGAGAAAGATTTTTGTGTCTCTGGTAGGTAGATGTTCATTTTCATTTTGATAAAGTTTTTGGTAATATTTTTGAAACACACATACAATATCTTGAGTGGAAGTGTACTGCTGACCCTCATATTCGATATTCTTTATTTTATTGTATGTTTGTTTTTGTCTAGTTTTAAGAGCTAATTGCCTCCCTACATTTTCCCCTGCTTCATAAATTCTGTTCCTATTGGCTTGATATATTTCCGCCGCTTTTTGAGTTAACGAGCTATTAATTTCTGTTTTTAAAATCAGTAGTTTTTGCAGTGTATCAGAGGTTGATACTCCTTGCTGTATTTGATTAACATGTAGTGTTTCCAGGTTAATGAGTTCTGCATTAAGTTGTTTGTCAATACTATCTTGAGTTTTCTTACGATTAGCTACAAATGCTATGGTCTCCCCCCTCATTGCTGCCTTAAAACAGTCCCATACAGTAAATCTGGGTGCGCTATATTGATTACAGTCGAAGAAAGATTGGGCCCATGATGTGATATGACTTATATAATCTGGGTTACCAAGAAGCTTGCGGTCAAATGACCATTGGATATTAGATATTTTAAAACTATCCAATTCAAAAATTAACGTAAGCGCATTATGGTCAGAGATGGTTTTGGGGGATTTAATTATGTCTATTAGGGCCGTCTTATGTAATGATGTCATAATATAGTCTAGTCGTACATACTTATTGTGGGGATAAGAATAATACGTGAAGCCGTTATCGTTCTGCTTCAACGTGTCCCAAGTATCCAATAAATCATGACTGTCCATCAAATGGGATGCTGCCCTGTAAACTTTAGGTTTACGGCCGCTATAATTCTGTGGGAGTCTATTGTTTACTAACTTTCCTATATTTAGGTTAAAATCCCCACACAAAATGAGTGGACCAGACCAAGAGGCCAGTTCTAATTCAAGTTTGATAAGAAGTTGTGGGTCGTCCAAATTAGAACCATAAAGCGAACAGATGGTAATATCCGACTCTAGTTGAACCACAACCCACCTACCATGTTTATCAACAAGTCGGCGTCTAGGGCTCCCCAAACCGGGTTTTACCAAAATAGCGACTCCCCGTACTTTAGATGTTTGAGATGTTGATGCAATCAGATTATATCCAGGAATTTTTAGTAAATTTTTATCATTCTCAGCTATATGGGTCTCCTGAATGCAAAGGATGTCGACAGGATCCTGATGTAATAATTGAAAAAGTTGGGCCCTTTTTCTTCCATCATTAATACCAGCAACATTCCAACATCGCAATTTTACTCTCCCCATTCAAGACTATTCCCCATTATACCGGTACCGTCTAGACAGTAAAATTTGCACCAACACCAACCAATTTTAAATTCGACATTTAAATTAATATTCCACTCCCAGTTCTGGTTAATCAGAGTAGATGATATGTAACTCCAGTTACTTAGAAAATTTAAAGAAACCAATAAGCCTTTAAAGCTTCTTATACTGTAGATCAAGCTCATTTTTTCAATTTTTCCCCCCATTTCCCCGTCCCCCTCCCCTCCCCCTCCCTCCAGGCCCCTGCAACCCACCCCCCACCCTCCCCCACCCGCAAAGTGAGGCAAATAGACTCTATAAGAGTCTTTAGTGATGGAGAGACACTCCCAAACCAGACCTAGGCTGATAATATACTTAGAGAAAACATCCGGAAAAAAAAATAAGGAGAATATAAAGAGGCAGAAAGAGGCGAATTGACCTAACGTGTCCATATAAAGTCTGAATAATGTCTAACACGCTCTCTTTTCTCCTCTCACTACTCTCCAGTCCAATATCCGAGTTCCTTGTCTTCTCCATTTCTCAACCAGTAGCCACTAAAGAATCATCTATGCTGGTTTTTATCACTAATAAGCCATTAGGTGAGACTGTCTAGGAATTCTTTGGCTTTTATTTCAGAAGTGAAAAATTTGGTCTGACCATTGTATAGAACTTTCAATTTGGCTGGGTTGTTAAGGTAGACTTGTGCTTTCTTCTCCATGAAGGGTTTAATAAGTTGCCGCAGACGCCACCGTAGCATGGCAGAAGTCAGGTCTCACAAAGTAGGAGATAGAATCCCTAGTCCGTCGAGCTTCTGGCCTGGCTCTATCTGAAATAGCTTGTCGGAGAAGAAAGTTCCCAAAAAATACCAGGACTGCTCGTGGATAATTTCCCTGCTTCTTGGTGGGTTTTAAGGTAAATGGGGTTCTATGCACCCGTTGCACCTAGAGTTCCCAGTTCCATGAAGAGAGCTCAGGAAGTGTGTCTTTAAAGAGTTGGATGATGAAGGCTCGGATATCAGTACCTTCGATATTTTCAGGTATTCCAAGGACGTGCAGGTTATTACGTCGGAGGCGATTTTCCATATCTTCGAGCTTCCATCTGACATCACTTAGTTCTGCCTCATGTAATTCGACTTGTTCCTGTGTGGCTGTAGCTTCTGCCTCATTTATGACTATACGGTCTTCTATTTCTGTCATTCTGGTGTTGAAGGTATTGACTGATCTTGATAATTTACGCACTACACCCTGTACCTTGTGTAGAGCTAATTGCGCCTTACGTCCATCCCTTGATGTTTCCTCTCGATGGGAAGCGATAGCCTGGAGGACTGTATCCATCACCGTAGAGAGCGTAGCATCCTGTTGATGTGAAGAGCACTGTTGTATCGGATGCGAGCCGGTGGCATGTTGTTGAGGACCGAGTGCCATAGAGGGGGAGTAGTCCCATGTCAATCCCTGGGTCCTTTTCTTCTGTATGGCTGCTCTTTTATTTTCCCTGGATTCTGCAGTTCTCACCTCTTGGTCACTCCCCATTTCAGAGTCAGTGTTAGTTTCAATATCAAGCTCAGAGTCATCTGACCATCTTGCATCTTCTATCCCTTCTGATATTGAATAAAAATCAGAAGGATCCCTGTCAGTATCAGTGGGATCAAGGGTTATCTCATCTCCATCGGGCTTCTTACTGCCATCAGGGACCCCCAGCAAGTCCCCCAGATTTTTTGAGATATCTCTCGCCTCTAATGTCCCCAAATCACTCCCTGGAACATTACATATGGCTTGGTTGAGCTCATATTGCGGCGTTTGACCATCCTGCTCAGCCACAATCACTGGGGTATTACAGACCATTGGTGTAGCTTCGACTAATGTTACTGGTGCTAGCGCTGGTAAGGCTACCGATGCGGTCTGTGTCTGTGTCAGTGATGTTGATAAGGCTGTCGAGACAGTAGAGAGAACAGGAGTATCACACGAGGAAAGATTCTCCATACCTTGTATTCCAGCGTTAGGGCCTACCCCAGCATTGGAGTGTAGTATTCCTGCCACCGCAGCCATGGATTCCTTGGATATCGTAGGGGTTTTTTCTACATTTGTAGAGGTAATTGCATTAATGTCCGTTATTTCTATACCCCCGATTTCACCATTCTGGATTAGCCCACTTGATGTCGCTATAGACCCTGGAATAGCACTCTGGATATTCAAAGTTGATGGTAGATCTGCCGGTATCTGTATTGAGGAGACCGGGGCCAGGGCCGGAGCAGAAGCAGGAGTGGGAGTGGGAGTCTTCCGGAGCAGCTCAATTACTGAGAGACCAGCTACGGGCGTATTAGGCTGTTGTCTAGAGCCCTTTGCCGGTTTACCAATTACAGTGTCGGAATCAGCAAAATCACCGCTCCCTTCCAGTCGTACGCCGCCTCGCTTCGCCACCAGCTCTCTATCGCGGAGCTTCGCTGCTCTGGTCTTGGCTGCGGCAGCAGCTATCGTAGCGGCGTTTTTCGGCGCGATGTCACAGGGGTTACTCCGTGAAGACAGAGCTGCGTCAGAGAGCCGAGTCAGTTGATTTAGCTCTGAGAGTTTATCTTGCTTCTTTTGCGCAGCTGCTTCTGCGGTCTGGATACGGGCAATTAATCTCAGCACAAGTACCCCTATCAGTGAAGTGCAAAATGAAAAACGAAGTTGTAAAGCACTTGGATCCGGTGCAACCATCAAGTGCTGACCCTCCACTCTGCTCCCAGACATCACTCCGAAGTCACCATCTAGGATAAAAAAGCAACAGCGAGGAAAGGGGTGAGTCCTTTTACATCCTTTATTTAGTTAGTTGAACGAGACATCTTCGTTTCTTGCTGTAACTTTGTCGTTTTCAAAGCGCTGGTTTGGGAGCTGCCTCACAGCGGTCTAACACGCCGCCGCCATCTTGCCTCGATCACCCCTCCAGGACTTTTTGGTGTGAAATTGTTTCGCAGACCCACCTCGGAGGAGGTGTTGCTTTGGTAAATATTCTAAGCTGAGGAATCTGCAGCTAAAAGTCTCTATCAAATAAACAAGTTACTTAATTTCGATAACGCCTTATCTGGTAGAGAATCTGTCTAGCTGCAGATTCTGTACCAACCACTCCCCGCTCTGCAAACAGATTTTTAGGGACATGGCTGTTCCTCTTTCAAGTCCCCAGCTTTCCACGCTAATGGCCAGTGTTCTTCGTGGCTCTGTGCACCTAGCGTGGAAATTCGTGAAAAGAAAATGTCAGTGTGCATGGATGGCACCTATATCGCCACCCAGCACGTCACTTCCGGCGCAGAGCCAAACCATGCCCCCTGCCGGTGGGTGGGGTACTGCTCATGGAAAATTTCCAGATTGAGTCTGATGCCTGGGGATAATTCTAAGGTAAGGAATCTGCGACTAGATAGAGTATCTACCAGTTTAGGTGTTACCAAAGGTAAGTAATTTGTTCTTCACTTACATATAAAATAAAGTTTGATGATTTGGCACTGGATTTTGCTATAGGAACTGAGCTAGACCCTTCTCAACTCGGCTCATCCAATGAATTTACTGGTTGGATCACCTTTACCATGTAAGCAGCATATTTTGATTGAAAGTGGGCAGTGACCCCTTCTACTTCCGCGCATGTACACAGAAGACTGGAGTCATGTTACACCCCCACAAGCAGCTAGCACCTGGGCAAGATACAACTTTTTTGTGGTGTAGTTCCATTTACATTCAGAAAAACAGCTTTATGAGAAATTGGTGAAATAGCCGTTGCTTGAAGGTGTTTCAAATAAAGTTGGCGTACTGCCGAAGGCATTCTAGCGTGCTCTGATTATGTGATCAAGCTTGCAGATTAATGTTTCTTGCCTAATAACCACTTTACGTTATTCTTCTAGGCACATAACAAGAAAAACGCCGCAGACATTGTTCCAAATGGACAGATTCTCACAGAACATGCAGAATCTACACCGACGCCCTTCATCGTGTTCGAGACGGCGCTGTGAATCCAAATGGACATCGATGGTTTCTAAAAAAAAAAAAAAAAGTTTTTTTTTAAATATGCAAACCTAAAAGTGCCTGCACTAATCACATGATTCAGGAACATGCTGCTCCCCCTTACAGTACCCACTATTTCAGGAACAATCTGCTCCCCCTTACAATACCCACTATTTTGAATTTGCACGTAATGTTTGTACATTACTCATGTTTTTTTTAAACCCGTGCAATATTTTTTCTGTGTTTGTCTCCAGATTCCCTGGTTTGATATACAACATTGCAAGGCTTCAGACTTGACATGTTGGCGTCTTTGAAGCCTGGATGGATTTGTGTTTTGTCACTTGCAGATCTGTTAATCAGCTCACAAATGTTTTATTTATGGCGACAGTGCACAGGTCAACTGCTCGCATTTACACTGACAATGCAAACCAAAAGCAGTCTCTGCCTCATTTCTGCCCTTGTCATCAAATTGATCATGCTGGGGGGGCCAGAGCAACAAATCACGCAGTTTGACTGGCCCAGCAGCTTACCAGGTAGCAGACCTGCTAACACGGATCTTCTGCTTTCAATGTCTGCTCTTATTTTTTTAAATCTTGTCGTGAACCAGCAGGGATGAAAAAAACTGTAAAAAAAAAAAAAGGTGCTACTTGGTTGGTCCAATGACTGCCCTTTCTGTTTTTCTCTACCAGGTCGTACTCAGAAATGTGCCTTGAAGTTTCACTACTTATCAATCACAATTTGTAACCGAGATCCCCAACTGGGGACAAGAATGCTGGACTTCGTTGTGTTGAATGTGTGCACGCATTCTTGGGAAACCAAATTAAGTATTATTTAAAAAAATAAAAATAATGTGTGCACAACCACATGAAGCTGGCAGGGAGAACTTACAGCCTTGGAGAGTGGTTCTCATTTTATCTCATGTAATCAAGCAGAGGAAATGGTTTGTATTTCCTCATCAGCTTCATTGCTCAGAGGGTTCTGCACAAGAATTGATCAGGGCATCAATCATCTTCTTTAGGTGAATGGAAGAAGAACTCATTGAGCTTTTTGAAAAACTGGCAAGTGTTGTGTGCATGGGGTTGTGGAAGAGGTCAGGTGTTCTGACCTGCTGTAGGGAAACATCCCTTACAACGCGCTGTTTACACCGCGCGACCTTTACGACGCAGCCATTACAACGCAAGTCATTACCATGACTTGCGCTGGATGGCTCTCTTGCTAAATGAATAGTTTGATTTTCTATTCCAACACCTTCCCTACTGTTACATGGGCTGGAGTTCAAATAGAAAATTAAATTAATCCTCAATCCAGCGCCCTCCAACGCAAGTTGTTGTAACGACTTGCGTTGTGAAAACCAACCGCTTTGTAAGTACCGCGATCAAAATGATTGCATTGTACTGACGTACATCCACTGCTGTATATCAATGTCACCAGTGCCCTGAACACATGCCATGATCACAAGCTCTTTAAAACGGAAACTGTCAAACACCGGCATGAGTGGAGCCAGCTCATTTCCGGGGATCTTCATAAACAGGCATTGGTTGCAATAGTTCCATCACCCTCTAACCACCAATTCCTGAAGGGAAAATGCACCTTCATTTAAATATACACTCCTTTAGCCTGCATGTAGCATGCAGATATAGGGCATTCCACAAATGTGGATACTCAGTGATACACAAATGAAAAGTACTGTTAATAAGGTGCACTTTATGACTCTTAAATAATAGGAGTTATTAGCTATCTAGTGTGCCCTGTTTCGCCATCTCTGCAAACAAAGGAGATTTTTTTTGCAGTGCTGTTGTGGTAAGATTGTATATAGGTGCACGAGTCCTGTTTTATCAACAGGACTTATAGCCAGTATTTCAGGTGGATTTCTCCTGACCCCACTAGTTATTTGAATGTACCCTTTTACACCAGAAGGTCTTAAACATGCTCTACTTAAGATTTAAGGGGGATAAATTACTTTTTTTGTTGTAGAACACACACAGATACATTCATGAAAAGGGCATGCGAACCTGCTTTCGTTTAGAAACATTTAAAGAATTATACAGCAATATCCACATCCATTGAACGAAGTATACTTCTAAAGAGTTTGAAAGTGGAGAGAAAAAAATCTTCTTTTACAGTGTTACAGTAACAGGATAGCGTTTTACTTCTTAATAACACAATATGTGCCCTGGGGACTATGGTATCAAGTTCGTCAAAGAGAAATGTGGGAAAATCCTGTTGTCAGGGAGGCTTATAAGTGTCTCAAGCAAAGCATCGTCTAGTGATAAATTACCAATTAAAATGGTTTGCTTTTGAATGCGATTAACTTCTTTTTTTGGAGCCTTGGAATAGATTCTAGTGTTATCCCATTGAACGTCACCTGTGCCATAGGGGTGACGAGAGCCTTGCTCCCTTCTGTAAAGCTAGTGACAAACTATAATTGGAACTCAAATTAGTTGGCCCCCAAATATACTGGAGTATACTGAACACTAGACACGAGTGGTGTCCTAGTTAAGGAATTTCCTATTCCCTAAATAATGTAAACCAGTATCTGAATATACATTTTTAGGTTTTTATCTTTTATTGACTGATATGTTCAACAAAGGGAAATGTCTATTTGTGTGTACATTTTTATCTTTCATAAATCTAAAATTAGTGGGGCCTATTCACAAACTGTATTTTGCAGGAGGCTTATTAGTGCAGCAATAGTACTACTAACTACCACTAAAGCACTGCAAAATGCTATTCACAAACCTACAAGTGTAAATCTTCAACTCCACCTCTCTTTGTTTCTGTGGTGAGACCCTCACTCAGGTATGTTTACTACTTAGGGGCCGATTACGATGCATTAGGAAACGGCTCCTGGGTTCTTGCACATCACCTCTCTGTCCACGGTGCAATGGGGTGCACTGTGGATGGGGCGATTATGTCCATACTACCCAAGTTCTTAAGACAAAGCTCTCAGAACCTGGTTTATTACTCATCCTAGCAATTTACTTCAGCATAACCAAAGCTAGCTGCAGTTAACTTTCTTAATAGGTGGGTAATATTCAACCTCCCTCCAGTTTACTGCCTTGTGTCATTTTTGTGCTGAATATTCAATTTCTGATCATTTTTAGTTAAAGAGATTTTTGTTCATTTAATTAATGAGCACCATTTTAATATGGAAATTATTTGCGGAACACTACTCCAGCAGCTCTTTAAAGCCGTATATTCCACATTCACATTAACCTATATATACCGGTTTGTCCCATTCTGACATTTCAGATTGTCCTATGCACGAATGACAAGGTTTTATGTTTTGTCAGACTCATGGAGGGTAGAGGTAATCCTATTCCATTTTCTCACGCTCATAGCTTAAGAGACTTGAAACTCACTGCACGTATTTTGACTTTTCTTATCTTCATTTAGAACACTGAGTCTAATGGCCCACAAAAAGCTTAAGTCTGAGTCACTCAGGCATATCCTTAAATAGATAGTTAGAACCACTGTAGCTTGCATGGCCAGATTCTAGTCTAATGGAGTCCCTTTGGCTATGAAACAAATGAATGTGCTGGCTGTGTTGAAAATATAAACTGATATTTTGACAGATATTTAGTTAGTTATCTTCTGAAGCCACAGTAAAGGCAGCTCTTTCCTGGATATTAAGGGGTCCATTAGGATGACGGGCGGACTTTGCCCGCCCGTCATCCTATCGTAAATCGGGACCGCCCACCATAAGGGCGGGGGTCCCGGGGGTGCCATTAGGATGTGCCCGCCACAGTGGCGGGCACATCCTGTATTTTCAGCATTGTGGCGGGCGGTGCTCTCTGCACCGCCCGCCACAATGCTGAAAATGCACTTTCACATTGTCATTTGCAAAGCGGCAGGCACCGCGCGGTGCCTGCCGCTTTGCAAATGACAATGAAGGGGGGTACCACAGGTACCCCCCATGTGCACCCCCCCACCTGTACTTCACTCTGGGGGCCCGCAGGGGCCCCCCAGAGTGAAGACCGCATGCCTTTCCGTGGCGGCAGCGCCGCCGCGGAAAGGCATCTAACAATGCCCATTGTAATATGGCTGGCGGTGTCTAATAGACACCGCCACCATATTAAACATTTTCCGCCCCGGCCGCCAGGCGACCGGGGCGGAAAAGTAGCGGGCGGTGAATAAGTCCACTGCGGTCCCCCCCGCCATTGTAATATGGCGTGGGGGAATTCAGGGAACGATGTCGGGCGGATTGTCCCCGCCAGGCTGGCGGTAGCCACCGCCAGCCTGGCGGGGGCAATCTGCCCGACATCCTAATGGACCCCTTAGTATTGCTGTAGCATAACAAATGAGTTACCTGTGGTGCTCTGGTGCCCTAATAAGCTCTCCAAAATAGTCTTTCTCCTCAAACCAGCCTCCTTGGTTACTATCTAGGAGTCATGTTTTATGCCTAGAGACTCAAGGAGACGGAAAATCAGCACTTAGCAGATAATAGCATACAAAGAGCAGGCATGTTAGATGCAAGGACCATTGGCTGGCAGGTTGCAGTCTTCTGCCTCGTACTTTTGTTGGTGACCTCAGACGGATTTCCTATGGCTATTCCAACAGTGGTAAGCTCGTAGGATTGGTCGTAGAGGGGAATAAATATATCCATGCTGTTTGACAGCACTGCTTAGTGTCCACTGGCTTAGCATGAGCAGCCACATTTATAAGATGGCCCATGGTCCTAAATAAACAGTCAGGCAAAAACAGGGAACAAAAGTTAACGAGTTTCTGTGTAATTCCGGTTCGTTCATCCCTACATTGACATGCAATAAAATAATTTTAAAAAGAAAGTCATAACAACTTCATCTGATTTAAATATTCATAAATTTTCCTTTCCTAATGACCACATCATGTAACTATATTCGAACATGGGCCAGATTACATAAGGTCTTTGTTGGGCATTGTTGGACAGATATTACTCTAAGTAAACAGTTTAATTACTACATTTGTATTTACTAAAAACATTACATTTGTTCTACACGATTATTGCCAAAACTATGTATTTTAATTGATTCATTCTGCTATTACATTTGTTTGCTTATGCAAAATTGTATTGCACCAGTGCAGTGTTATGTCATTTCTAGCAAAATTGAAGACTTTGCATTCATAAATGAGAATCAAATCGGGCCACAGTCTGAAAAAAGTAATTCCTAATCTTCAGGGGCAGAATCATGGTGGACAGCTCTGGCTGAGTACAGAGCCCAGGGGCTGCAGTTAGTACAATGAATTAATTTGACCCAATATCACTGTGAGATAGTGCATTACTTTAGAAGGCAGAGCTCAGCAGCAGAAAAAGGAACATCTTGGTGTTTCCAAGCTATTCATTCTGAAAATCAATCCTAACATGAAGAATTATTGGGTTAAATTAAATCACTTTACATACTTCTGGTGAATACAAAAGGCACTGGCTCTGGGCTGAGTCAGGGCAGTCCATCATGATATGGCTCCAGAAGTGTTTGTAATCACTGTGTAAAGCAATGGGCTAAAACTGCCATCTTGTTCCTTCTTTGACTTTACTATGTCATCTAAGCAGAACTGATCTAATTAACCCTTGAAAATGCAGTTTAATAAATAAATCCAACGAGAATTAAACGTTTACCCTAATTTTGGATTTATCCTCTATTCTATGCAACCAAACAAATGAAAATATAGTGGAGGTGAGAGTAACATTTAGTCTGACCTCATGAGTGAAACCAGTCACAAAAATCCATTGAGTTTTACTGGTGAATACACCTGAAGAGGATTTAGGGATTAGAGAATTGCCTTGGTTAGAAGTAAATGCTGCATCAGCGAACTACAGAGAATACGGTGTTAACTGAAGTTTCGGTTCTTTTTATTTATTTTTTTGCAGGACAAACTTATTCATTTTCTTATTTTCAAAACATGATGTCCATGTTTCAGCGCCGCTGCTCAAGAATCTTTCTTTTACCTTAAATGTGGGGGGGGGGGGGGTGGGGTGATTGTTAAACAAAATATGCTGCCTTACTTTGTACCCAGTTTCAACTATATGTTCTTGTAATTTTAAAAATTAGGATTTCAAAAAGTTCATATCCATTGAACTCATTCAAATGTCTTATTTTATTTACTGTATGTACTGTAAATTCATATTGGCCAGTTTTGAATTCATATAATGTTGTTGTTATTTTGTATATTGCATAAATGATTTATTTTTAAATGTTAATGATGACATACAAATTAGTGACCTCTGTTGAATCTAGCAGTCACTGTATTGTTATAATGTATATGTGGAACGATTGGCAATTATATAATAAAGGCAATTCAAAAATTGTTTAAAAAAGAAGTGCATTATCTTAATGGTCCATGTGAGTAAGCATGCATAGTTGTTTAAATATCTTTTTATCCATTGTTTGGTGGCAGCGTGTGTAGAGTGTAAACTTCACCACAAGAGCAGCAGAGAGCTTTATATCAAGCTAGGTAAGAAACGCTATAACAACACAAAAGAGAGAAGAGGTCTTTGTCAGTAGCCATAAGGATAGCGATAAGGAAAGAGTAGAAAGGTGATTATAGAACCAAGATGTCAAGTGCTTTCGAATATAGGTAATAACTTAGCCCTTCATTTTTTCTACTTCATTTATTCTTTATCACTGATGTTGCTAATTGCTTTGAAGGCGATCTTTGGTAAGAATCTCTTTCCCATTAGAGATCCAGGATCAATCGTTCCTTCCAGTAAGCTATTGAGAGCTTATCTGACAACTTGCTTTTTTCATCGTATACTGCATCTCTTTGTTCTCCAGTATTGTATCTTTTATAGAGTGACATGTTTGAATCATTTTCATAGTTACATTTGGAATAGCAATAAGTAACACCAAAATTCCTGACAACATGCAAAACAGAGGGGCATATTACCAACAACTAGCGATAATTTTTGTCTCTAACTTGTTTAGAGACAAAAATTATCGCCGCACATCGGCGATTTTTATCGCAGATAAACCTTGCTATTAGCAAGGTTTATCGCAAATGCGATAAAAAACGGCCGCAATGCATGAATATCGATGAAAAGTCAGCGATATTCATGCATTATCGAGCAAATGCTCTTAGCCATGTTATCCACCTCCCATTGGATAACATGGTGAAGAACTGCTCAGGGCAGGTGTTAGCTTTTGGAGATATTCGCGCTTAGCGCGAATATCTCCAAAAGTTGGTAATAGGAGATAGCGATGTTAGCGACTGTTTCCAGTCGCTAACATCTTGGCACGCCCACTTTGCATGTCATTAGTGATAAATATCACTGACATGCAAAGCGGGGCCCAAGATGGTCGCTATCTCCTATTAGCTGTCACTAACTGGTGTTAGCGACAGCTTGGTAATAGGGAGATAATTTTATCTCCGCTTTCTTGGCTTTTAAAGCCAAAAAAGCGGAGATAAACCCCTTGATAATATACCCCAGAGTGCCTTTAGTGCACTTTCAACTGATTTAAAAGGTCCCTAAAATAAGCCAACGTATGAACGGATGATGATGATACACTTGTGGAGCACATTGCTGCCAATTAGGGTGTCCAGGCCCTTGAGTATCTTATATCATAAAAACTTCATAACAGTAAGATATAGGGGCATATTATCAAGGGGCTTTATCTCCGCTTTTTTGGCTTTAAAAGCCAAGAAAGCGGAGATAAAATTATCTCCCTATTACCAAGCTGTCGCTAACACCAGTTAGCGACAGCTAATAGGAGATAGTGACCATCTTGGGCCCCGCTTTGCATGTCAGTGATATTTATCACTAATGACATGCAAAGTGGGCGTGCCAAGATGTTAGCGACTGAAAACAGTCGCTAACATCGCTATCTCCTATTACCAACTTTTGGAGATATTCTCGCTAAGCGCGAATATCTCCAAAAGCTAACACTTGCTCAGTAGCAGTTCTTAGCCATGTTATCCAATGAGAGGTGGATAACATGGCTAAGAGCATTTGCTCGATAATGCATGAATATCGCTGACTTTTCAGCGATATTCATGCATTGCGGCCTGTTTTTTATCGCATTTGCGATAAACCTTGCTAATAGCAAGGTTTATCTGCGATAAAAATCGCCGATTTGCGGCGATAATTTTTGTCTCTAAACAAGTTAGAGACAAAAATTATCTCTATTGGTTGGTAATATGCCCCATAGGTCTTAAAATCTCTTTTTAAGACCAAATGTTTAGTAATTTTCTTAAAATGGAACTGAAGTACATTACAACTAAGGGCCGTCCAGTAAAATGTGCTTCCGGTGTAGATCTTCTGATCCTAGTCAAAGTTAATAACAGTTGCTTGGAAGAATGAAGAGATCAAGCATGAAAGTAGATTATTCATTTTTCTTGCAAGTACTGAGGGCCAGTTTGGTAAATTGCTCTTTGTACCAAACAAAACTATTTAAAAAAGAGCTGTTTTGGCTACTAGGAGCCAATGAAGTTACAGTCAGTGATCTGAGATATCTTCACTTCTGTGAAGGCCTAGAAGCAGGCATACAGCTGGTGTGATACCAGAATATCATTGCAAAAAACACAGTTGATGGACAGAATGTAGAACAATGTCATACATTCACCCCAGTACAAAGATCTGGGCCTAAATCCATCGTTTTTCTGCACTCCACACCACCCTGGGTTAGACACTGGCTATATGCAAATCAGCTCTGACCCTGTGCCTCATGGGAACAGTCCAGTCCGAACTACCAAGCCATGTCTTTCCCAGACCGGAATCAAGCATCCAAGGACCGGTTTCTGGCTATCAGCCTTCATCAGCCTGGATAGCTTGACTCCAGTGGTGTGGAGAGCCTGGGACTCACGTCTGAGCATACCCAGCACACTCGGGGTGAAAATTGCAAAAAACACAGTTGATGGACAGAATGTAGAACAATGTCATACATTCACCCCAGTACAAAGATCTGGGCCTAAATCCATCGTTTTTTTGCACTCCACACCACCCTGGGTTAGACACTGGCTATATGCAAATCAGCTCTGACCCTGTGCCACATGGGAACAGTCCAGTCCGAACTACCAAGCCATGTCTTTCCCAGACCGGAATCAAGCATCCAAGGACCGGTTTCTGGCTATCAGCCTTCATCAGCCTGGATAGCTTGACTCCAGTGGTGTGGAGAGCCTGGGACTCACGTCTGAGCATACCCAGCACACTCGGGGTGAAAATTGCAAAAAACACAGTTGATGGACAGAATGTAGAACAATGTCATACATTCACCCCAGTTCAAAGATCTGGGCCTAAATCCATCGTTTTTTTGCACTCCACACCACCCTGGGTTAGACACTGGCTATATGCAAATCAGCTCTGACCCTGTGCCTCATGGGAACAGTCCAGTCCGAACTACCAAGCCATGTCTTTCCCAGACCGGAATCAAGCATCCAAGGACCGGTTTCTGGCTATCAGCCTCCATCAGCCTGGATAGCTTGACTCCAGTGGTGTGGAGAGCCTGGGACTCACGTCTGAGCATACCCAGCACACTCTGGGTGAAAATTGCAAAAAACACAGTTGATGGACAGAATGTAGAACAATGTCATACATTCACCCCAGTACAAAGATCTGGGCCTAAATCCATTGCTTTTTTGCACTCCACACCACCCTGGGTTAGACACTGGCTATATGCAAATCAGCTCTGACCCTGTGCCTCATGGGAACAGTCCAGTTCGAACTACCAAGACATGTCTTTCCCAGACCGGAATCAAGCATCCAAGGACCGGTTTCTGGCTATCAGCCTTCATCAGCCTGGATAGCTTGACTCTAGTGGTGTGGAGAGCCTTGGACTCACGTCTGAGCATACCCAGCACTCTCGGGGTGAAAATTGCAAAAAACACAGTTGATGGACAGAATGTAGAACAATGTCATACATTCACCCCAGTGCAAAGATCTGGGCCTAAATCCATCGTTGTTTTGCACTCCACACCACCCTGGGTTAGACACTGGCTATATGCAAATCAGCTCCGACCCTGTGCCTCATGGGAACAGTCCAGTCCGAACTACCAAGCCATGTCTTTCCCAGACCGGAATCAAGCATCCAAGGACCGGTTTCTGGCTATCAGCCTTCATCAGCCTGGATAGCTTGACTCCAGTGGTGTGGAGAGCCTGGGACTCACGTCTGAGCATCCCCAGCACACTCTGGGTGAAAATTGCAAAAAACACAGTTGATGGACAAAATGTAGAACAATGTCATACATTCACCCCAGTACAAAGATCTGGGCCTAAATCCATCGTTTTTTTGCACTCCACACCACCCTGGGTTAGACACTTGCTATATGCAAATCAGCTCTGACCCTGTGCCTCATGGGAACAGTCCAGTCCGAACTACCAAGCCATGTCTTTCCCAGACCGGAATCAAGCATCCAAGGACCGGTTTCTAGCTATCAGCCTTCATCAGCCTGGATAGCTTGACTCCAGTGGTGTGGAGAGCCTGTGACTCACGTCTGAGCATACCCAGCACACTCGGGGTGAAAATTGCAAAAAACACAGTTGATGGACAGAATGTAGAACAATGTCATACATTCACCCCAGTACAAAGATCTGGACCTAAATCCGTCGTTTTTTTGCACTCCACACCACCCTGGGTTAGACACTGGCTATATGCAAATCAGCTCTGACCCTGTGCCTCATGGGAACAGTCCAGTCCGAACTACCAAGCCATGTCTTTCCCAGACCGGAATCAAGCATCCAAGGACCGGTTTCTGGCTATCAGCCTTCATCAGCCTGGATAGCTTGACTCCAGTGGTGTGGAGAGCCTGGGACTCACGTCTGAGCATACCCAGCACACTCGGGGTGAAAATTGCAAAAAACACAGTTGATGGACAGAATGTAGAACAATGTCATACATTCACCCCAGTACAAAGATCTGGGCCTAAATCCATCGTTTGTTTGCACTCCACACCACCCTGGGTTAGACACTGGCTATATGCAAATCAGCTCTGACCCTGTGCCTCACTGGAACAGTCCAGTCCGAACTACCAAGCCATGTCTTTCCCAGACCGGAATCAAGCATCCAAGGACCGGTTTCTGGCTATCAGCCTTCATCAGCCTGGATAGCTTGACTCCAGTGGTGTGGAGAGCCTGGGACTCACGTCTGAGCATACCCAGCACACTCTGGGTGAAAATTGCAAAAAACACAGTTGATGGACAGAATGTAGAACAATGTCATACATTCACCCCAGTACAAAGATCTGGGCCTAAATCCATCGTTTTTTTGCACTCCACACCACCCTGGGTTAGACACTGGCTATATGCAAATCAGCTCTGACCCTGTGCCTCATGGGAACAGTCCAGTCCGAACTACCAAGCCATGTCTTTCCCAGACCGGAATCAAGCATCCAAGGACCGGTTGCTGGCTATCAGCCTTCATCAGCCTGGATAGCTTGACTCCAGTTGTGTGGAGAGCCTGGGACTCACGTCTGAGCATCCCCAGCACACTCGGGGTGAAAATTGCAAAAAACACAGTTGATGGACAGAATGTAGAACAATGTCATACATTCACCCCAGTACAAGGATCTGGGCCTAAATCCAACCTTTTTTTTGCACTCCACACCACCCTGGGTTAGACACTGGCTATATGCAAATCAGCTCTGACCCTGTGCCTCATGGGAACAGTCCAGTCCGAACTACCAAGCCATGTCTTTCCCAGGCCGGAATCAAGCATCCAAGGACCGGTTTCTGGCTATCAGCCTTCATCAGCCTGGATAGCTTGACTCCAGTGGTGTGGAGAGCCTGGGACTCACGTCTGAGCATCCCCAGCACACTCGGGATGAAAATTGCAAAAAACACAATTGATGGACAGAATGTAGAACAATGTCATAGATTCACCCCAGTACAAAGATCTGGGCCTAAATCCATCGTTTTTTTGCACTCCACACCACCCTGGGTTAGACACTGGCTATATGCAAATCTGCTCTGACCCTGTGCCTCATGGGAACAGTCCAGTCCGAACTACCAAGCCATGTCTTTCCCAGACCGGAATCAAGCATCCAAGGACCGGTTTCTGGCTATCAGCCTTCATCAGCCTGGATAGCTTGACTCCAGTTGTGTGGAGAGCCTGGGACTCACGTCTGAGCATCTCCAGCACACTCGGGCTGAAAATTGCAAAAAACACAGTTGATGGACAGAATGTAGAACAATGTCATACATTCACCCCAGTACAAGGATCTGGGCCTAAATCCATCGTTTTTTTGCACTCCACACCACCCTGGGTTAGACACTGGCTATATGCAAATCAACTCTGACCCTGTGCCTCATGGGAACAGTCCAGTCCGAACTACCAAGCCATGTCTTTCCCAGACCGGAATCAAGCATCCAAGGACCGGTTTCTGGCTATCAGCCTTCATCAGCCTGGATAGCTTGACTCCAGTGGTGTGGAGAGCCTGGGACTCACGTCTGGGCATCCCCAGCACACTTGGGGTGAAAATTGCAAAAAACACAGTTGATGGACAGAATGTAGAACAATGTCATACATTCACCCCAGTACAAGGATCTGGGCCTAAATCCATCGTTTTTTTGCACTCCACACCACCCTAGAAGATCACTGGTCTCTACCTCCAGTTAGGGGACACTACAAATGCGGATCATGTGTTGTCTGTGACTTATGCATTGATGGAAAAGAGTTTATTTTTGAGGATGTAAAAATTGAGCGTAAAACTTTCACAAACTGTAACAGCTGTAATGTCATCTATGCAATCATGTGCCCGTGCAATATGATCTATGTGGGACAGACAACACAAAAGATAAAACTTTGGATATCACAGCACCGGAGCAGGATACGATGTAAAACAGCGAATGCTCCTCTAGTAGAACATTTCTCTGACAGAGGACACAACAAAAATGATATCTGCTGGACTGTGATTAACCAAGTAATCCTCCCCCCGAGAGGCGGTGACCTCAGCAGACTTCTGAACCGGGAAGAGTTGAAATGGATCCTGAAAACGGGGAGCTTGAATTCTGGTCTGAATCTCCAGGAAGACTGGACCAGTTTGATATAATTGTACAGTTTTTCTCCTAAGTCACTAAAATATCAGTTTACTGCAACTTGAATGTTGTGTAACCTAGGCTACTCGATGCTTCCTAGTATTATTCACGTCTCTACCTTGTTTCACCTCACTTCCTGCACAATTTTAAATGCATGTCACTCACGTCATTCATATGCCTAAAATGCCTATTCTAAGATGGCCGTCGCATATCCCCTAATTTCTGTATTGTTGAACTGACCTTGTCGGTTTCTACACTTCTGATGAGAACCAATTAGGTGCCTGTTCCCTTAAAGTACAGCACACTGGCTTCACCGGGAGATCGTATTTTCGAGCGGGAGCACTGCAAGACTGACCCGGTAAGTTTAATTCCTCCCGCACCTCGAAATGCACTCGAGACCCTGTAATCTAGTCCCTTGACCCATCCCTTCTCTCCCTCTTAGGCTTTCCCCGCCCTGAACGCGATCGGAACCCCGACGCCATGCGGTGGATTCTCTAAAGTGGTAAGCCGATCTCTCACTAGCGGTCCCTCACCACGCGTAATCTGACCTTATCTTATCTTGACATAGTCCTTGGTTTCTCCCCAGATAACCTCCGGAAGCCCTAATCTGTAGCCACAAAATTGGCTGGTAAGCCCACCTGCACTGCGCCGTTTTTTATCGTTTTTAAATACTCACGCATGTAGATACCACTAGCGCCAACCCCAACAGCCAGCATGCCACCGCGAGTTATCGTTATGCCTACACAGTCGTACCTCACTGGAATGCTGGTTAACGCGCCTGCTCACGTCGGTAGATTCTCACGCAAAGGTACCACATCTAGCCACGTCGGTATTCCACCCTTCTGTATGCAGGTTTACAGCGCCCCATTCCTCTGCCTTACCTTAAAACCGGGGTATTTAGATTCCTTGATGGAGGGTCACACCGACTCCAACGGTCAGTAATTCACTTGCCTGTTTTTAATTAGCACCACATCCTCACTTCTCACCACGTTCTGAAACGAATTTTTGTAGTCCTGTTTATTGATGCCTTATTTTCCTTCCTCATCTCTTTCTTCTTTAGGTTTAGAGGCTTTAATTCAATTAGGCAATTACCAAATGTCCTGATGATGATCCCTTTGATTTAAAAATTGGGATCGAAACGCCGTCGACCATTTCATGTACCTTATACAATGGTTATTCTATATACTTTATTGATGTAAAGGTGCATTAAGTATTTCTTGTTCTAAAATTGTTATTGTAAGAACAGCCAAAGCTTTTTGCCTAAAAGCCCTTTTCTCTCCACTATTGATGTACTAAGGTGGTTGTACTTAAATTGGGGTACAGGCTTGTGCCCCACAGCGTGGAATTGTTGAAGGAAATCCTGTTTATATTATTGTTTAAGTAAAATTAGACCTCTGTCCGGCTGGACAAGTCATTTAATACAGAACTGATCCTGTCTGTGTTTATCTTGCTGCTTTAATTACTCATGCCTGGGACCATTGTTGTTACAAAAAGTTGCTCCCCGAGGTCCTGTGCAGACTCTATTGGGGTTCCCTTGTTGTTCTAGACACTCTTAGTGCTTTGTGGCACTGTTCTTCTAGGCTGGAAAGGTTGCAAAAAGAAACTGATGTCAGCACGCTGGGGTGACGCCTACAGACAGCACGCATGTCACTTCCATTACAGACCACACCAAGCAGAATGATGCCACTTACCAGGTACTGCTCAAGAATTTCCAGATTCAGTCTGATGCCTGAGGATGATTCTCAGGTGGGGAATCTGCAGCTAGATAATTTCTACCAGACAAAGCATTACTGAGGTGATTAACTTGTTCTTTAATACTGAATCCAATACCACCAAAAAGATCATTTGAAATAAAAATTACTATTCTCTCTCCAGTGAGTGCAAGAGTAGGGAAAGTGCTGGATAGCAGAGGGGAAAATATTACTATTCCCACTCCAGTGAATGCAACAGTAGGGAAAGTGTTGGATAGCAGAGGGGTAGAGATTACTATTCTCACTCCAGTGAGTGCAACAGTAGGGAAAGTGTTGGATAGCAGATGGGTAAAAATTAATATTCCCACTCCAGTGAGTGCAACAGCAGGGAATGTACTAGATAGTGTAGGGGTATACATTACTATTCCCACTCCAGTAAGTGCAACAGTAGGGAAAGTGATGGATAGTGGAGGGGTAAAAATTTCTATTCCCACTCCAGTGAGTGCAACAGTAGGGGAAGTGTTGGATAGTGTGGGGGGTTAAAAATTAATATTCTCATTATAATTTTTTTTAAATAATTTACAAACAAATAACTATATGTAATAGTAATTAATTATAATCAAAAACATTAATTGTTAAATACATTTAATATTTTTTAATTCCTACCATATAACACCACACAATTAACAACACATATCTAAAACAATTTTAGAGTCTACCTCCATAATTAACATAATTATCAAATAAACAAATATTATTAATTAAAAACAAATTTAAACAGATAAAATGCGATTTACTCACCAAAGTTACCCCTATAAAACCAAAATCCACACACAATATAAAAATAAACAATTACCATACATATTCTTCAATTAATGGATGAAGATTAATGAGCAGCTAATTATGAATTAATGAAACCTAAAATACTTTCCACCCTCTTCCCCAATAAACACCACAACACACACATAAAAATCATTACACAATTTCCATAACTAATTTTACATTATTAAATTATTATCAATTAACAACTTATCAATTAATTTAAACACTTTTCTTCCCACCCTTTAACACTATAAACCCCACAACTCATATCTCAAATTAATTACACAATTACCATATTTAATTTTTAATTATTAATTACCATTAATTAACAATTAATTATTAATTAATTATAAATAAATTACTTCCCACCCTATTCCCAATATAAACTTCACCAAATATTCCTAACAAAATGACACAATTAACATACTTACTTACCAATTAATTAATTAATAATCATTAACAAGCAATTGATAAATAATTATTAATTAATTAATACCCACAATTAACACAATAAATTATAAATTAAATATATATTAATATATAGAAATGATTAACAAATGTATTCAAATTAAATGACTTCCCACTGTATTCCCCTATAAACCCACAACCTACTTGCACAAAAATGACACAATTAAAATAATTACCAATGAATTAATAATAATTAACAACCAATTAATGAATAACTAATAATAAATTAATTTCCACAGTTAACATTATAAAATATAAATTAAATACATATTAATAAATACAAAATATTAATAATTAGATTATTATTAAATTACTTCCCACCCTATTCCCCTATAAACCCAAACCCGCTCCTACAAAAATGACACAATGAACATAATTACAGATTAATTAAAAGTAATTAATGGCCAATTAATGAATACCTAGTAATAAATTAATTCCCACAGTTAACGTTATAAAATATAAATTAAATACATATTAATAAATTAAACATTTTAATTATTTGATTATTAATACATTACTTCCCACCCTATTCCCCTATAACCCCACAACCTGCTCCAAAATAAATAACACAATTAACATAATTACCAATTCATGAATTAATAAAAATGAACAACCAATTAATAATTAATAAAAATACATTGATTCCCACAATTAACACTATAAAATCAAAATTAAATAAATACTAATAAATAGCAAATATTAATTAATTTATTATAATTAAAATACTACCCACCCTATTCCCCTATGAACCCACAACCCGCTCCAGAACTAAAAAATGCAAAGTTTAATGAACATAAAATGAATAACTACTAAAAATGTAACACATTGTGCCCGACTCAGCGCGAGAACGGGCACTCAAGTCACTGTGCCGCTACCCTGCGGACTGCTTTTGTTTGTGCCAAGATCTTTTTAAAACTTTAAAACTGTGAATTCAAACTGTATTTTAAGTGAATTACGACTCAAAATACCTTGGGTTGTATTGTCCTAGCTGCACTGGCTCCCTTGCAATCTCCTTAGCACACCCCTCGGCTTTAGATAATCACGCCAGGCGGGGAGGAGTTAGAGGCGGGGAATCGCTGCTTGTGTCCGACGCAGCGCGTGAGCGGGCACTCTAGTTACCATGCCGCTACCCTGGGGACTGCTGTTGTTTGTGCCAAGATCTTTTTAAAACTGTAAATTGAAACTGTATTTTAAGTGAATTACGACTCAAAATACCTTCGGATGTATCGTCCCAGCGGCGATGGCTCCCTCGCGATCTCCTTCACACCCCTCGGCTTTAGCCAATCATGCCGGGCGGGGGAGGAGTTAGAGGCAGGGAACCGTTACTTATGTCTGACACAGCGTGGGAGTGCAGCGGACGCGGTGGCGGCGCGCCACAGGCAATACAGTCTGCGCCCGTCCGCGCCCAGACGGGCCAAGGGGCCACAATTCATGCCCAAATTATTAGTTACTCCTCAGAGGAACTTAGGAAACTCCATCAGGCGGTGTTCTCACTCTGCCCTGCTATCCGCGCGCACCTAAGCCTCACTGGAATCCTCCAAGAACTGAGTTTTTTCCAAGAGATCTCGTTACCTATCTTCCACCAGTATCGGACACCGTATCCTGCCCATGTCGAACACACAGTACTATGTATACATTACCTCAACACATGCTCCCTAGTGAAACATCAGCTAGATATCTTCCTACTCCTGTTGTCTGACAAACCTGACATCATTTTTGTTACAGAAACATGGTTAAATCCTGATTCCACCCCTGATATACTGGCCGCTCTACCTCAAGCCTACTACATCCTCCATGTAAACCGACAACCTGGAAAAATGGGTGGCGGAGTCGCTGCAATCATCCATCAAGATCACAAATTCACGTCCATGTCCTTAAGTCTCCTCGCAGTAGATAACATGGTTATAAAGCTTTATTCTAGCTCTGGGCCACACTCCTGCATCTTGGTTTACAGGCCTCCGCAGCACATGCCGCTATTTCCCCTCTCGTTGAATGAACAATTAGCTAATCTTGCCATGGACTATGCCAAAATATTGTAATAGGTGACCTAAACTACTGGTGCACACGGTGGGCTTCACTCTACCGAACTGATTGAACTACTAACCAACCTCCATTTCACTCACCACATATCCTCAGCTACACACACCAAAGGGCACAAACTGGACCAGGTCTGGACCACTAACCTCAGAGTGTCCACGCCCACGATCCTACCATGTATTTGGTCTGACTGTCATCTAATAAAATTCACAGCAACAATTCCTATCCGCAGTAAGACCCCCACAGCCAAGGGGGGCATGATTAGGAAATGGGGAGCCCTCAATAAACAGGAATTTAAGGACAGCCTGGCTGGCTCTACCCCTGCCTTTGACCCCGATGTGGTTCTCCTTGAAGCTAACATCTCGGCCTGGCTACTAGCGGCCAGCGATAAACACGCCCCGCTCACAAAACTCAAACGAGCTCGCCGCTCTGATGCATAGAAATGGTTCTCTACTGAGCTAAGAGCCAAAAAACTGGCCCTCCGCCAAAAAGAAAGGAAATGGAGACTCAACTACGCCCTTTAAGGAAAACACCGCTACTTGAATGCACGCAAAGAATACAAAAAAGCCATTATGTCAGCCAAGGCTGCCTACTCCTCCGCCAGAATTGTAAACTCTAACAACAGATCGAAAGATATCTTCGCTACCGTCAACGAACTAGCCAATGCCGAGAGAGTTCTACCTAAACCCACACCAACCCAAGAATTGTGTGAATCTCTAAATAACTACTTCATGGAAAAAATCTCAAACATTAAGGCTAGTATCCCAATTCCCAGTCCCATGGAGGCTCCATCCTCCACGATAATAAATCCATTCACCTTGGATCACTTCCCCGCCATTAATACCCAGTCCCTCCTGGACTTGTTGTCCAGGGTCAAATCTGGCTCCCCCATGGGCTGCTGTCCACCCCATATCTTAAAAGACACCCTTTCCACCTCACCACACTCGACCATGACCCTCTTGAATGAATCACTCTCACAGGGCCTGGTCCCAAAACATTCAAGGACGCAATTGTGGCCCCCCTCCTAAAGAAACCGGGAGCTGACCCCAGAACTTATCCAACTATCGGCCATCTCCCTGCTCCCCTACTTGGCCAAGGTTCTTTAAGCCCATGTGGCAAAGTGCCTGTCCAATTTCATGGAACAGTCTGAATACCTAGACTCTCACCAGGCAGGATTCTGTCCCGCTCACTCTACGGAGACAGTGATCCTAGCTGTACTGGATGCCCTACAAGAAAAAGCTGATAAAGGCACCTCTCAAGCCCTGGTGCTTTTAGACCTCTCGGCCGCATTTGACAGAGTTAATCATGTCATCTTAATGGACCATGTCAGGCAGGCCGGCATCCAGGGCTCAGCCCTTATCTGGATTGGGACCTTTCTCAAGGGTCGCACCCAAGAGGTACACCTGGCCCCATTCACTGCACTCAAGTTAACAACCACATGTGGGGTCCCACAGGGATCTTCACTTTCCACCTATCTGTTTAATCTGTATCTTTTACCTCTGATTCAGTCTCTGAAGGAACGGAAGGTGACCACCTTCAACTATGCAGATGACCTACAGCTAATCTTTACCATAGATAACTCCCCTGACTCAGTCCTGGAATTCCAGGCTACCATGCTCCATATCCGCCATTGGATGGACCGAAACCATTTAAAACTGAATCCCGGCAAGACTGAACTAGTCCTGACTGGGAACGGTCAGAACAAGTGGGGCCCGCACTGCTGGCCGTCGGAGCTCGGTTCCCCCCCCAAACCATCTACCTCTGTCAAGAGCCTAGGGGTAACTATTAACAATGACCTATCACTAAGAACACAGGAGGGTGCAGTGGTCTCTACCTGTTTCTTTCAGTTGTGTAAAATTAGGAAGATCAGCCGTCTGCTCACTCCCACAGCACTGATACAGGTTGTATTAGCCAGGGTACTATCACACTTAGACTATGCCACCTCTATATACATAGGCATGCCACTTTTCTTAATCAAATGGCTTCAGTTGGTCCAGAACCAAGCAGAAAGACTGATCCATCAGCAACCCAGATGGCAATCTGCCAGACATCTCTTAAAAAACGTCACTAGCTCCCCATTCCACAGCGTACGGCCTTCAAGACGGGATGCATCATCTTCAAGTCTCTTCACAGCTGGAGCCCCAAATGTATTAACCGCCTCTTACCAAGGTACACCCCATCCCGCAACCTTTGATCAGCCCACCTCCAACTACTGCCCACCCCAGCCTTCAAGCTAAATCGTCAGGGAGGCTGCAGGTTAGCATCTTTGGCCCCTAGAATATGGAACTCCTTTTTCACTAGAGATTTGGTCATGCACAAATCTGCTGAGCTTCAGGAAAATGCTCAAGACATGGCTGTTTCCGCAGGCCCACGCGTAACTTCTTCCAACGGTCCCAGCACGCTCTAGAGCCAGCGCCATGAAACCTCCTCGTGTACGTGCGCTATATAAGAAATTGTTAACATAACATAACCCATGTATTAAAAAACAAAAGCAATACTTATACAGAAGAATAAATCACATACTTTGAAAATACACACTAAAACACATAACAATAATTTAAAAATCGATATTTTAAACAACTATATTATTGCAAACATTATTAATAACTTCGATATTTTCAAAATCAATATTTCTTACCTTAAAGTCGATATTCTTGACCACGATATTCTTGCTGTTGATATTTCTGTATCACTATATTTCCACCTCGATATTTGTGTATGTCGATATTTCAAACTCGATATTCTGTCTGTGCACCGGCTCGAGTGTGGTGTCTTTGTCTCACTTGTGAAGAAGCTCCGCACACAGGTTGAAGAACTCTAAATATGAGACAGTAACAAAATCAACGCAGAGATGGTTTGTGTACCTAAAATTTCTGTGAAGTTATAATTTTAAAATGTTTTCCCTAAACAATGAGTATTGTACATGACATATTGTGGTTTCGTGTGGACCTTGATAAGTGTTACAATGTTTGAAAAAATTAACAGACCACTTTTTAAAAACTTGAGTATAGAATGTTAGTTTGCAACATTATGTGAAGAAAACAGAGTTGTCTGAGGATGGTATCTATGGACAATGTGTTAGACATCCACTATTCATCATTGACAAGAGACTGCCCTACCACGTAAATGCAGCAAGCAAATTAGCAGCTCAAGAGAAAAATGAGTTAACCAGCTAAATCCGTATTTGCATACCCTGAGTTCCGTTTTTTACCCTACCCAGGGTACCTGGATGTGGCAATAGAACAGGTTCAACATCTGTATATAAGCCTGCATGTTGATAGGTGCCAGAGGTGTCTGTTGTGGAAAAATTGTACTGTGTGATAAGGTGGTCAAAATGCCATGTGAGTGCAATCAATGGCACTTAATACACAAGAGAGTGGCCAAATTAAAAAAAGTCCCTTTCCACCATTTGCTTTTCTGCTAGTGACTGTGTTATGGTGATAGACTGGTGCACATTTCTATTGGTGCACTTCAGTCTTGGTACAAGCATTAGGACTGTCTTGCCTGAGGGATGTCAGCATTGACAGAGATGACCCTTTATGAGTGAATCCACCTCCTGCTCCCAGTCAACAACTATAGCCAGGATCACATCAGTTGAGAAGCGATATCAGGCAATGACCACTTCACTGGACCTACCAAAGATTTTGATCCTTTTCTGTAAACCCTCACACTCCTTCTCAAATAATTTCTCCTCAAAAGAAGGGGAAGCTTGCAAAGACATTCACCAACGTAGGGGTCTATTAGGATGACGGGCAAACTTTAGTCTGCCCGCTACCCTAGCAGTGCTGGGACTGGCTGCCAGTGGTGCGGCAGTCCTGCACCGGCAATTAGGATGCCACTACCACGGTGGCATCCCCATCCCCAACATTGTGGCAGGCAGTGCTCACAGCACCGCCCGCCACAATGCTGTGACAGGCACCTTGTCCACGCCAATGTAGGGAGGTACCATAGGTACCCCAATGTGCACCCCACATGCCCCCAACACTCCGTGGGGGCCGCAACGGGCCCCCACATGCAGAATCCTCATGCCTTTCCAAGGCGGCAACGCCGCCATGGAAAGGCACATCTCCACCTGCATTTTAAGTTTGTCTTGCAGAAAAACTTTGTTAATTATTGAGTTCTGAGCCTGTAACACCACAACACCACCCTCAGTAAGCCTTAAATGGCTTGCCACACTGCCCTCAGAGTCAAGTGCTGAGGGTGTACTTGTTGCTCAGTTTTCAAATTTAATTGTAGGCCAGCCATGGGACATAATTGTTAAATGGCTCTAATCCCCTCAATCAAGACCCAGTAGCACCTGATTTCCTCATGACCCCAACAACATGTTCTGACAGCGGCCAAACCATTTATGGGAGGGGCTTGTGACAATATTTCAGTTCATTATCCTTAGCAGGTGAACCTCGTAAAAAGGAGCATTCCCCCAATGGTTGCCTCTTATCACAAGAAACACGGAAAGAGGTAAAAGGAGAGGTTCTCCTCCTCCTATTCTGGAAGGAGTTTATGTCTCAGGACTGATCTGGAAGACAAGGGTGCTGTTCTCTCACCACTGAATTGACTTTCTCCTCTGAGCCAGTCTTTGCTCAGGAGAAGCTTTAGCTTGAGTTTCCTGCACTGTCTTTCAACATCTTACAGGTGAAAGACACCAATTGATGTTTTCAAAGCTGCTCCTCCCACTTTAGTGCACCTTCTGTTCCCCAGGTTTATTCAGGCCTCAGGAATTGTCTTCTCTAGCCAATCCAGTGTCAGTACTTACTGAACCCATTCTGAGCTGTCCATCCATTCCAGTGCTGCCTTCTCAGCTTTTAACTCAGCTGGGTTTGGGATCTGTAATGCCATCAGCGGATCCAAGGTGCTGTTGAAGATGATAGTGTTACTTGCATCAGCTGATTCTGTTTGACAGATTTTTTCCTTTGCCCAAAAGAGTGCAAGGAACTCATCCATTGAGGCACCCCTTGCTGAACACTTTGGAATTTGCCCTCAAGATGCTTTTTGCCTCCAATTCAAGTGCACAGTAAAGTCTTGTGGTGGGTTGTTAGTGATTGAAAGCGGATGGGCCTGAGGCAGAAAATTGACTACCTATGCTTTATAGAAACCCGGGTCTCTACTTAAGCCTTCCAAATGTGATAACAATGCTGATTCCTTGCCCTTATGGGCCTTCCTTAGAGGAAGTTAACTCTTTAATATGCATCCTACAGAAAGCAGCCAAAATTTTGGAGTTGATGCTCCTGTTTCTAATGTCAAGCGAGCTTCCTAATAGATACCTTACAGTCTGATGCTACCTCTTCAGAGCTCTTCTTCCCTTTAATGAGGCCAAGTCGTTGCCACCTTGACAAAGCCCTTTCCAGTTCATATAGTTAACAGACAAATAGCATGTTTTTACACCTGTATCACCAGAAGCAAAATTCCTTTCAGCCAAAGGAAACTCTAACTCTTTTTCTACTATTTCCTTGGATTGGGAGTCAAAATGTCTGGATTCCATCTGCATATGGTCTTTGCCTCTAGTAGTTTGTCATTGCAGATGATGAATACTACCTGCTTGCTTGCTCACTACCTTCGCAGCCAAAGTCACCGAGAGACTTGTAAACGCCCAGCTGACCGCCTTCATCAGAGAGAACTCCATCCTAGACGCCTTCCAGTGTGGATTCCGCAGCAACCACAGCATGAAGACCACCCTCCTTGCCGCCACTGACGACATCTGCATACTACTCAATCAGGGACACACTGCGGCCCTCATCCTTCTAAACCTCTCCACAGCCTTCGACACCGTTTCACATCGCACGCTCTCAGCCAGACTTCACGATGCGGGGATACAAGGAGCCGCCCTAGACTGAACCCAATCCTTTCTCTCCGGCACAACCCATAGGATCAGACTCCCGCCCTTCCTCTCCCAACCCACAGATATCAACTACGGAGTACCCCAAGGATCATCACTCAGCCCCACGCTCTTCAACATCTACATGACCCCTCTCACCACCATTATCAGACAGCATGGGCTCGGCATTGTATCCTACGCCGACGACACCCATCTAATCCTCTCACTCACAAAGAATCCTGAAGACACCAAACTCTGCTTCCAGGAAGGAATGAAGAACATGGCACTCTGGATGAAAGACAGCTGCTTGAAGCTCAACTCAGAGATGACCATGGTCCTCATCCTCGGACCCTGTACCTCTGCCTGGGACAACACCTGGTGGACCCCCGCCCTCAGGAACCCCCCATCCTGTCGTGTTTTGGCAGCTCCTGAGTTAGCGTTTAGCACAGCTACACAGACTTTTCTGTTAACTTGACCAAAACGAACGGGGGCCATTTTGAATCCTTCTGACTTCCGTTTCCTATGAACACGCTGCCTCATGGTCAGTGTGCCCTTTCGTCCTTTCTTGATACCCATGGTCCCTTATTCTGCTCGGCAACAGGCTATTTTTAGTACTGGTCAAGCGCACATGCGCATCATGCATTTACTGGTCACTCTTTGGGAATGTTAGCACTAACTGACCAGTGCTATTGAACTCCTCCCCCATACTGGCTGTGTTCCAAAAATGACCTTATATGTACCTAAAATGTATAACTTGTAACCGCCTATGTTTTTATTGCTATTAAACTGTATAAAAGAGGTCGCACACCGATGTTCGGTGTGCTACTTCTTACATTGCCGAAGGGTGCTGTAGGAATGTATCACCACCCCATGGGGTCTTAATAAACTTGTCTTTTACCTTTTCCAGCGTCCGTGCCAACTTCTATACTAAGGGGTTCGAGAGTTTAGCAGAGTATGTAGGCCTGATTTGAACCCAATACCACAATTGGCGACCACGAAGGGACTCATCGGCGACTCGGATGCCCGAAGGAGAGGTCGTGACGAAGGTCAGGAAACTCGCCATGGACGCGTACGCTGCCACTGAGTGACCCGAGTCTCGGCACCCACGGTGTGTTTTCCCTTCCTTCCGATCTGACCTTCCAGGTGGCGCCGGTCTTCGACTGAGCTTCTGATCTTGGATTGTCGTGATGTGCCGTTTTGGCTGATTTGACCACAGAACTTGGCAGTTGGACTTTGGACGTTTGAAAATATTTGGTAAGCTTTAGATTGGTGAGGTAGTCTACTGACACTTACTGCGGCTTGTTGAATTTTGAATTTGAATTTGAATTTGTTAGCTAACGTTTGAATATGTGTATTTGAATTTGAATATGTGAAGTGCACCTCACATAGGCAGGCATGTAGGGATATTTCTCTGATTTATTTGATTTGAACGGTGCACCGCGTTAGGTGTCATTTTTGTAGTATCGCGTTTTCGTGGTACTTTTTGAAACATGCCTGTTTTTAGCACACTCCGAAGGATGTGCTGTTCTGAAAATGGTACCAATTATCGATTAAGTAAAAAACAGCCGGCTCCCCCAGAGGGGACTCCAAATCGTGAAATGTATGTCAAATTCGGTATTCCTCCAATAATGTATAGTACATTATGGCAAAAGTATACTAAGACTGATCGTGAATTACAGTGGCCACTATATGGGTCGTTTGACCTTCGAAAGGTTCAATATGTAGAGCAGTGTTTGTTTCAGCGAAGGTCTAGACAAGATATGTTTGATTGTGTGCGTATGTGGGAGAAAGAGGTGCGTGAACGAGCGAAGCGTGAGGAAGCCTTGGCGGAGAAAGTGCAGCGGAAGGCTGCACATGACAAAGCTTTACAGCTACAGGAGAAGGAATTACAGGAAAAGAAAGAGAGGGAGAGACGAGAACGCAATTTACAGGTTAATGGTCAATTCCCTATCAGGCGTCCTCTCTATCCAGTCCTTACTAATGAAACAGATGATTTTTCATTACTAGATCGTTGTCCGCCTCCGTATGTCGCACCCACGGCTCCGAGCGAGGAATCAGACGAGGATAGTAATCGAACACAGCGTACCAGGTTACAGGCAGAACGAACAGCGGAATTACGTTCGTTGGCACGAAAGCTAAATATTAATACTGTTACTGTTTCTGACATTACTGCAAAAATGGAACAGTGGGCTGATCAGGAGCGACTGTATTTTTTAGATCATTTTGGAGATGAAGTTGTTGAGCGGTACAGAAAATATTCTCTCGAGTTAGAACCAAAGGAGATATCCGAGGGTCGTGAGAATTTTCGTAAAGGTCTTTTTGTTCTTTCAGATGCGGACGACTTCTTCAAGCGTTTGATTCAACTGCGAAATGAGGCGACACGACTACGGGAGGTGGCAAAGTCGAAGAATTCGTCTGCGTCCGGAGCGGCGGGGATATCCAAAGAATGGCCAATCTTTGAAACAGATAAGATCGCTGCGATTAATGTTAGACCTATGCGAGAAGCTGCGCCTTTATATGTCCCTCATAAAGGGGATGGCACAGATGATGATAAAAGATCCAAAGATGCGAAAGGGTATTTTGTATATAATTGGGTTTATACGCCTTGGAATAGAGCAGATGTTATGGCACTTAAGAATGCTTTACCTGATCCCCGTAAAAATCCTGCGGCTTTTTATGAAAATGTTGAAAGCGTAATTTCTTCGTGTATCATGACGTTAGTTGATATTGATCTATTTTTTGGGTTGATATTGCCCCCTGATATGTGGAGAGCGATTCGTAGGTTTGATGACCACACGACTCTCGGGGCCACTTGGAAAGATCTTGTTCAGGCTGACTTGGATAGGGAACCAGCATGTAAGCCGTGTCAATTAATATTAGACCTTCCAGGGGCCATACTGACAAAACTAAAGACTCTTGCTCCCGCTAAAAAGATTGATTGGACTATATTAGCCTCTTGTAAGCAGAAGGCGGATGAATCGGTTTCCGATTTTTTCTCTCGCTTCGAGGAAGCGTTCCATGATTACAGTGGTCAATTATTGACAGAAGATACTGGCAGGCATCTATTCGTTGATAAGTATGTGGCTAATCTCCTACCGGAGATTGCGAAACGATTAAAAGCGAGTGAAAGCTCATGGACCACAGCAACCCCTGCTTCTTTATTGACTATGGCTCAATATTATGAACGACAGGAATTGGAGGCGAAAGAAAGTAGTGAAAAGAAGGCGAAGGATTTGAAGACGAAGGTAATGTTAGCTCAGGTTCAGGCTACGAGAGGAAACAATAGAGGAGGGCGAGGATAATACAGTAATGCTCCTCCCCCTCGTTCTGACATTTCTGTGAATCAATGTGCATACTGCAAACAGTTTGGGCATTGGATTGCAGACTGTCCGGTGTTTCGAGAGCAGCGTAATTTGAGGGGACGAGGAAGTGGGAGATCTAGAAATAATCATGGGGGGTCAAGAGGAGGTTATGGTACGAATGATCGAGGAAGTTATGGCACGAATGACCGCGGAGGATATGGAGCAAGGGGTCGTGGTCAGGCAGATTATAATACATTTGATAATCATAATCAATATCAGATAAATGAGGGTGGTTCTGCTGAACCACGGGATGAGCACTATGCATAGGATTGCGTAGGATGGGGTGTGGAATCGGTTGAGGTACCAGTTGATCAAAGGGGTCCATATATAGAAGCACATGTTCTGGGTTCTACTGATCAATTTCTGGTCGATACAGGAGCTACTCGTAGCGCCTTGTCCAAATACTTGGTTCCAAGGGCTCCCCTGTCTGGCGAGGTAATTACAGCAATAGGGTTCGATGGAACACCTACTTCTAGCCCACTGTCTCAACCAGTTGCATTTCATGTTGATAAATTTGCTGCCCCTTGTCCCTTTTTGTTGTCTCCAAATACACCAGATAATATTATTGGACTCGATATGTTAAAACACTTTCGAGCTACTATTCGCTGTGCCCCAGAAGGAGTGCGAGTTGTGTTGAATGAGAATTACCCAGACTTTGAGCGAGTGTGTTTTCTCCATGAATCTGAAGTATTGGCCTCCTTACCAAAAAGGTTGTGGGCCACTTCAGATACGGACGTAGGGCAGATGATAATTCCTCCAGTACGTATTACTGTGAAGGAGGGGGTATCTTTACCACGTGTTCCACAATATAAGATTTCCAGAGAAGGTGAACTTGCTTTGATACACATTGTGAGTGATTTAATTTTGGCAGGAGTAGTTGAGGAAGTCCCCTATAATGTTTGCAATAGCCCAATTTTACCGATCCTTAAAAGAGATACAGACGCTAAGGTCTACCGTTTCATTATTGATTTGAGGGAAATAAACAAGATAGTAGTGCCTCAGTACCCGGTGGTGTCTGACATCACCACATTGCTTACGTTAGTTCCATCGACGGCAACTACTTTTACAGTCATCGATTTGAAGAATGCCTTCTTTTCGATCCCTGTACATCCTGACAGTCGATATCTATTCGGCTTTACATTAAATAATAAATCGTACAGATTTTGTCGAGTTCCTCAAGGCTATACTGAAAGTCCTAGCATTTATAGTCAGGCATTAAAAAGACAGCTTGATTCCTTTGAATTACAAGATGGAGTGGCTCTTATTCAATATGTAGATGACATCTTACTTGCTGCAGACACGCCAGAACAATGTGAGAAGAGTACCTTTTCCTTGCTTTCCTTCCTGGCCAAACATAATCATAAAGTTTCGAAGAAAAAGCTGCAATATTGTAGACCAAAGGTAACCTACCTCGGTCATCTTTTGTCTAAGGAGGGCCGTGCATTGACACCAGATCGAATTCAAGCAATCCTAGACACTCCAGTTCCTCGCACTCAGAAGGATGTTCGTGCCTTTATAGGTTTGACGTCTTTTTGTAGGCAATGGATATTGGGTTTTTCACATATCGTTAAACCATTGTTGGCATTGTTGTCTAAAGATACACCGATCCCCATTGAATGGACGGATGAATGTCAGAATGCTTTTGAACAATTGAGACAAGCAATTTGTTCTGCACCAGTGTTAGGTACACCTGATTACACGAAGATTTTCACATTGTATGTACACGAGAAGGATGGGTGCGCATTGTCAGTGTTAGTGCAGACACACGGAGACAAACAGAGGCCTTGTGCATACTTCTCGGCGGTGCTCGACCCTGTGGCTCGAGGATTGCCTGGATGTTTTCGAGCAGTTGCAGCAACAGCAGTTGCGATACGACAAAGTGAGGGAATAGTTTTGTCGCACAAATTGTTGGTGCTAGTTCCCCATGCGGTAGATGCGTTACTGAATCAAACGAAAACACAGCATTTAACCAGTGCCCGTCTGACAGGATATGAGCTAACGTTGTTGGCACCGCACATCACACTAAAACGATGTACGATACTGAATCCTGCTACTTTACTGCCGGATCCTGTTGCTGAGACTCAGAAGGAAGAACAACATGATTGTGTTTTTCTGACTGAGGAACAGACAAAGGGTCGTATCGATTTACAGGATACACCGTTTCCAGATGTAGATGGGGAACTGTGGGTTGATGGATCGTGTGTGAGGTTACCAGATGGTACGACTTCTGCAGCCTACGCAATCACGACACTTAAGACAGTTGTAGAAGCAGCACGAATACCTCAGAAATCGGCTCAAGCGGCGGAACTGATAGCCTTAACGAAAGCATGTGAGTTAAGTGCTGGGCTATGTGTGAACATTTACACGGATAATCGTTACGCTTTTGGAGTAGTGCATGATTTTGGCCTACTCTGGAAGGAACGAGGATTCTTGACTTCACACGGAGTACATATCATGCATGGAGAATTGGTACGCGATCTCCTGAATGCACTGTTATGCCCAAAGAAAGTTGCAATAGTCAAGTGCAGTGCACATAAAAAGGTGACGGACAAAATAGGGCAAGGCAATGCTTTCGCAGATCGCATTGCGAGAGAGACCGCTATGCTACAAAATAATTTCCCCATGTATGTGGTGAAGTCACAAGCCGAGCGGTGGCATGATGCTAGAGAAGAAATACTAGATATACAGAAGTCAGCATCTGAGGCAGAACTTATGAAATGGGCCACTGAAGGAGTATTGGATGACGAGGGTTGCTGGCGTAGTAAAGATATGGAAAGATGGAAACTACCCATGGCCTACTTGCAAGCAATGGTGCACATGACACACGGGCTGGCACACATTGGAGCTCTCGCAATTACTAAATTGCTTACACGAGTTTGGGAAAATGCTGACATTGCTAGCACGGCTAAGAGAGTAGTGCAGACCTGTCTGATATGTTTACAGCACAATCCTGGACAAGGGACTCATACTCCCAAAGGAGGGTTTGTTCCACCTACTGCACCATTCGAAGTACTACAAATGGATTACATCCAGCTGGAGCGCTGTAATAATCTCAAATATGTCCTAGTAGTGGTGTGTGCCTTCAGCAAATGGATTGAGGCTTACCCCACGAAAGATAATACAGCACTGACAACAGCTAAGGTGTTACTCAAAGAGTACTTCCCGCGCTATGGTGTTTGTAAACTTATGTGGAGTGATAATGGTCCTCATTTCATTGGGAAAGTAGTGGAGTACGTCCTGAAAGGATTGGGAATTAAGCAACGATTCCACGCTGTCTTTCATCCGCAATCAGCAGGTTTGGTAGAAAGATACAATGCAACTCTGAAGCTGAAGCTAGCAAAGATAGTGGCATCCACATCTCTGAAATGGCCGGATGCTTTGCCTCTGGCATTGCTGTCCATTCGATCAGTGCCACATTCTCGATCTGGCCTCACACCCTATGAAGTGGTGTTTGGAAGGCCGATGAATATTTGGGGAGTTCCAAAACCTCGTTTGATACATGATGGGCCTTGTATAATGATGAACGATTATTTGGCACGATTAACAAATGACTTGCTTTCTATTCATCAACAGGTTCGAGAGGCGCTCCCCGATAACTCCACTGGTGAGGCTCACGATCTCCGCCCTGGGGACCACGTGATGGTCAAAGTATTTGAGCGATCCAGCAGCTTGGAACCAAGATGGCATGGCCCTGAGCAAGTGCTGCTGGCGACGCGGACTGCTGTGAGAGTCACCAATAAGAAGCGGTGGATACATTCAACGCACTGCCGACGTGTCTCTCCGGATCTGGTGAGCCCTGTGGTGCTATCCGACTTCAGAAAGATTTTGGATACAGAAAAGAGCCCAGCTGTCACGCCTGATGAATTGGAGGGAGCCTTCCCGGACCACGTTGTTTCTGATAAAGTGAAATACAATCTACGTCCCAGGAAATAAGATTCCCTTTGTGTTTTTGAAACTGGTTGGTAACCGCTCTGAGGTTTGTGAAACGGAAGCCGGGAATATCAAGGGGGGGGGATCAGTTCTGCCCAGTGTAGCGACACCCGTCTTGAATCCCGGAGAACAAATCAACGGCAGCCTCGGTTCAGAACCATCGTTTTTTTTTTTTTCCGCTTAGTGTTGCTTTTGAAGAGTATTGTTTTGTGAACTATGGCATCTCCTTCGACACGAAAAGGGAGAATTCTTGGTGTGGCTATCCACACGCTGAAGGAAGTAAATTTGAATGGGAAGAGTATCGTCCGGACAATGTTTCTACACCTCGTGTATATACGAATCAAAGACTTATAAATGTGACGAGCATGCATATGATAACAATCATTGATACCAAAGCAGATTTGTGTATTAGAAATAAAGGTACAATCCCTGTAGGCCGCAGTGAATGTAATATTACACTTACCTTTGATACACCAACTGGAATTGCATTTGTAGCTTCACGTAACACATATTTCATTGGTGGGAATAAGGGATACCATCGTCTACCATTGGGATGGTTAGGAACGTGTTATATAGCTTTTGTATTACCACCTGTGTTTATTGCTCCTCCCATGTACCACAATGATTACGTTCTGTACCATGATTTCATACTGAACAGAGTTAAACGAACAGTAGATCTTGATGAAATAGACCAGACTGATACCACATTACAACAATATGTAGATTTCAACTTGGGGTTATTTTCATTCGTAGGAGCTGCACTGAACAGCAGGAAGATAAGGCGGCTTACGCGTGTGGTGGAAGCTGTCGCTAATGAAACTGCCTCCGCTTTAGGGAATATTACTGAGGAATTGCAAATTACCAGAATTGTGGCGCTCCAGAATCGAATGGTTCTAGATGTGATACTAGCTGATAGGGGTGGAGCATGCCGCGTCATCGGAAGTAGTTGTTGCGTGTACGTACCAGATAACTCACCTTCTGTATATGATTCGATTACAAAATTACATAAGATAGCTGCTGAGATCCACCCAGAAAATGGAACATGGACCTTTTCTGGTTGGTTCTGGACCCTGCTTAGTACTTGGGGTTGGAAATTATTAACGATTCTCTGTGTTTTTATTGGAGTACTATTTTTCCTTTGTCTATGTATTCAATGTGGCCCTACATTATGTTCTGTATGTATCACAGCCTGTATTCCGTCCAAACGAGCTATTGTCAAGCAAGAGAAACTGATCAATGATGAAGTATTGAAAATAATGGCTATTAGCATTGATGATGAACATTCTGATTATGTTCAGTATGAGGTAGCTTTTGCTAAACGCTAAAAGGGCCGTCTGTCGTGTTTTGGCAGCTCCTGAGTTAGCGTTTAGCACAGCTACACGGACTTTTCTGTTAACTTGACCAAAACGAACGGGGGCCATTTTGAATCCTTCTGACTTCCGTTTCCTATGAACACGCTGCCTCATGGTCAGTGTGCCCTTTCGTCCTTTCTTGATACCCATGGTCCCTTATTCTGCTCGGCAACAGGCTATTTTTAGTCCTGGTCAAGCGCACATGCGCATCATGCATTCACTGGTCACTCTTTGGGAATGTTAGCACTAACTGACCAGTGCTATTGAACTCCTCCCCCATACTGGCTGTGTTCCAAAAATGACCTTATATGTACCTAAAATGTGTAACTTGTAACCGCCTATGTTTTTATTGCTATTAAACTATATAAAAGAGGTCGCACACCGATGTTCGGTGTGCTACTTCTTACATTGCCGAAGGGTGCTGTAGGAATGTATCACCACCCCATGGGGTCTTAATAAACTTGTCTTTTACCTTTTCCAGCGTCCGTGCCAACTTCTATACTAAGGGGTTCGAGAGTTTAGCAGAGTATGTAGGCCTGATTTGAACCCAATACCACAATCCCTACAGACCACGCTCAAAACCTCTGCATCATCCTCGACTCCTCCCTCTCCATGAATCGCCAGATCAACGCCGTCACATCCACTCGTTTCAACTGCCTGCGCTTCCTCCGTAAGACCTTTGAATGGATCCCCCCGACTGCAAAAGGACCATCACCCACGCGCTCATAACCAGCAGACTGGACTACGGCAAGGCCCTATACACCGGAATCAACAGAACTCTCCTACACAAACTCCAAACAATCCAGAACGCCGCGGTCAGACTCGTCCTTGGGACACTGTGTCACGAACACATGACCCAACACCTATGAGACCTACACTGGCTTCCCTTCGAGAAGAGGGTCACCTTCAAACTCCTCACCCACACCTACAAATCCCTCAACAACATCTGACCCATATACCTCAATGAGAGAGTATCCTTCCACGTACCCAAGAGGAACCTCCGCTCTGCCGATCTCACCCTGGCAGAGGTCCCTCGCATCCACAGAAACAGAACCGATGGGAGAGCCTTCTCCTACATCACAGCCAAGACCTGGAACAAGCTCCCTGTGAACATCATATGCTCCCCGACCCTGCACACGTTCAGGAAGGACCTCAAGACCTGGCTCTTCAACTGATCCAGAGCTGCCCCCTCCTCCCCCCTTCCCCGCCCCAAGCGCCTTGAGACCCTCATGGGTGAGCAGCGCGCTTTATAAACCCCTGATTGATTGATTGAGAAATGGCTAAATTTATCATCAGACTCCCTGATCACATAAAGGGTCCTGGTCAAAGATGGGCTGGATGTTTTAAAACAGATTCAGAAAAATGGTTTGACTCAGAACACTCAATCCCCCAGTCTGTGTTCAATGGAGTTGTGAACCAATACATGCAGTGATGTGCCTCACAGTGTTCTCCGTAGATGTTTAAACCAATTTGATTAACATACCATTTAACAGGAAGTGGTTCCTTGGGTGAAAAGTGGCTCCTCAAATGGATGATACTAGCAGAGCAATGTCTGGGCTAGCTTCATTGGCCTGGCTTTGCCTTCGAGACAGTTGCTCCATTAAAGTGGATAGTTTCATGCCATCTCCGGTGCTCTACCTGCTAGTAAAGGCAGTCACTGCAACCTGTCCAGTTTCCACAGCAGACGTTTTAGTCATACAGAGTCATATATGATGCCAGTAGGTGGTGGCAGTAATATTTCTCCCCCTCGCTCGCCAGAGCTGCAAATGCAAAATTATTTAGTTTGGGCCACAGAGAGCATGTTAACCTGGTTGGTGGTGAGTGCTGCTGTTTTGGGAATCATGGAGATGGAAGCAAAAAACAAGACTTACCACCAAAGAAAAGTCAAAAAAGGAAGTACATAGATTGGAAGCAAATTAATGAAGTTAGAACGGAGTTTGGCTGGCAGAATAAGACCAAAAGTGAAGAGAAGAAGGCACTGAGAGGCATCGGCAGCCTGCAGGCAATGGAAGAAGAACCTCAGGATATTGGCCAAACTCAGGAATTTACCCAAACCCAGGGAAAGAAGACCATCTGTCAAACTAGAGAGAAGAGAGAAGGCAAAAGCTATTAGGCACAGCTGAAAGTTCCAGAGCGATACAAAGAGGAAGTACATTATGACAGGGTAAAGAATAGCATGACAGAACCTGATATGACAATAAGAAGCTGTAAGTTAAAGGGGAAGTATGTCAGTTTGGGATAAGAAGAAAGATCACTGAGGCCAGAATTAATGGCAGAGTGAAGAGATAAGTTCAGCCTCCTTGTCTTTTATACAATCTTGAGTGTATGTGTGTAAGCAAGAGAAATCTCAATTTTATGGCTAGGACAAGAATGATTCATTATATATCATGCTCAAAGTCTGTCCAAAATCAAAGAGGAAGCATGTTCAATGTGCTTAAATTGGTACGCCCAAACATAGAAATATTAGACCTATCAGCTTATTTAAAGATATCAACAAGGTCACAGTCAATCACAGAGGCCTTAGAAGCTATAGTGAAAGGTCACCCAGCATCATCAGAGATCAAGCCAGGAGAAGCAATTACATGATATGCTATTGTAAAACACATCTGAAGCTGGAAGGTTTCACTAGAGTGAATAGAAGCTGTGCACCTCTTGCACTCCTTGAGACAACCGGCCACACATAGCTTGGGACAGACCGGGTAACAGCAAAACAAATGAACAACCAATTTGAGTCCTTTCGGAGAAGAAGAAGCCCTTGCTTTCAAGTAGGGAAGGGTCTGTTTTTTGTCTGCAAGGGCCAAAACATGAGAAACATTTCTAATGGAGATCCAACAAAGAAAAGTGGCCAACTTGGCAAAATTATTCAGAAGGCCAGTGAGCCAACAGAGAGAGGACAGGGTACCGCCCCAACACAAGGAATATCTGGAATGAGTTAGAGAAACCCCTCTAAATAAACTATGTACTATCCTACCCATCCTGACCAGGCTGACTTACAGGCTTATCCAGGGGCATATTTACAAGTTACGTGTTGAAGCGTGTCGTTAAGTCAAAAAGGCTAAAGACACGCTCCATCACTTCAGAAACGCAGGGCTGCACCATATGCAGCTGACATAGAAATTGCAAAACGTCATTTAAAAAAAATCAATGTTCATGTGCAGGAAGGGACACCTTCGTGGACATAAACAATCATTGGCGTTTTGCTCTTTTCCACCGGGGTAAGACCAGGTTTATCCTGGTCCTAATTTGGTGCTGACCCATATTTACGCTACCCTTGTAAATATGGGGCAGTGTCAAAATCAATGGGTGTTGCGCTGGAACACCCACAGCAATATTTATTGCCCTCCCATTTCACGCTAAGTGTAGCATGGAAGGGTGCCTTATTTACAAGGCAGCGTTAAACCATGTTAAGTGGCTTAACACTGCCTTGTGAATGAGACAAAGCCCCTATTGCCACCACAACATCCTGAGAAGTGACGTTGTTGTGGTGATAGGGGCTTGTAAATATTCCCCCTAGTGCCTAGGACCCTAGACTGAAGAACGAACCCTAACACTTCTGATGGAAAGGCTAGGCAATTACTTTGACTCCTGAGACCATCTGAATAAGAAGTGGAAATGAGCCTCAGGCTTAAGACCAAAGGGTAGTCACAACAACTAGGTGAGTCAGGCAATTGTGAACATGGTATCATGGTGGATAGGGGACAGTCAAAAGCTTAATAAGGAATGTAATCCTGTTGAAGGTGCCTCTTGTCTATGTTTCATAGCTTGAGAACCAGCTAACAAAGTGAGGCAGTTGTTAGTTCAGTGGGATTGCAATGATGGTTACTTCTAGGGGGCCGCAAGCTTTGAGAGCAGGAAAACTTGAGGACCTCTGGACATTTGTCAAAGTTCTCTGATGCTATTCTGCTGGCCTGGCAGCCATCAAGCTGGTCCTTGTCCAATGGCTCAGGTTCCCTTTGAGTGGGGGGGTCTCTGGTACTCTTCAGGTAGCTGTGAGGCCCGCCATGCCTGTTGACTGTTTGTTGGGAAATGATTTGGAGAGCTACCCTTGGGAAAAGGTGGAGAAAACAACTCACTTGAAGATGGTTGGACTGCCTTACTGGGCGTGCGTGACCACCTGGTCAATGTCAGCCAGTAGGGGTTCTCAAGAGGACCTGGAGCCTGAGATGGAGGCCAAGGAACCTGCCGAAGAGAGAAGTGGTCGGGGGGGGGGGGGGCACAGGAAACCGGCCCCCGAAGTTCACCCGGCCCAGGAGGAGGTAGACCCTGAGGAGGATGCCCTGGAGCCTACTGGGGAGCAACTAGCTGAACTGGTGGACCTGCCTGAGCAGACCCATTGGCAGCAAGAAGGAGACCCCTCCAGGGATGAATTCTGCAAGGAGCAGAGAGAGTGCCCTTCTCTTGTGGACTTCTGACAACGGGCTGCAAGCCAGGCGGCAGGTGATCAGTCAGGGTCACACTTGATTTACTGGGAGAAAAGTCTCCTGTGTAGTGAGCTTAAGGTTGCCGAACCTGGGTCAGCCCATGTGCTGGTGGAACCCCAGAAGTTCAGAGCCTTCCTACTGGGGCTGGCTCATGATGTGCCGTTAGCAGGACATTTGGGGCAGGACAAGACCTTTGAAAGGCTTGTCTCCCACTTTCATTGGCCCCAAATGCGCCAGAGTTCTGATACCCATTGCAGGACTTGTCAGACTTGCCAGGCAAGTGGAAAGAGTGGAAGGAAGCACAAGGCTCCTCTCCAGCCATTCCCTGTGGTCAGTACCCCCTTTGAGCGGGTGGGGATTGACATTGTCGGGCCACTGGACCCCAAGACAGCCATGGGCAACAGGTTCATCCTGGTCTTGGTGGACCATGCCACCCGGTACCCGAAAGCCATACCTCTGAGACGGCCCCCGTGGTGGGACGAGCACTGATGGTAATTTTCTCCCGAGTGGGATTCCCTCGCGAGGTAGTGTCTGACCGGTGAACCAACTTCATTTCCAAGTATATGAAGTCCCTGTGGCAAGAGTGTGGTGAACCCTACAAGTTCACCACTCCTTACCACCCCCAAGGAAATGGGTTGGTTGAAAGGTTCAACCGGACCCTGAAGGGCATGATAATGGGCCTCGAGGAACCCATGAGGCGTAAGTGGGGCGTACTCTTACCATGCCTGTTGTTTGCATACCGTGAGGTGCCACAGAAATCTCTAGGGTTCAGTCTCTTTGAGCTTCTCTATGGATACTCAGTCAGAGGACCTCTGAGTCTCGTTAAAGAAGGTTGGAAGCAATCTCCCAGGAAACCTTCCCAGGATGTGTATAGATACATGCTGGCCTTCAAGGAACCAGACTAGGTGTTTCAGGCAACTCGCTGAGGCGAATCTGGAAGCCAGCCAGGTGGAGATGAAGCGCTGGTATGACCAGAATGCCACTCTGGTAGAGCTTCAACCTGGCCAGAAAGTGTGGGTCATGGCCCCAGTGGAGTCCTGCGTGCTCCAAGATAAGTGGACCAGACCATTTGAGGTTGTGGAATGCAAGAATCCAGTTACCTACTTGGTTGACTTGCGGTCTCCTAGGAACCCCTTGAGGGTCCTACATGTCAACCACCTTAAGCCCCACTGAGAGAGGTCCGAAGTGGCCATGCTCTTGGCAACAGATTCTGGAATGGAGGAGAAGACTGAGCCTCTTCCTGACCTCCTGTCAGCCTCAGAGCAAGATGGATCAGTAGATGATGTTAACCTCTCTTCCACCCTGACCCATGAGCAACAGAATGACTGCCGCCAGTTGCTGGGATAGTTTTCTGATCTGCTCTCCCTGGTTCCTGGTGTCACAGATTGGTGCGTCCATTATGTGGACACAGGAGACACCTTGCGTGTGAAGCACAAATCTTACAGGGTAACTGACAGGGTAAGGGCTTGCATCAAAGAGGAGGTCTCAAAGATGTTTGCACTAGGGGTGATTGAGTCATCTAGCAATCCTTGGGCCAGCCCAGGGGTCTTGGTCCCAAAGGCTGCAGCGCCGGGTGCCACACCCAAACTCCGGTTCTGTGTGGACTACAGTCACGAAGACTGACGTGCACCCCATGCCCAGAGCTGATGAGCTCATTGATCGGCTAGGGCTGCACAGTACCTCAGCATGTTTGACTTAGCGTCTGGGTACTGGCAGATCGCCTTAACTGATGGGGCAAAGGAGAGGTCAGCATTCTCCACACCAGATGGGCATTTCCAGTTCTGTGTTATACCCTTTGGGATGAAGAATGCCCCTGCCACCTTTTAGAGGTTGTCAACCAGGTGTTGGTTGGACTGGATGACTTCAGTGCCACCTACCTGGATGACGATTCATAAAGAGGGTGGTGATGGACAGAGTATCTGAATTAAGCAGAACACTCCTACCCAGTCAAAAGATCAGGGCTTGATCCATCACCATTTTTTAGCTCACTGCACCATCCCAGCTCAGAACCTGGCTACATGCAAATTAGTCTGACCCTGGCCCAGTGCATCATGGGAACAGGGCAGACCAAACTACCAAGCCAATTCTTTACTGGAAAGGAAACAAGCTTCCGGGGACCGGTTTCTGACATTACAGCCGTCTTCGGCCCGGCTTGCTTGAATCCTGATGGTGCAGTGAGCAAGGGACTCACATCTGAGCATACCCTTCCACACTTGTGGTGGCCAAAACGATTAATAAAGGGGGTGGTGATGGACAGAGTATCTGAATTAAGCAGAACACTCCTACCCAGTCAAAAGATCAGGGCTTGATCCATCACCGTTTTTTAGCTCACTGCACCATCCCAGCTCAGAACCTGGCTACATGCAAATTAGTCTGACCCTGGCCCAGTGCATCATGGGAACAGGACAGATGAAACTACCAAGCCAATTCTTTACTGGAAAGGAAACAAGCTTCCGGGGACCGGTTTCTGGCATTACAGCCGTCTTCAGCCCGGCTTGCTTGAATCCTGATGGTGCAGTGAGCAAGGGACTCACATCTGAGCATACCCTTCCACACTTGTGGTGGCCAAAACGATTCATAAAGGGGGTGGTGATGGATAGAGTATCTGAATTAAGCAGAACACTCCTACCCAGTCAAAAGATCAGGGCTTGATCCATCACCGTTTTTTAGCTCACTGCACCATCCCAGCTCAGAACCTGGCTACATGTAAATTAGTCTGACCCTGGCCCAGTGCATCATGGGAACAGGGCAGACCAAACTACCAAGCCAATTCTTTACTGGAAAGGAAACAAGCTTCCGGGGACCGGTTTCTGGCATTACAGCCATCTTCGGCCCGGCTTGCTTGAATCCTGATGGTGCAGTGAGCAAAGGACTCACATCTGAGCATACCCTTCCACACTTGTGGTGGCCAAAACGATTCATAAAGGGGTTGGTGATGGACAGAGTATCTGAATTAAGCAGAACACTCCTACTGAGTCAAAAGATCAGGGCTTGATCCATCACCGTTTTTTAGCTCACTGCACCATCCCAGCTCAGAACCTGGCTACATGCAAATTAGTCTGACCCTGGCCCAGTGCATCATGGGTACAGGGCAGACCAAACTACCAAGTCAATTCTTTACTGGAAAGGAAACAAGCTTCCGGGGACCGGTTTCTGGCATTGCAGCCGTCTTCGGCCCGGCTTGCTTGAATCCTGATAGTGCAGTGAGAAAGGGACTCATGTCTGAGCATACCCTGCCACTCCTATAGTGTACTTGAGACCCCAAGTTGGGAGCGGCCAGATGGCACCCTTACAACCCAAGATTGAAACCATTCTGGCTTGGGAGCTACCTAAAACCCAGACAGAGGTGAGAGCCTTCTTATGTCTCACAGGGTATTACAGGAGGTTTGTCAAGGGGTATGGCAACATTGTTGCACCCTTGACAGAGCTGACTTCTAGGAAGCAGCCCAAGAAGGTGATCTGGACTGACACCTATCAGAAAGCTTTTGAGGCCCTGAAAGCTGTCATGTGCATGGTGCCCATGCTCCTGGTACCCAACTTCTCAAGAGAGTTTATTGTCCAAACAGACGCTTCAGAGTATGGTCTGGGGGCTGTTCTGTCACAGATGAAAGAGAAGGGCCTAGATCAACCTGTAGCCTTTACCAGTAGAAGGTTACTTCCATGAGAACAGAGGTGGAGTGCTATTGAGCGTGAGGCATTTGCTGTGGTCTGGGCACTGAAGAAGTTGAGACCATACCTGTTTGGGACTCACTTCCGGGTTCAGACAGACCACAGGCCCCTCAGATAGTTGATGCAAATGAGAGATGAGAATCCAAAGCTGTTGAGGTGGTCTATATCCCTACAGGGTATGGACTTTATGGTGGAACACCGCCCTGGTACAGAACACGCCAACGCTGATGGTCTGTCCAGATTTTTCCGCCTTAGTGAAGAGAACTCCCAGGAGTTAGGGAAGTTCTCCCCACTTTTCAGCTGCAGGGGACATGTGTTAGACCTGGCACCACTGGCGTGGGTCTCCCTTCCGATTTTGCTGTTACCTCATGTATTTTGCTGGTGCTAGATGCTTTGGGCACTGTGCCACTGCTATCCAGTGCCACAGTGCAAGTGCTCCCTATTGTCAATTGATGTATTAATCAGTGGTTCCATGTTTGGCTATTTGGTTTACTTGTCAGACCTTAGTCTAGTGCACTGAGTGTGCCCAAGGGGTGTAAGTCCAAATGCTTCTGGTGGGCCTGCAGCACTGGTTGTGCCACCCACAGAAGCAGCCTTTATAATGTGTCTAAGGTCTGCCATTGTAGAGCCTGCATGCAGTCTGGTACTATCATGCTGACTGGGCAAGAGCACCCACTTGCCAGTCCCTAAACCTTTCCTTTCTTCATATCAGTCACCCCTATGGCAGACCCAAGGGCAGGGTGCATTGTAAGTATAAGGTAGGACACGCCCTGGTGTGTGTGGCATGTCCAAATAGTGAATTACAGCCATTTTCGTTTTTTCACTATTGCAAGGCTACCTGTTCTCCATAGGCCAGAATTGGCTGTTAGAGTAATTACATTTTAAAATCCTAACTGTCTCAGAGAACAAATACCACTTTTAGAAAGTCGGTATTTGCTTGTCTAATCATTCAAACCTGCCTCTGCTAGGTTGTGTATTCCTATGTCTGGTTTTGTGAGTGACAGGGCTGGGGAATTCCAGGAGACAGGCTGAGTCACCCGGTGGTAAATAGAGAGATCTGCATCTAGATGGGAGGGAGGAGTTGCACCTGAACCTTGAATAGGGCTGTGCCTGCCTTCCACAATGCTGGCTCCACCTCCTGGTGAGCGGCTGATGTCTCTGCCCTGCACACTGAAAGAAGAGGAGGAGTCCTGTAAACAAAGTGCTCCAGGACTGTACTTGCCTTCCACAATGCTGTCTCCACCTTTTGTGGAGCGTCTGATATGCATGCCCTGCACTGTGAAAGGAAAGGAGAAGTCTGGTAAACAGAGTGCTTCAGAACGGGTTTGGACTGGGCAAAGGCCACTCTCCCTTCAGAGAACAAAGGATTTTGGGGTATAAATATTGGGACCATAATCCCATGAAATTAGATCACTTTGGACTACAAGAAGAAACCTTTACTGAGGAGAGGAACCTGAAGAAATTGAGGAGAGACTATTTCCAAGCTGAAGTGCTGCTTGGGGGATTGGCCTGCAGTGGTTGCCTTACTGCCAAAGGAAGGAGAAAAGAACTTTGTGTACTTTGGTTTCAACTTGAGAAGGATCTCCAAGGGCTTGGAAAAGAGCTTGCCTCCTGCTGAAGTCTCAGGGACAACAGACTTCACCCCCAGCTCCCCAGAGTTCTTTGGAAGTGCCTGCTGCTGTTTTGGGCCTTCAGAGGGACTGCGTGTTGCAAGGAGATGGAAGCATGACTCAACAAGAAGAAATGTGTCGCCGTCGCTGTGCCTGCAGTCGCAACTCCGAAGGAGGGTGTCGCTGCTGGAACTGTCGCACTGCACCGCATCGGAGAGAAGCGTGCCGCAACGAAGAGGAAGCGTATCGCCGTCGCTGCTGCTGCAGTTGCAACTCCAAAGGAGGGTGTCGCCGTTGTAGTTGTCAAACTACACTGCATAAGGGGAAGAATCTCGCCACGAGGTCGGAGCGTGTCGCCGTCGCTACTCCGAAGGAGGGTATCGCTGCTGGAACTGTCGCACTGCACCGCATCGACCAAGAGCACCTCGCATCCCCAAGAAGCACGCCGCCATCAGAGCTGCTGCGGTCGCATCTTGGATGTCGCAGCTGTAGTTGTCGCTTTGAGCGAAAGCTTCATGCATCATGGGAGAAGAGCATCGCCGCTAGAGATGTTGCCATCGCATTGTAAGGGTGTCGCCGCTGCAGTCAACGCATCGAACCGAGAGTTTCTCACATCCCCGAGAAGCGTGCCGCATCTGGAAGATCGTCACGTCTTTATTTCTTTGTATCTGAACGTTGCCGCATTTCCCATCGCTGCAACATTGCTTGTCGTGGAAGCACAACGCAACCTAAGGTACATTGATGCAGAGTGTCGCATCTAAGAACTGAACTGAACGAAGCTTAATTCTACCATCTTTAAGTAATCGTATTGTGTATTTTTGTCATTTATGGTCTTGTGGTAACTCTATATAAAGTCTGCTTATTTTTTATATAAAACCTGTGTGGTGTCCATTTGTAATGTTGTCACTGGGTTACTGTATGTGTTCACAACTGCTTAACTTACAACACCTCTGAAGTAAAGCCCTTCTGCTCGTGCCAAGCTACCAAGGGGGTGAGCAGGGGTTCTTTTAGAAGTGTAATCCCCTTATCCTGACTAGAGGAGAGGGTCCTTATTAATCACACATACCTACCTGTGCCAACTAGGACCCCCAAATCTAACAGTGAGCAGTTTGTGAAGAGAAATACTCATCAGAAGTTACCTACCTTGAATAGTAATTTTTCCTACTGGAAACCGTGTCTTCATGTAGACTTCTCAATGCTGAAATTCGACCCCATTCTGAGGAGTAGAGCTGTAGGTAATATGTTACCATGGTATCTTATGTTTGTTTGGGGATGGTACACTGCTTGTGCTTCTCTTTATGTTATTTGCTGCTCGTCTGTCCTGCCTCTTTAGAGCCAGGAACATGTTTTGGGTCGGCACTGATGCCAGCACGAAAGGAAACACCATGTATTGGCTTTGCTTGTCATTTCCAGAGGTGGTGTATTAGCGATAGATGGACCCTTCACCACGTGGAATCACTGAGGGTCTTCTTTACATGCCCAGTGCGCTGCTGGAATGTCACTTTTCTTTCTTCATGTTCCAGTGGCCCACAGTGCAGCCCATATCTATAAGGCCACGGAAAGCCTTGTAGATATGGTGTAAGGCATCGCAGTGCAAGTCACTTCCTTACCTCACACTGCCTCGGGCAGGCATGCCATCGGCCTTGCCGTGGGTGTCCGCACTCAACCCGCAAGGCTTATGACACAGTCCCAGAATTACAAAAGAGCTTAAACCTGGGAATGTGTCAAAAACATGTGCCTTCCCAGGGGTGCCGTAACAGTTGTTTTGGTGAAGAAAGGTGTTTCTTGCTGCACAGAAACAGTGGGCCATATTAGCAAGGACTTGCGATAGCGCTGCATTTTTTATTGCCGGCTATCGCTGGTTTAGATCGCGGAGATAACGCATTATTATCAACGTTTATCTCCAAGGCGATAATAAACCAGTGATATCGGCGATTCTCCATCAAATTCCAGCGATTAATTCCCATCACTAAGGAAAAGGTCGCTAATAGGCAGGTGAGGATTCAGCCAAGGTGATAGGAAAACCGTCCGATATTGCCAGAAATCTGTCGCTAACAGGCGTTAGCAACAGCTTTCTGGCAATATCGCTGATAGGGCGATAAAAAAAGTGCCGCTAAAGCGGCGACAAAGGCCTTGCTAATATGCCCCAATGTGATTTCAATGCAAGGGTGCTTGCGTTGGCGCTAGGAAACCATTTGTGCACCAGTGCAGTGTAGAAGACAGGAATGCACTGTATCTCGTAGATGCAGCACATTCCTGCCCTTTTCTTTTGATGCAGGGCAGTGCAGCAAAGTGATGTGCATCAAATTGTTGTAAATGAAACCCTTAGTTTCCAGATGAAGTCTGGTTCGTGAGAATATCGAAATTGTGAGGAAGTTACAGTATCTATCAGGAAACGTTTTACCTAAGTTAATTGGTCGTTCTAGCTCTTAATTATCTTTTGCACTTTAAGTTAATCAAGTTGCCATATTTAGAGAGCTATTTGATAGAATACACAAAAAGGGAGGGTAGGGGGGGGCGCTAGGTGGCGCTGAACCACGATGGCCGCGCTGTAGTGAGGCTCTCGCCCTTCTGAGCCGTTAAACGATCCTTCATGCCATCCTGAGTGCTCCAATCGACCAACTGACATCACCGAGGGCTCCGTAATCCTAGGAACTTGCCGTCCTGGCGAGGCTGCCTGCGCGGCGCAGTGGTTGCCTGAACTGTCCGGCGGTCCCTGCTGTGACCCGACTGCGCCTTCTAGCCCAGCCTGGGGATCATGGGCCTACCATCCCCGATGCCTCACCACATGAGCTGACCGCCCTGTGAGACCGCGACGCAGCCAACACTGCCGGATATCACGCCCGCTGCCCTGACTGGGACTGAGTCGCAGCGGGCACCCAAGGTGAGGCATCTGCTGGCGCTTCCTCCGCTTCCCGCCTCTTCTACGGGAGGCCCCGGCGGCGATTGGGGCCCAGTCTGACACACTGCTCCTCCGGACCTCTGCTCCTCCCCCCTATCGGCTACGGCGCTCAACACCCGCTTACCGCCATACAAGAGGTTGCCTGCCCCAGCGCATGAGCAGTGCGAGACTGGACTGCACCCCACCCCTGCAAGGTACCTCCTTTGCCATACTGGGCTGGACGGGGGAGTGAAGCCGGCTCTGCGCTGCCCGGCCCTCTGGATTACTGCGCTTCTGCCAGACCTCCTACGAGCCGCTGGGCCTTTCCTCTGCCGGCTGCCGTGACCGTTGCCTGCTTGCTGCTCAGTGCTGGAGAGGCCACTTCTACCACTGTCCCGCGCTGCCCCCTCTCTGGCCGCATTTGGAGGCACTCATTTTCCTTCCATCTCCCGGTCTGTCTCCTTGAAATACCGCCTAGCCCCCTGGTTTGGTTGGCTTGCCGGCCCCCCCCCCAGAGTGCCATCTCCACTTGCTTCAACACGCGGAGCCGCCGCTTCTCTTGGTTTGGCCCCTGGTCTGGCGCTGGTCTGAGCCTCATCCTTGCTTGGGCGCCTGCCGTTGCCAGTCAGCTGGAGGTGCTAAGTGGATTGTCCTAATACACCGTGGATTGCTGGGGTGGCCCATCTCCCTCTCCCGGAGCCCTGCCTGCCCCCCGGAGACTGGCGTCCGCGGCGCTGGGCCCATCACACTACTACACCCTGTGATAACGGTGTACGCACTCCTGGTCCCCGCGGATGCTGGTGGACTGTTCCCCTCGGCTGGCGTACACAACCTTGTGAGCATCGTAGACGGCCTGTGTTCTCCTTGTTGTTGCCGGGGCTGCTGGTCGTCCCCTCCAGCTCCGGGCCCATCAGGATGGGGCGTAGTGAAGCCAGACAGTCCAAACTACCGTATGAGACCTGAAAGACCATGGACACCCAGCCGACAGAGCAGCCGGTTTCTGGCACCACGGCCCCAGATGATTGTGACTGGAAGTCCCTCCTCCTAGGCATGAAAAATAGCCTTACCTCCATTGACTCCAAAATTTACGCACTTAACTCTCGCATGGACTCGGTGGTGGCCAAAATGGATCAACATGACACTCGTCTGAAGGAGGCGGAGAGTCGTATATCCAACCTCGAAGACACTTCCACCAATACTGGCCGTCAACTCACTCAAATGGACAGAGTGCTTAAACTCATCGCTGTTAAAAATGAGGACCTCGAAGCCAGATCGCGAAGAAACAACGTTCGCATTTTGGGCCTGGCGGAGACAACCAGCACTGGGCGCATGGAGGTCTTCATTGAAAAACTCATGGTCGACCTGTTTGGCAGGGACTCCTTCTCCGCTCATTTTATCGTGGAGAGAGCACATCGGTCACTTGCTGCCCGTCCCCCTCCTGGGGCCCCACCGCGTCCCGTTATAGCCAGGTTCCTAAACTACCGCGACAGGGACACCGTCCTCCGGTTGGCCAGGGAGAAATGTCATGTCCTGTTTGAAAACACTTCTCTGTCCTTTTGTCCCGACTTCACCAGCAATGTGCAGGAATCACGCCGCAAGTTCTCTGACCTGAAGAAAAAGCTACAGAAGCTGGAAGTCCCCTACGCAATGCTATAACCGGCCAAGCTCAAGATTATGCATAATGGACAGCAACACTTCTTGGGCTCCCCCCAACAGGCGGAGGAGTACCTCAAAAGGCAGAAAAAGACAACCCACGAGGCGGCAGCATCAGGGGGGCGCCCCAGATCGCCCTCCCCTCTCTCCCAACCAGGCTGACCCTAGAAGTCCGTACTAATGTTGACAAAGTTCACTTTGGTTTAAACGCTGTGACTGACTCCTGAATTGCTTGGTGATGTATGCCTATATTGTATTGTTTCTTATGTTTCTCTCTTGATGCACTCAAATCTCATGCTCAGACTTACCTCTCCGTCCCACGCTCGTGTTCTCGGCTAATTGCTGAGTGACCGGTGGGTGCAAGTAGGGAGAGGTATGGGCATGTCCGGTGCGCCTAGCGTTTTTCCCCCTACTCAGGGCGATCCCCAGTTTCATTCCTCCACTGCAATTTGGTTGGGGGACTCCTTGCTACTCGATTAAGTTACTAGTTACATGGGAATTTATTTTATTTATTTTATTTATGCATTTTCATATAGCGCGGACTTTACCCGAAGGCGTCAGAGCGCTTCACATTAGGAACAGAAATGAAACATAATGAGAAACATTACAAAAGAACAGATTGCAAAAACATACGTTACTTACATAAGGTAATAGTGACAATTGTGAGCAAACAAAATACATGAGGTAGTAAAAATTGTGAGCAACCAAAAATACATGAGGTAGTAAAGGTAATAGTGACAATTGTGAGCAAACAAAATACTTGAGGTAGTAAAAATTGTGAGCAACCAAAAATACATGAGGTAGTTAAAAGTGCACAAGAGGAAAAGTGACAAGTGTACAGTTATAAGAGAAAACAGAGTATAATTAGAGGTATAGTACTGCAATAAGTGCTAGACACTCCGGCACAAGAACAAGCGTTACGTAGGCAAGGTGGCACTTGTGCAAGTATCAAAGGTAAAAACATGTGAGAGGTAGCAACCGTGTGTTACAAGGGCAGAGTGGTGTGTGCATGTTACAAAAGGGCACCGAACACCAGTACATGGAAAATACTGCAAAAAGGCAGACACTCCAACCACAGGAATACACTGGGAAGGCACTTCCATGGTCATGGAAAGTAGAAATTATCAGTAGTGGGAAGTCTTACTCACAAATAGCAAGAGGACGTGAATTACTTTTGGAGGTGTCTCTGGAGGAGGAGAACTTTGAGGTCCCTTTTGAAGGCCTGGGAGGAGGCGGTGGTCCGGAGCTGGGGCGGAAAGGAGTTCCAGATTCTCACTGCATTGCCTGAAAAGGATTGGGCCATTGTTCTTTCCTTCTTGAAAGTGGGAGGTTCAAGCAGTAGATTCTCCGCATTGCGTGAAGGTCTAGAGCCTCCAGAGAGTTTCAAGGGATGATCTACCCGGCAAGTTGGGGAAGCCGGTGTGGGAGGGGGGAGGGAATGTTAGAAATAGTACCACACTACGCATATATGCATGTATTGCACGCGGTTTGCACTCTATAGCTGACTTACCACACCCACTATTGCCTCTAAGCGCACACGCTAAAACCTCTTCATCATTTAGACAGGTTGGATGTAGATATGGTCACTCCTACCGCAGATAGTACACACCAGAACATCACAATCGCCAACTGGAACTTACGAGGTCTCAATGACCCCAGAAAACGTAGACAAGTGCTGGGATACTCCAGCTATTCCAGAGGGGTCACTATTCTTGTTAAGAGAGGAGTGGCTTTCAATCCTGACGGAGCGGACCTTGATTCGGGGGGCAGATACTGTTTGGTTTGGGGACGTCTCCACGCACATGATATCCTTTTTGCAAACTATTACGGCCCCAATGTGGATGACCCCTCTACCATTCTCACACTATGGGGTAAGATACTCACCCTGGGCATCACACATGTTGTATGGGGGGGCGATTTTAACACGGCGCTCCACCCTCTGCTAGACAGGTCGAAAGCGCTCCCCTCACATTACACGAACACACAAAGAACTCTTCGTGACATAATTCAGGAGAATGGCCTCCTGGATGTCTGGAGACTTGCCCACCCCTCTCTTAAGGAAGGCACGCACCACTCCTCTGTACACTCCTCTTGGGCGCGCCTAGATTATATATTTGTGTCGGCGGGTCTGGCACCATGGCTCTCCCGGACGCAACACTTAGCCCGCACCCACTCAGACCACTCACCGGTGCTCTTGGTACTCTGTGTGCCACTGGCTTGCTCGCCCTACCTCAACTGGTGCCTTAACCCGGCACACCTTAAGGACTCGGCCTTCAAGGCTGAATTGGAACAGGACATCCTCGATTTTTTTTAGCGTAACATGTCCTCGGTGGACAGCGTTACAACCGTTTGGGAAGCCTTTAAGGTGACTATTAGGGGCTGGTGCATTGCCAAAAGCGGGGGCATACTCAAATCTCTGCGCACTGACCTCCGTTCGCTGGAACTGGACCTGCGCCAGCTAGAACGGGCCCTCACCCAACATCCTGACGATCATGCACTACACACTGGCTGCAGATAGGGAATGCAAGTTTCTGGGACGACCGCATATGGCCCGTGTATATGGAGAGGGGGATAGACCCGGTAGGGCCCTAGCGAACTCAATCAAACCCCCTAGATTTCAAAACTATGTCTCTGAAATACATGACCCTGCTGGTAACGGGCAACTACACACCTTTCAGGCACACTATCAGGCACTGTACTCTTCTCAGAGATCTGACCCCCTTGACCTCACAACTTACTTTGCCGACACAGCTCTGGCTTGGCTGGGAGATTCCCAACAGAAATTCCTACATCACGAGTTGGAGCTTGATGAAATAACCGATGCCATTATGAGTATGCAATCTGGCAGGGCGCCTGGCTCAGATGGCCTACCGATTGACTTTTATAAACTGTTTGCTCCAATTCTAGCCCCAATCCTAAAGAAGGTGTATTACGCAGCCCTCGAAGAAGGCACTCTTCCCCGCACTATGCGCGAAGCACTAATCACCTCCCTATTGAAACCAGGCAAACCCCCCACGCTCTGCGACTCATATAGGCCCCTGTCGCTTTTAAACTGTGACACTAAGATCCTTGCTAAAACGCTGGCGACTCGACTTAATCTCCTCATGGAGCGCTTGGTTCTACTGGACCAGGCTGGATTTGTCCCCAATCGTGCCACTGCGCACAATCTTCGCACTCTGCACGCTGTTCTACAGGACATAACCCCTAACTGCGAGGCCGTGGCGGTGTTTCTTGACGCCACCAAGGCCTTCGATTCGCTGGAATGGGATTACCTCCTTGGCACGCTGCGACACATGGGACTGCCATTCCGCTTCATCGATTGGGTCCGACTATTATATACCCAGCCGACAGCCACTGTGCTACTCAATGGCGCCAGATCTAAACCCTTTACTGTTCAGAGAGGGACGAGACAGGGCTGCCCCCTCTCCTCTATCCTGTTCGCCATCGCTATCGAACCACTAGCCGCGAAACTCCGTCAACATCATACCACCGCGCCCTTAACTACCCCTCCCGCCCACTGCTGGTGTCCCTATACGCGGACGACATCACCCTTTATATAGTCAAGCCACACGAGAACCTTAACCCAATTCTGCGCGAAATTACTAAATTTGGAGGAATTGCTGGAGTGCAAATCAACTGGGGGAAGTCCGCCATCTTCCCACTAACTGACAACACTCACCCTCACCCACTCGACTACCCTCTGATGTGGGAACAGGATGACCTGAAGTATCTAGGTATCCACATCTCTAGGCGAAAGGAAGAAATGATGCGTGCTAACTATGGCACCGCTATCGACAAAATTACAGACAACGTCACCAAATGGATCCACCTCCCACTGTCAATGGCAGGAAGGATAGCCCTGATCAAGATGGTGCTTCTTCCCAAATTATTGTACCTTTTCGTCAACATCCCATATAATCCTGGGAGAGTTTTTTTTAGTACCCTCAGGTCTCAACTCACGCGGCTGATTTGGGGTGGGATACAAGCGCGACTCAACCTCGATATCCTTATGCTCCCATTCCATCTGGGCGGCTTTGACGTTCCCAACTTTGAAAGATATGATGATTGTGCTCAGGCGCACTTCGCTGCCTACTGCTATTTCCCCCCTCCGTTTATGGCGCAGCTTGCCGTGGAAAATGGGTACATGGCTCCCACAGCTAGCACTGGCTACCTTCATGGCAAACTGGGGCCCAGGGAACGCGACCCCTCCACAGTAGACTGCACGGTGGCTGCGTGGCGCCGGATGGCGCAAATCCTTGAGTGCACGTTCCTATATTCACCTAAATTGCCGCTCGTAAATGACCCCCGACTACAGGTTACATGCGAGGCAATAGGCCGCAAGCTCCTCAGAGAACTGGGGTATGAGTATTGGGGCAACTTATATCTGAATGGGACCTTTCTTACCACTGAGCAGTTTTTTAAAGATAATACGCCCTCATTCATGGATACATTTCTATTCACCCGTCTACGTCAAAACGTCTGCAATATCACACCCGACTTCCCCAGTGAGCCGGACGCCTTCGCGCCACTTCATGCCATAGTACAAGCCAGCGCTTCGCGACATGTAGTTTCCCTGCTTTACAAACACGTACAAGACACACCACACCCCCCCCTTCAAGAGCCCGGCTAGCGTGGGATGGAGACCTCACAGAACCACTGACAGACGAGCAGTGGGAGGACAGCTGCATACAGACGAAAGCGGTCACTGGCAACAATAGGCTGCGTCTCCTCCATTATAAATTTCTACATCGCCTATACCACACTCCGGTGCGGCTGCATAGGTTCCGGCTCCGAGACTCTGATTGTTGCCTGCGGTGTGGATCTACTGGGGCGGACTTCTTTCATCTGGCTTGGACTTGCCCCCAGGTAGCCATATACTGGTCTCAGGTGTTTGGGGGACTATCCGCTATGCTGGGTGTGGCACTAACCCCCTGCCCCTTGATTGCCCTGCTTGGCCTGACGCAACAGGTGATTACTGTACACAAGAAACTCCTAGTGCTCAGCCTCTTGCTAGCCAAAAGACTGGTAGCGTGTCGCTGGGGGAGAGGTTGTGCGCCTAAGTTTAAGTGCTGGCTCCGGACAATGGCCACATGGCAGGAACACTTACATGATTATGCCGAACTAATGCCTGTGCGATCTAAACCCAAAGACATCTGGGCTCCCTTTGTGTCATTCCTGCTTAGCCGACAGGGGGAGGAGGAGGATGCGCCAGATGCGGGTCCCGCGGATGGGGTTGTAGTGTCTTGAGACTCCTGACCGGTGAGACTGCTGGTGTTGGGTTTGCGTCTCCTGGCCGGCCCCTCTGCCCCTGGTCTGGGCGCTGCACCTCGCCGCTGGAGGAAGCCATGCCCTCCATCTCTCCCCTCCCCCCTTTCTCCCCCCCCAGAGTATCTGTCGGGACTCCATGTTGGAGACTATCTAGCACTCGCACGCCAGCCTCACTTGGAGCATGTACTTCCCAGATGGTACCCATTGTTGGCTTGACCTTGTTCCATCGACCTAAAGCGATATCAAGCTGCGACTGTGCACTCCATTATGGATGTGCTACATGTATGCAGTACTGCATTCTAACATTGCGTTCAAGGGTTCATTGTTTTACAGGAGAAACTGTTGAATGTTCATTGACCTGTTTGATACCTAACCGATTTATTGGGTCCTCGCAGCATGGGAATATGCAAGTTCTTTATATTATATTCGACACACAGCTCCTTGAGCTCAGGGCATTGACGTACCGTGCTCCAGAGATGTTATATAGGTCTCGGGGACAGGGGGGAGGGGGGGGGGGGGGAAAGCCAAAAGGAATATGAAACAGGAAACTGTAATGAAATGTTATGTCTTCAGCACTAATAGCATGATTTCCATATGTATCTTGAAGTACGCCGCCGGACCTAGGGTTGTCGGCTGGAAGGCTGTGTGACCTAGACTTGGAAACTAGTACAACTGTGAATCATCCCAGCCGGCCCGCTGGGTTGTAGGCGCAGTGCCGTGTTATGCTGGAAATCATTAATAAAGGTCTTACAACTCAAAAAAAAAAAAAAGGAGGGTAGAGCAAAGGATATGCGAAGGTTTGGGGTGGGTCACAGTGTCCTAATGTTTGCAAATCTGTAGCTATCAATTTTCTCCTCAAACTTTGAATGAAAGAGGTCTACTGATAGGTGACACCGTAAGTGTCATTTCAAATATATACAATGCAAAGGTGATATGCCTATTCTCTAAACTGTTGAGGTAGTTTTACAGCAAGAAGTTACCAGTAGCATCCTATATACTTCCCACTGTCTTCTTGATTCTGATGTGTTACCAGAGGACTCATATCACTTGGCATGCCATTTTTCTGTTCTGGCTGGTCAGTTTTCATTGCTGTATTGCTTTCTATACATTTTACATTTTTATATGATATTTTCATTTTGATGAATACATCGTCAAGCATATTTATCATCTTATGAATATCCTCCCTCCCTCATACTGTATCCAGAACCTTCGTTCTGCAATAGCTCTCCTGCCCTACATGTGACAACGCTGGATTCCAGTTCCTGTTTTCTGTGCTTTATTGACGTTAGTCTAGAGCTCTTCCCAGTGATTCAATGTTGAAATTCCTCAGCTTTTGACAGTGACTACATCAAATAGCACCACTTAGAAACTTTGGGCCTCATTTATGAAATGTGTTGCACCGGAGAAGTGTGGCTCAATTATAAGAGCGGCAGACCCTGATGCAGAGGTCTAGCCCGGGACCACGGTTCAATTCCACGCCTCGGCGGGTCTTGGGCTCAAAATTCCACGGACCTGATAATTCTCGCCGTGGTGCCTATTCCAATCATGGAGTCCCACTCTGCAATTCTGGGCAATAGCTTGCTTAATCTCCACAACGGCCCCCACAACGCTAAGGATGCATGGCCTCCACCTTGGGGGTGCCCAGGAGTGGACACCTCACAGGGAAAGCCAGGATGGTTTCCACAGCGGTATTCTTACAAGCGCCTTCAGACCCTTGTGGGTGAGTAGTGTGCTATGCAAGTATCAATTTACAATTTACAACACTTTTCTGTACGCCATCCTTATGACACCGTGGATTTACTGTATGACGCTCCGTGTCGCAAGGATTCCTGACGTATCTATAGGCGCAAAAGTGGCGCATTGCTGGGGTGTATTTGATAACAGATGCAACTTCTGCAATGTTTCCTTTCACATGGGGCAAGCCCCAAGTGAAAGGGCCTACGCCAAAGGATTTGACGGTGTGGCGTCCTAGAAGTGGCGTAGTGAAATCTTTTACATTTTCACTGCACCACTACAACATGCCTTTTTTGCTGGGAACGCCAAACCCTGCATACATTATAACTGTGTAATGCTGCCTCATAATTATTGTTCCCTTTAACAGTTTTCTGCATTAAAGGGGCGTGCAATGAGTGTTGCTGGGGATGTTCCCAGCAACTTCCATGTTTTTTTGACACTGCCCCAGATGTACGAGAAATCGTAAATCTGAGGCAGCGTCAAAACATCCGCCTCCCCAGAGGACGCGCAAGGGAGGCACAGCGAGGAGAAATATCTTTATTTCTCCTCGTTTTTTGTTTTTCTATGTGTGCCGAATTCTGAAACACACATGGAAAGAGGGAAAAGCCTCTTGTGATTGTTTCTGTGCAGGAAGGTTTCCCTTCTTGCACAAAAACAATTATCCATGCAACACAGGTACCCTTGCACCATAGTGCAAAGGTGCCTGCATTGGCGCACGGCAGCCTATTGCGGGCCGCAGTAGGGAAATAAGACAGGAATATGCCGTATCTGATAGATACTGCGCATTCCTGCCCTTTTCTTTTTCCTGTAGGGTGGGACAGCAGGAAGGCCTGCATCACTGGACACGTTGCTGGAGTTGCGTTACTTTTGTGACACACTCCAGCAATGTGACACTTTTTACGCCTCCAGATACGTCAGAAATACTGATACTGACGTATCTGTAACTCCTTGCGACATGATGCATCATACTGTAAATGTGACACATCCATCATGTTGCAAGGAGGGCGCACTGAGAAGTGAAGCATCGCTGCTTTCACACAGCGATGCGTCACTTCCCATAAATTAAGACCCATGTATTGGTCCATGGGTAGGGCTGTCAGCCTATGTTATGTCACTGGATGTGTTCCACTGGCTTTCCAGGAAATATCTAGGCAACCCTCATGGGCATGCCCTTCAAGCACCGAGCAGTTTCGTGGAGCTAAGGTTAACATCTCCATGGTATGCTTCAAAAGCAGCACAGTAATGGCATGCTTTCTGGGCTTAGCCTTCCTGAAGAACCCATTCCGCGAGCAGCACACAGATTTAGGGCACAACAGTTCTGCCAGTGCCATTCACTTGAGCTGATCCAGACACTTCACCAGATGTACAACTTATTTTGGGGCAAGGGCGGATCTAAAGGATGCCACCAACACCAACAGCAGCAGCTCCAGTCTCAACCCTCTTCCAATGGCTCTGCTGTCACCAGCAGACGTTGCCTGTGTTAGTTGTAAGGTCTCAGCTTTATCAGTCCATGGCCCTGCCGTTTGACTTTATTAATTCACCACATTTCATGAACGTGCAGGAAGTTATGACAGCTTTACCATGGCTATCAAGTGCCTAGGTATTTCCATATATGGACACTTCTCTTGTGAAGTCTGTGTCTTCTGCGCCTGCAAATTAACATCATCAGTGCACTATGACCCTTCTCAACAACTTGGGCTTAATGATCAGTGCCAAGAAATATCTTACTCCATGCTGTGGCTGAAATTCACAGAGGTGGTATGTGACATGACTTACATGAAGGCGTTTCCTCATCCTCAGAGGATTGATCATATGTGGGATGTGATTCTGATATTTTTGACTCAGTCGTGGTTTCTGGTTTTGCCAGTCAGACATGGTTTTGCAAGTCCAACAGCTAATGGGTGTGATTCCATTGTGCATCCTGTTGGTGCCTCACACCAGATAGCAGATGAAAGCCCTTCAGTGTTGCCTTACAAGGCAATGGCTTGTCAAACATCAAAGGAGCATCTCAGCTTGTGTGCTGATTTTCAGGTCTGTGTTCATCCAGATTCACACTGACAGCTGTGTCCTTCCTTTCAGCCATCTGTTTGTCCAGGCTGCCCCAATCACATACATCTCCTCTCCGTGCTAGAGTATAATCTAGGAGGTGTGGTGGTTCAGGTCCTTTAGCCTGCATCGGATGAGTGCCTGCCCCTGAATGAGCTGGAACTGCTAGTGACCCACATTGCCATGAGTATCTTCCTCCCATCCTTAACAGAGAGCACCAATTAGTTTCTGTCTGTCATTATGATTGCCGTCCATTATACTAAAAAAGAAGGTGGTGTGAGGCCATGAACTCTAAGTTTGGAGACTATTGCCTGTGGTGGTGCACTCAGCAACAGGGGATTTTCCAAGCGGCAGTGCACCTTGCAGGCACGCTCAAGATAAGAGTGGATGCCTTGCGTGGCCTCGCCTTAGAGGACCACAAATGGTAACTTTATCCTGAAGTGACAGACATAATGTTCCCCAGATTCGGGTGTCAATGCATGGATCTCTCCAAGTCTCAGAACAGGAAGTGTCCTCAGTTTTGAGCAAAAACACTTACTTCTGAATGGTTCCTTGGGGGAAGTCTCCTGGCTCAGTTGGTTGGGCCTGCTATATATTTTTCTGCTGATTCTGCTTCTGTCAAAGGTCCTGGGGAATGTGCAGTAAGATCAAGAACAGCTGATCATGATTTCATATGTGTTACAATTAAAAAAAAGATATGTAGTCCAGAAATGTATATTAGAATCACAGTTTTATTCTTCAGATAGGCTCCAAGTTATGCCTCGTACTATGCCTCATACAATGACCCACCAGGAGCAGCCTCATTGCCGCTCAGCCCTTCCACACCAACTGATTCCTTCTTCCACTCAAACACTGTCAACATTCTGATGACATCACATAGACTGAGCAGCAAGGCAAAGGGCAACAACAGAGAGGATGCATTAATTACTTACTAGATTATAATACATCCCCTCTCATCAGAATTGTAAAAATAAAAGCATGCGAGATCATTGTACATACATGCAATATGACTAGTTATAAATAAAATGTGCGGAGGTGGACATACACACATACAAAAAGTCAACGAGCTTCAAGAATAACACAAAGCTTCAAGACTTAACACTATCAGGGTAATTATGCAATCCCTAACCACAGGGTGAAAGGAATACCTCAACCAAAAACAAGAGTAAATCCAGAGACGCTAAAAAGCATTCTCTTCTTCCCTAACATGAGTAAATCCAGAGAGGCTAAAGAGCATTCTCAACTTTCCAAAACACGGGTAAATCCAGAGAAGCAAAAAAGGAAAGAGTCTTCTCATGTGCGCACCCGTAACACACAGTCCAACACCTCACACGAGGTAACAACCAATTCAGAGTATAACCAAAACCCTCGTCGCCAGTGTTACAATTAAAAGAAAGATACGTAGTCCAGAGATGTATATTAGAATCACAGCTTTATTCTTCAGATAGGATCCAAGTTATGCCTCATACTATGCCTCATACAATGCCCCACCAGGAGGAGCCTCCTTGCCGCGCAGTCCTTCCACACCAACTGATTCCTTCTTCCACTCAAACACTCTCAACATTCTGATAACATCACATAGACTGAGCAGCAAGGCAAAGGGCAACAACAGAGAGGATGCATTAATCACTTAGTAGATTATAACAGTATGTCAATCTGTTGGCACTCAGCATTTTGACCCATCTTTCACTCCTGCGCAGGGTGGACCTGCTTTCACAGCAGGGGGGTCAGGTCCTCATTTCTATTCCTCAAACACTATGGCTGCATGCGTTAAGATTGAGCAGTGACAGCTACAGTTATGTTATGTTATGTTATGTTATGTTATTAAGTCATTTATTGAGCGCACTAACACTGATTAGTTTCTTGGCGCTAAGTTTGACAGTAACACAACGAAGGTGAGAGAAGAAGATTAAAATGCCTGTCTGAAAAGCCAGGTCTTCAGTGCTTTCCGAAAAGGTAGAAAATCTTGGCAGAGCCAGATTTCCAGTGGAAAGGTGTTCCATAAGCAGGGGGCAAGTGTTGCAAACCTACGTCCGCCAGAGCGTTTAAGTTTGAAAGGGGGGGTCTGGAGAAGGCCTAGGTGGAGTGAACGAAGGTTGCGGGAGGGAACATATCTGGCGATCAATTGATTGATGAATTTAGGGCTTCTGCCATGCAGTGATTTAAAAATCATACAACCTGCTTTGAAGGTACAGCGTTGTATGATCGGGAGGCAGTGCAATTTAATGAGAAGGGGGGTCGCTTCCTGCCACCTTGGTTGCTTCAAGATTATCCTAGCAGCATAGTTCTGTACCATCTGGAGACGCTTGAGTAGATAGCTTGGGAGACCCAAGTAGATGGCATTCGCATAGTCCAGATGGGACAGAACAGTGGCGATCACAACCTGGGTAATAGCTTCAAGCGTTAGTAGTCGCCGAACATAAAAAACATTTGGAGACCACCTGGCCCACTTGTGCCTTTAGTGAGAGGTCACTGTCCACAATGACTCCAAGCGCTTTAGCTGATGGTGATGGTTGTGGAGCTTGACCCAGATCTGAGGGCCAATAGTGAGGACCCCAGTACTTAGCACTATCCCCAGTCAGTACCAGTTCGGTTTTACCCGGATTTAATTTCAGTTGATTTTGATCCATCCAGGATTTAATGAACCTCATGGTTGACTGGAAGTGACTGACGGATTTTTCAGAGTTGTCAACGGTGAAGAGTAACTGCAGGTCATCTGCATAATTAAATACTCTCACCTGTTTGTCCCTCAAGGTTTGTATCAGGGGGAGTATGTATATATTAAAAAGATGAGGTGACAAGGAAGAACCCTGTGGCACTCCGCATGGGATAGGCTGTTTAACACCGGTTAGGTCCCCCAGGCGCACTGCCTGGGAGCGGTCCTCCAAGAAGGACCTCAACCAACAGGTCGCCGTGCCCTGAACGCCGACCTGCTCGACACGGTCGACAAAGATGTTGTGGTCGACCGTGTCGAATGCGGCCGACAGATCAAGGAGCACCAGGGCCTGGGGAGAGCGCCTGTCTGCACAGTCTCGTAGTGTGTCCAACACCGCGGTGACCACTGCCTCCGTTGAGTGTGCAGGCCGAAATCCAGCCTGATGGGGTCATAGCAGGAAGACTCCTCCAAAAAGTTAGAGAGGATTTTCGCCACGTGTGCCTCTAGAATTTTCGCCAGGTAAGGCAACAAGGAAATGGGCCTATAATTTGCCTTACATGGAGGGTCAGCCCCGGTTTTTTTAGTAGAGGTATGACCGTGGCTTCTTTGAAAGCAGACGGGACTATGCCCGACGAGAGGGAGAGGGAGATTCTTTCAGGATGCGGGGGGGGGGCAAACATCCAGTGGGGAGCCGGATTTAACTCTCATCAATAGTTCCGACAGCTGGCCCTGAGTTATAGGTTGAAAGTTGGTAAGAGTGGCAGAACCGGACTTGATTGCCATGCCAGTCGTGATTGGGGTCTTTGATAGGGCAATGCTGGACTTTATATCTGTGATTTTGTCACTAAAGTAAGTGTTAAGTGAGTCACACATGCACTGAGTAGGGATTACTTTAGGACGGACATTCTCCAAGTTGGTCAATTCGTTAAAGACAGAAAAAATATCCTTAGATTTGTTTGTTGAATCCAGGATACGAGAAGAGAAATACTCAGTCTTCGCTGCAGAGATGGCATTCATGTATTCCTTCCTCGCCCTGGTATATTTGATTTTTCCCTCAGTATCATAATCGCGGCGCCACAGACGTTCAAGATGCCGGAGGGCCAGTTTCCTGCTTTTCAAGTCGGATGAGAACCATCTGTTGGCGTCTGTGCGCCGTGCTAGTCTAATTCTTTTGTAAGGGGCATGAAGATTACTTGCCGCTTGTAACCAGTCGGTTATAGTGGAAACAGACAGGTTTATGTCATTATCCAAGGAAGGGGCATCATTGGCTAGTGACTGTAAGAAAACGGCCTTATCCATTGCGTTCCAGTTTCTGGCTAATTTACCAGCGATTGGCACAGTGGTTCTGATATGCTTAACACAGATCTTAAATCTAAGGATGAGATGATCGGACCATAGGCAAGGCAAGGTTAGCGGGGAGGACACACAGGTGGTGTTAGACCACACTTGGTCTAATAAGTGTCCGTTGTCGTGGGTAGGGGAAAGCACCAATTGCTTGAAGTTGAGGTTAGACAGAAGGTCAGTCAATTCCGCCGATTGAGAGCCCTCTGCTGGGTCTTTATACCAGTAATTAAAATCACCTACTAACATGACCCTGGTGTGATCCAAAGCCAGGTTAGCAACTTGCTCACTAAAAACCATAGGAAACAGTGGCATTGAAGTGGGTGGTCTGTACAAGAGAACACATGCTATAGTCATGTGGGGAGCAGCGATTTTTAATACCAGGTTATCTGTGTTGACTAGGGTCATACAGGTAAGAGCAGTAACATTCAAACTAGAGTGGATAATCGCCGCGACTCCACCTCCTCCTTTCCCGGTATCGCGATCTGCCTGAATAATGTAGTAGTCAGATGGCAGTGCTGCTATAATATCGGGTGCTGAAGTGGGGGTTAGCCAAGTTTCTGCCAGAAGGAGGATGTCTGGCTTCTCCGTGTCTAGTAAAAGGAAGATGTCCATCTGGTGCTTGACAAGGGAGCGAGTGTTAAGATACAAGATAGCGAGCTCATCGGAAGGTAGAATGGGCGAGGCCAGACATGCTGCACGGGTGGAAAGGTGACAGCCTTGGCTCAGGATACCATGCTTACAAAGCTGATGGAGTGTATCCTTTGGTAGAAGTAGGAGGTCATTGTTTGTATTACACTCCATAAGATCAGCCCTAGAGTAATGGATAGGTTGGGTATTATGAGGTGCCCCTAGTCCCGGTCGGTCGCGGACGGGCGCAGACGGGCTTTCCTTAGGCGCGCCTTCGGCGCGCAATCGGCGCGCCCGCTGCGCTCGTCCGCTGCGCTTCCAAGGGAAGCACATGATTTATGGGAGTGTAAGCGGAAGGGTGTGGCCTCCAAAGGGGGCGTGGCCTGCGAGCAGAGCGAGGCGCGAGTGAAGCTTTCAGCGCCAGGTGACAGCAGCGCTTTTCCGCTTACCACAGGCGTCAGGGGGTAAGTGACCAGTTAAAAACACAGAATCACAACAATTTTTAAAACAGACTATCTCCCGGCTTTCCGCCTCAGGAGTGTTACCACAAATGGCGGCGCTCGTAGTTCAGCGTCCCTATGTAGTGAGGGCAGGGGGCGTGGCCTCCGAAGGGGGCGTGGCCTGCGAGCAGAGCGAGGCGCGAGTGAAGCTTTCAGCGCCAGGTGACAGCAGCGCTTTTCCGCTTACCACAGGCGTCAGGGGGTAAGTGACCAGTTAAAAACACAGAATCACAACAGTCCTTTTGCTTACCCTCTGAAGCTGCAAACATCATCTTGACTGCCACAAAACTATTAATGTGGGCCACTTGAACAAGTTTGTTCAGCGGTGCATGTCGGAAAAGGTTTGCACTGTTGCCTGCAGAGCAAGGCTAGCAGTGGCTACTCTTAAAATTCATTTGGTCACTTTCATTTGTCTCCCTGACCAGATTTATTTTTTCAAGTCACAGTCTTGTGGCACATTGGCCGAAAGGTTTAATACATTTGTTTCCTCCCACTCTTTACATTACTCCTCAGTAGAAATTTGTTCTTATTTGACTTTTCTCATTGCAGTGCCATTCGAGCCGATGAACAATTTTCATTTATTTTTTTGTTTACTTTTGGTATTTGTAAAGCACTCCTGATACCAAAGTGTGTCCTGATACAGTTGCCCGGATTGACTTCTCTCTCTAAAGACTGTCTTCCTGAGCAAGGAGTTCAGTCTGTAGGGTTATAAACTTAAGGCCCTTTAGAATATAGCACCATACAAGGTATTCCACCTGCATACATTGGTTTTTCACACCTGCTCATCGT